>NW_026542599.1:47649181-48249181 GCF_028750875.1 Macrosteles quadrilineatus
AAGCAATTCTTACATTTTCAGGTGGAGGTATAGTTATAAGGTTTCCAAGTTATAAATTAGTAAATCACAGCTCATCAGAAGCTGGCTTATGGTGTTTATGGCAATGGGCACGATCAACCTCAGGGTAAAACCTTTCCTTTAAACTAGACGATTACAGCCCTTCCTAATTCCTCAATCAGACAATTATTATTTTATTAAATATTTCCACGTCTATAAATAAATGTTCCTCATCTATCCACCCAACCTTTCCATTATTCCACAGACACACCCCACCAGTTTCAATCAGTAACAACCAGTCGCGAATTCTCATCAATCGTTTCAAATTGGTAGCAAACTCAAATTCCCGTACCTTGCAAAATATGTGTTAAAAAAATAGTTTAAACTACAGTAAAATCGATTCTCTATTAATAAATCAATTATTTAAATCACAAGTTTACGTACATAATCAACCACAGTGAAATCAATCAGCATACGCAAATTTCCAACCAAATAATTACCACTTAATCAGCTTCTGCAGTAATTGAAACTAACTAAATTTTGATTAACGACACGATAACCTCGGTAAGTATGTTATTTTTGGCATTTTAATATGCATTTAACTAATACAGTTATCGACAACATTTCCTGTATATTGAGAATTCTATATAATTGAAACGTGTTCGCTTACAAATCTAAACTCAATCTTCATATTGTACACAATTATGAAATGTTTTTAAAAATAGGTTAATGATTAATACCCCCACCGCAGCAAACGTGCAGACTAAGCGAATTCATATTTTCCTGGCTGAATTTCTACTAAAATATTCCCTTAAAATTATCAGTTTAATTTGCTATTTCAAAAACATAAATTTTAATGTAGAGTACTAAGGTTTGCTGATACAGAGAAGGTAATGAGGTGTTTTTTTTTTATAGAAATTTCGATAGCTTAGTATGAAATAAACAAAATTATTTATTCTCCATAAAATTAACATGGGAATTTTAAATTATAAATTGTTTGAATACCTCTGTAACCGGCATACAATAACGCTTCAGTAAAAACTTATTTAGTTTTTTAATCTCTACAAAATGGTTTGGATATAAATTGTGAAATTTTGTGTATTTAGGGTCGAAAAAAAAAAAAAAAAACAATTCTTATATATTGTATAGAGTATGTTTTTACAAACAAGATCTTTTTAATTTCTTATTTTAACTGGAACAAATTATTCTTATAACTAAAACAATTTTACCATCATTAGATATAAATGATTAAATATAGATAATTTGCTGTACGATATTTATTTAGTGTGTATTGCATTGGGAAAATTATTTAAATATACTAAGTCCAAATTCAATTGATTACATGTTAGTACCAAGGTGAGGTAAAATGAGTCACATCCTCTAATTACTTGTTTTAGTGCACTTGAGTCCCAACTAATTAAAACTGACTTATTTGCTTGTATTTTAGAAACACTTAAAAATACATTACGATACTACATGAATATATGTTACAATATTGTAGCACCTAGATGGGGGAATAAATGGTAACCAACGATTTGAAATTTTTACTGGAGAAATAAAATACAGTAGGATGAAAACGTAAATTTACGGTGTAATTTTTTACTAAAATTATTATATAAATAATAATATTCGACTATTTGTAAACAAATCCAACAAACTGCTATACAACATGTGTTAATAATCAAACTAATTAAAATCTACACGCATAATCTCATAAAGCACACAAACATATCGCGTAATAAAGCATTTAACATCTACTAACTTCGTTACCGTAGATTATTTACAAGAAATAACAATTGTATCAAATATATTATTGTTTTGACTATTGATTTTTCAATTTTGCATTGGACTGGTTGATGGCTAGTGGGACAGGTAGAAATCGATGATAAAAAAAATCATTGTCTTTTGTATTAATTGTCTTGAAAATAATCATAAATTAAGTGTAATATATTTCCTTGTTGTATTGTAAGGCATCTATAATAACTGCTTCTGTAAATTACAACCAATACCTAAAATGCTAACTAATTGGTTTTATGTGCTACTGACCTGCTTTAAATTAATTGGAACCGATTTTATACCTCTGTCTATTTCCATTTGGTCACATGCTTTTTCCTACTACTATATAAGCAGCATGTTTTATTGGTGGTTCTAAGGCCTCATTGTAAATTCTAACTCGCCTAACTACTTGAAATTCTAATTATGCCGAAAGTTTTATCAGGACTAATTGTTAAATGATGATCAATCCTAGCTTAGTTCTTGGCCACGCCTCGGTTCTAAGTATACAATCCATTATGCATGAGCCATGGTCGGCGAGTTGTTGAAGCAGTTAATGCTAGAGTAATAGCCGCTTGTTCTGACTAAGTAATTTCTACAGCTCCGCTGCGGTTTGGTGCGTTGCTGATTTTCCTCATCAATGGCGGATTGTTAAATTTGGTTTGAGCTTATTGCTATATGGAATATTAAATTAAATCTGTTATTAACTAGCTTTTTTGTTGTTATATTCGTGCAAACATTTTCTCGGGTGGATTAAAACAGCCCTATTTACAACACACTTTTCCTGCACGGGAGTTCGCATCTGTTGCCAAGACAGCTCAGCTAACAATGGCTGGATGAAATCCCAGCGTTTGTGATAAGGGAATGCACTAGACTAAAGGTCACATAATGCCGTGATTTCACAACTTGTTTTATATACTTGTACTATATGGATCTTGTTTTATATTCTTTTGTTGTACAACTGATTATAGTAATTAATTGGTTTGAACATGGTTAAAAATGCAATGAAAAATATTAAACATTTTACTTTGACATTTAAAAATATCGACAAGCCTTTTTTTATAACAGATTGTAACATTCCCAACCCACGTCAAAGGACATTTGTTTATGAACCTTTTTGTACAACATGTTTGATGTCCACTTAAAACGTGAAACTAGTTTACCAAACATCGGATCAGCTCAACGATGTAAAGAACATAGATGGTTCCGCTGTCTAGGCTCCAGTTTCCTTACATGTCAATAAGAAAAATTCAAGTCTTTGTGACGAGATTCGACCACAAAAAAACATTTTTTTTTTATAAATATTACTGTATGAACATATGTAAATGATCACAGCTGTGGGTTCAGGGTGTAAGTATATTTACCTGAATCTGACACACAGCCGCACCATTATTGATACAGTAATAATATTACAGTGTTATTTATTAGTAAAACGTATGTTTGCGTTCGTATCTTGTTTATGTGTTGTGAAGACTGTTTTATGACCTCCAAGGAGTTACAACGACGTCTAGGTTTGACAATGACACCTTAAGCGTGACGAAACCGGTAGCCATTAGACTACCAAGGAGGTATTTACACTCTAGAATAGTAAGTTGGTAAGTAACCCTCAATAAATTTTACAAAACCTCAAAAATTATATTTAAGTTTATACCATGCACTAATTATTTTAAATTTATTATTTACACATTATTTACTACATTTATTTTACTACGCAAAAGGTGTTTAATGAACAATTAGTATATTTGCATCATTTATTTATGTTCACACGATTTATATACTACAGTATAACTTATAGTCTAATAAAGGTAAGATGTAATAGGTTGTAAATAAATCAAAATTGAATCTTAAAAAAAACTAGTGTCAATTTTTAAATTGAAATATTGGTTAAAAAATAAAAACTTTTTAATGTGAATCATAACAAGATAATTACACATTTACTTTATTATACACATATACAGTACTCCAAACTGCATAATATAATTGTAAGTTAGCGGTGGTTTCTTATTAGGGACCAAATAAAGAGTTGTATTAAAATAAGGAAGTGAAATTCTACAGAACCACTTCAAAACTTGTCAAATTAAATTAAAACGTACAAAAGCATCAACAAATAAAATTACAGCTTAGCTAAAGAAAACATCCGGCACAAAGATTAACCTAAATAAACAGTGAATTCATAAAAATATGAAACAGGGGTGGTTATATTGTACTTAATAACATTTAAACGGTTACTAATGAATATTAAAAACCCATATTTGGAAGAAACATGAGTCCTTTATACTTTTTTTGAATGACATATTAATTAATGACAATTAATTGAATGACATACATAACATATTAATTTATTCTAAAATAATCGATAGCGTGACGTAAACAAAAATGTATCCAAAGTAAAATTAGGTATTGATAATTAATTATCGAAAATGTTTAATTATGGGCAAAATGTTTGACACTGAAATAAATAATAAACACAATTGATTGTGAGTTGCATGTAATCCTCTTTTAACATACAGGATAATATGTCCGGATTATTAGTTATAATTGATTACTTAGTACAGTTTCCGTTTGAATTTAAATTGATAACAGTTTACTCGTACAGTAGTTTAGTTTTTTATTACATTTTAACCTACCTAAAATTATGTGTAATTGTATCGTGCGATTAAAAAAAAGTATAATTTTCTAAATTGTATCACTGATTATAATGTAGTTACATTTTCATGACCTAATGGATAACATAATTGATGTAGTAAATTTGTACATCAGGCAAGACTAAGTGGTCTTCATCGTAGAAGACAGCTTTTCTCGACCAACAAAACGTCAAACTGTCAAGCTCCGTTTTTAATTACTTGTCCACTTTATTTCCAGGCAACCTTCAGTACATTAAATGTTGTTCAAGCTAAACAAACAAATCATCCATAAAATATTTTAAATTATTTGTAGTTATTTTTGCTAAAACATCTTGTCCATATTATCAGGAAAATAGAACACATTAGAAAATATAGTTTGGATTTCATTCTTTCGAACTACTATTCTAATTGTGTTAATGTTTAATCAAGTTTATTGAAAAGGTGATATTTTTAAAGCTAAAACCATAATATTAGGATGCAAATTATTTTAAATATTCTATATTATTACATCGCAGTTCTCATAAATAACCTTATTGTATTATAAAAGTGACAAAGTAATGTCCGGTATTAATCCGTAGTGCTTGCAAGGTACAGAACACAGGTTACAAGTGGAACAGTGTGGCAGGGAGAATTGATAGTGCAGCAAAGATCATGCAGAGTTTAAATGGGGGTGGTAGGGTAAGTATTTAGCACTAGCGGGAAGGAAACAGGCCTAAAGCTTCCAACCAAGGTCCATGACAGGTCTGTCCCGGCATATCATGTGTTGTTTAAAAACACATACCTACGTATACAGCACTAATAACAGTGTTCACTGTGGCAGTGACAGTAATAAGTTTTCAAGTAAAACTATTATAAACAAATAAACTCGTTTAAATAGTTGACTTTAACTAGCATTCGCAGTTAAATGAACAAATTCGAGAAAATGTAATATACTGTATTTTAACCAGACAAATAGTCTTGCGAACCCCACTTATTTTCTGACCACGGTTTCATCTCTCTCTTTGAATGTAATACATTTTATTTAGAGTTCTTGTTGACTTTAAATGAAATGTAGATTGATACGTAAATTATATCAAATTATTTATTTGTAAACAACCATAAATTATGTCATTTAAAAAGTAAAATTATAGATCTATCAGTGGTTCATGACAAATATGCCAACGTAGTAGCTTGATGGTATTCCATTTGCAATTTGTTTTTTACTTAAAATATACCACACACCTGTAAGCAGTGTTAAATTTAATTTTACCGATGTTTCAATTCAAATATAACATTTTTAATCCCTTAATGGTCAGATTTGAGGTTCATTTTACCTCTGGTCATAGTAAAGCAAAGACAATGTTTATATAATCTGTGATACAGACAAATGTCTATTTTTACCTTAAAGTGTGGTACTCTTAAACAAAAAAAAAAAACAATTCTAGGTCGTTTCTTTACTGTTTTCTTTAATCCACTTGATGTCGCGTTAGGTAAACTTTATAATGAAGGTCTAGATCTCTTGATACTCTTTACTTTGTTACAAATGTCTTTAAATCGGTTGTCCTTATTTTAAGTAAAGTTTTAATCCATTCATACATTGATTATACATTCAATCATCCTTAAACTTAAAATGTTTTTTTTTCTAGATCTACCATAACAAGAAACCTCTGCTTACATTAAAACAACTTTAACATGATAACACAACTACGTACAGAAACTTTTGCTGATTTATTAATTAAAATACTGTAGATAATATATCAACTAAACATTTCAATTGTTATCATTATAAGGGAGCTTAAACTGTCATGTTGGTTTGAGTGATTAGATATCAACTCATAATCCAGCCCTTTGATTAGAGAATAATAAAATGCCAAATTTGCGACGTTTTGAAGCTGTTCCAATATTAATTTTGCTTACGGACTTGTTTATATTTGTTTGAAACTAAATGGTAAATATTGAATCAGTCTGTTACTTAAACTTGAGTAGACATTCATTGGAAATAAAACCTTTTGGCTAATTCAGCATTAAATTTCAATTAAACTATTTAGTTACTTATCCATAAATATGTATCAATATAAATATGTATGTATAAATATGTAAATATATTGCCTAATTTATCACATATAAGGTCTATAAAAATAAGCTTTAAATAACAATCTGTTTGTTTATATAATTGCACAATGGTACCGTATTGATACCGTACAGCTGGTATTTGGCTAGTCCAAATATAACATATTGTTTAAAGTATTAAACACAAAAACGTATAAATATTATAAAATGATTAAAGACAACATTTAATAATATTCAAAAATTAAAATATATTCAATTTGCTAAGTTAATTCTATAGTAATTACCATCAGAAGCGGCGATCATGTACAATAACTGATTTAAGAACATTTCAAGCAATAAGAAAACAGTTACAACTAATCAATCAATACTAACTGATTATGGGGATTGAAAATCTATAGGCAGGTTACTAAAATTTGTGGTAAATAGTAACAATTTTTTAAATTAATTTTATTTATATAGATAGTATCCGATTTACTAAGTGGATACTATTAATTTATATCTTAATCTTACTAATATCAATATATATCTTAAGACGGGATGTAAGAAGCCATCTTCAAGGAAGAAATAAATCTGGAAAATTCAATCAACATGTGTTAGCTAATGACCACTAATCCGAGAAAATTGTGAACCGCCTTTTCTGCTCTGCATTACTCCTGAAAAATTAGGAATTGGAAGATTACATACATGAATGTGTAATAGTAAATATGTGTTTTAAAAGATTAAATAAAAAAATTGGAATGGTTAAATAAAAATCGCGATGAACGTTTTATAAATCAATTGACGTTTTACGCATATGAACAGATTTTATGGTGCACTTACACACTGTCATTTTAGTAGGTAGGCCTATGGGATGTTTTTTTCATTTATCTTTTCATTCCATATTTTGATATACGAGTCGCCATGTGAAAAACCCGAATCAATAACACAACCAATAAAGATTTACAATACAACATAATAAAATATTTGAACTTTGTAATTTAAATCTTGAATATGACCAAAATAGTTTATTCGTAAAATGATTAAATTTTCTTGAAGAAAGTGGAGGATAAACATGTTTGTTTCTGTTTAGAATAAGATTTTATGATCATTATGAATAAAAAGTGTACTATACAACGGATCTTTAAGTATAAATAAAGCTATAATTATATTATATAGATAAAATGTTTGTTCCAGCCACACCAACACAAGTATGTCAAGTATTCATGATATACGGCGGAGAGGGATGCGTCGCAGCGATAAATATTTCACAGAGCTATCACAAACAAGGACAATGATAACGCAGGTTACACTTGCCACGGTTAAGAAGAGTGTGAAGTCTTTAACCTTAAAATTCCAATGGATTGATTTAATTTGTAACATTAAGTGTTTTTGGATTGTAGTTGGTGGGAACATTTTTATAGCAGCCCAATTTTTTTATTTAAAATTAATTTTAATACATGTAACTAAAAGGAAAATTCATAGCCAAGTATACAATATTTTAAAAATTGAATTAATTAGTTTATAATATGTTGGTTTACCTTTTCAAATAAAAACTTAATTAACAAGTATATACATTTCAAGACAGGTGAATATATATATATATATATATAAATAATTGAAAACATTATAAAAACATTAGTACCCTTTTTAAATTCATTTTTAATTAATAAACGACATGTTTCGACACTTAGGTCATAGTTATGTTTACATTTACAAAAAATGTAAATGTAAACATGACTATGACCTAAGTGTCGAAACATGTCGTTTATTAATTAAAAATGAATTTTAAAAGGGTACTAATGTTTTTATAATGTTTTCAATTATTTATATAGTAGTAGCCCTAATCACAATCATACTTATTATATATATATATATATATATATATATATATATATATATATATATATATATATATATATATATGATATAAATATGTATATATACACGTTTGTATATAAAAACAGATAAATTTATATTTATCAATTTTTATTTTGTATCTGGACAAATGTTATGGGACTTAAATATATATTTCACTACACACTATAGTCGGCCTTTGAATCGTAACTATTCATGATTTAAAAATCAATAAATCACACACGGTATCATCTTTAATAGGTTTTTTATATTATTTGTATAAACAATTGTGTTGGTAGTTATTTAATTATATAAGTTTGTAAACAATATGTTATTATAATTACAATATTTTTAATATACTAGACTTAACTATATAGGGTGACAAAAAATTTTGGAAACGGCTTAATATCTTTTTAACTAAATCCGTTAGAAAAGCCAACCTTACACATCAACTTACATGTAAAAAAGCTACTTTTTCCAAGCATTTTCATGTTTTTACCTCTACCAATTGGCGACCCATGAGGAGTAGGCACATAATCTTAAATGTAAGCATAGGTTGATATGCACAACATTTAAAAGGTATGGTCAATTGGAGTTCATTGCAGGAAACCGCGTCTCAAAAGGTTCATCCGTTACAAAATGGCGGCTGTTGAAAGTTCTTGTGGAATATACCTGCACAAGCCTTAATATTGGTAAATACTCGTATTAAACATTAACTTGAGAGCTGAAATTGTATTTTAAAGTCAACTAGCTCATAGACTAAGTTTATTCAATCTTCAAAAGAAATTTTACCGGGTTTCAGATTTCCCGGCTAATTTTGACTATGAGTATTTACCATTACTAAGGCCTGTGCAGGTATATTCCGCAAGAACTTTGAAATGCCGCCATTTTGTAACGGATGAACCTTTTTTTGCCGCAGTTTCCGGCAATGAACTCCACTTGACCAGACCTTTAAAATGATGTGCATATCAACCTACGCTTACATTAAAGATTATGTACCTACTCCTCATGGGCCGTCCCCTGGTGAAGGTACAAAAATGGTAATGCTTGCAAAAGTAGATTTCATACATATAATTTGATGTGATAGGTTTGAATTTTCCAATGAATTTAGTTAAAAAGATATCAAGCCGTTTCCAGATTTTTTTGTAACCCTGTATATTAGACGTTAATATTAAAATGCAGGTGGAAAAGTTAACCAGAAAAGAGGTTGACGTTAATGTTATACCGTTTAATGGTTTATTCATTAGTCCACTCCCATTTTATTGAAATTTTGTATCATTGTGCAGGGCTGGAAAAACTTAAATGAGTCCATGAACCAGCGAGATCTGCTAATCGACAGTAAGTGTAATGGGGTTATCAAGTTTTTTACAAAACATTTTATTTCCATTATTATTTGTTTAACACTTTCAACTTTAGCCTAGCATTACAATTGTCTTTTCTTTTTTTACTGAAACCACCCTGAAGAAAAGTCACCACGATTTAAACCCCCATTATGTAAATCCAATTTGAATACATGCATGTATTTAATAGTTTTATTACGACATAGAATACTTATTTAGTAATAGACAATTATAAACAATTTCAAATATTTGCCAACAATAACTCATCACCGAATCCCTTATACCTTATATCAATAATGACACGTTTGTCAACAATATTGTTATAATATTTTATGACTCCAAAACATAACTCTACATCCAAAATGCAACAAGTGGTGCCTCTATTTTGTCTCTAGCAATGCGATAACAGATGGCGATGACATGCACAATGATTTGTAGGCATAGTAGACATAGCGAACATTGTCTACCTTACTAAAACAGCCTGAGATAAAATAAAATCAATTTTATTCATAAACAAAATACATAGTTTATATCAAACAAATATAACGGATCATTATATAGTGTAAATAAATAGTGTTTTCAATAGTTTTTTGTTAATTTCTAATATAAAATCATAAGCTGTAGAAATTAAATACAATTATGAGTGCTAAATTACAAAACAATATTAAAATAACTTGTATAATTAAATAACATATAAGTCATAGTGACAATTTATCCCACAGAGAGTTTTACCAACAATATATTTTATTTGATTCTAAAACACTTAAATCTTCAAAATATATATTTGTTTAAAATCTATTCTGTTCACGTCCAATTTTACTTTGTAATAACAGTTTTTAATGATTTTATTTTATCAAAACACGGGAATTCTGGAATGGATAATTTTGTACTAAGAGGCCCCTTACTAAACTATCTTTCTACCTTAATCACTCACTTAAAAATCCCAACAAAGAAATCAATCGAAGATTCAAAAAAGATTTAATAAAACATTTATGAGTAATTAAATTATCCTCTCGACTGCTTAATTAAAATAAAAAAACAATTTAAATACACTATAACACGCTTAAATACACTACGCATTTTATTATCAAATCCTATTGAACAACAGCAGTTCCCAATGGTTTGTGTAGATTGTTCATTCATCCAAGTAAAAATACAAAATATTTAAGAGTATAAATGTTCAACGTGGTAATTCCGTCTCAAGACCACATACTTGGAATATATGTTAAATTGTGTGTGTCCTGAGATGCGTCCCAATATGTGACTTCTGCATTAAAATATCACAAATACACGAAGTTAGCAATTACATTTTGCAACTTCCTTGCGATTATTATACTTTATTATCGTATGTGTTACTATTTTCATTGCTTGATAAAGAATCATACTTTTATTATTAACCGTAGTATACGGTTAATAATTATCAAACATTAAGATATAACTAATTGTAAAGTATTGGTTAATAATCTTTTGACTGTTGTAAAACTTATATTTATTGCTTATGATCTAATAATATATGATATAATATTATAACCCCAACAAACACTGAATAAATTTATGAAAGCATATCACATTAAAACTAAAATTAAATGAAATATAAATTGAGTATAGCAAAAATTATTCCTTTGGAAAACCAAAATTTCTATTAGTTTGCGGAAATTGCAAAAAAGTCACATAAAATGGAATTGTGATACGAGTTTGTTTAACTTATTAACACCATACATATTTTAAAACACGGTTTAGATTAAATGCGGCATTCTTTCGAAATACATCGATTGACAGTGCATGTCTAGAGAGTAGTTTTTTTTTTATCAGTGAGATTATATTTTAAATAACTTCCTGTTCAGCATTGTACGTGTTATTAAGTTTACGGATAGTAAATAAAAGATACGTCTTATAACGCTTATGGTTGTTGTTTAAGTGTTATAAGACGTATATTTTATTTACTTTCCGTAGATTATATTTTGTCATGGTTATGTTGTCAATATTTTAAAAATAAATCATGTTAAATGTGATTATGTCAATACTTATATTATTGTTAAGACACATCATATAAATTGTCAATAATAATATGTCAAGAGTGTAAGCACAACATGATGATAAAAATAAGAAGACTGTCGAAATGATAAATGTCGTAAACGATCGCTTATCCCTCGTCTTGTATTCAGGACAGATCATACAATATTGATCTCTTGTGGTTAGCCCAATGTACCACAGGCTCCGTTTAACATTGTCACTCTACATGTAAGAGAAATAACTGTTATAAGACAAAGTTTAAAACTACAGGTTTAATACTTTTACACAGTTTACAGTTTGTTTAGTTTGGTACAACACAGCGAGGGAGATGTAAACCTACGGCAAAACGAAATATTTACCTCATAAAATCATCCACTTAAACACCTTTTCCATAGTCTATTCATGCTGATTCTTATCCCATTATTAAAACAGGCTTACACGTTTAAGCAAATGTTTTCAAAATTTAATCACGTTTACTCAAGTTATCATGTTACCGGACACACACATGTCTGTTCATGTGTTCGGAATCCGTTGTTTTTGGGAAAAAAAGTACATGTTAATAAATTAAATACAATCAATGAACCGGCTCTCATTACAGAATCATGATCAAAAAAAAAATCAAATAATAAAGAACTTGAGTATTATAAAAATAATTTATTCGGAAAACTTGACAAATTTAAAAAGCTTTGGAATTACTCTTTGTGAAAACACATAAAAAAGACAGTCACTAACCCACTCATTTTTACCACCTTAGTCACCTTGCCATTATTGAAAAAAATAATCCTGAGTAAAAAAAAATACTTAACCTCTTTAACATTCGCTAAGATGGCCGCACCAAATGTTAACAACAGGCTCAACTAATTTAGTGTAGTATCAGAATCTTTCGACATGTTTAGTACAGAAAGGCCCGTTAAGCAGGACCAGTAAGTCATAAAAATTCCTAGATTTCCAGCGAAGGGGTGGAGACCAGCCAGCTTCCCCCTTTGGGTTAACCTAGCCTGATATGATAATTTTGTCCCCTTCAGTTAAAATAAAATTATTTGAGAAACCGTCCTCCTTTTGGCTAGAGATGATTATGTCGAGTTTGTGACCGTTTCGTGTTCTGCGACGGAGAGAGAGTTTGTCTCGAAAAACGTATTTTTCCTCCAATCGCAAAACGGCGCTGGTAACAGACCAAGGGAAACGGAACGGCTGGCTCGTACGGTCGAGGTCGTTGCACCATGTAGCCGCGTGGCGCTATAAGTCACAAGTTCATAAGTGACTTGGCTATATACAGTTAATGCATCATATGCGCATTAAGAAATGCCGTTAAAAAAGAAAACAAAGTTACAAGAGTTTATTTTATCCTCATTTTATCTTACTTCACTGTTATTTTTATTTATAGACTATTATACTTTATATTTGACATGCTATGTGTTGGTGAGTTTGTTTAAGTATAACTTTACTTTACATTATCATGATTGTCATTATGTTAAGCTATCGTATTGTAGAGGATTTCAAACCTTTACCCATACATAACGTTATGTTATGATCTTGGTATTGATAACATAATATTAAAGACAATAACGTAACCTAACAATACAATAAACGTAACCTAAATAAATATGTGTACGTTTAAAACATCATAAATAAAATTAATGGTTGATGGAATCGTTCAATTAATTTTGTATAGGCCATTTTCTTAAAATATACAACTATCACGCTCCCATTACTTAACAGACACAAGTTTTAAGCTGTAGTAGGATCAAAATCTTTTTCAAAACATACAATTAAAATATAAATTTGTCAATACTAATCATTGCGGAAACATTAGATGTTTCGGCCAATAATAAAAGTTAAGAAATTATGCCAAAAGGGAACTAAAATAGTGAATAAGGCCAAAGGGTAACGACCGTTCTTTGAAGGTAAATAGACGTATGACCATTAGCATAAAGCAATCGAGCGCAGTTCAGGAAGACATTAATTTGTCAATTCACTTCTTAATTGAACATAACGGTTGGTTTTATTGCTGCTTTAAATACTTATACAGTATAATGCTAGTGTACATAAAAGGTAACATTGGTAGTTATTCAATGGAGTAGGTAAGATTTATTAGATAGTACATGATAATATATAATAACAACGTTGAAATGATTTTACAAATAGTAAAACAGTTAATATAAAAAGTAAATATAATGATCTAAGTGTTTAACTTAGATAGATACATTTAGGATTATCTTGTTAAGTAAAATGGTTCTTTGCAGGAATTGAGTAAATTTCGGTTGACAAGCAATATTATAGTGTTTTCGATTAAATTTAAAAAGGAACTATGGTAATGGCGATGAGGTAGAGTTAAAAAAATTATCAACCTTCTACACTAAATGCACTCAACTGAATGTAATTAGTTGTAAAATTACAGTTCACATTAAAACCTGCTAAAGCAAGTTAATCAGAATTATCTGGACCGTCCAAAGAATCCTCTAGAATTAAAAGAAATGCTGAAGGGGTGAAAATATGAAGAAGACTATTGGCGACAACTCATCACTCCACTAGATGATAAGCTTTGAAAATTCATCAATCATACAAACTGGTCAAGTGTAACGGGTGAAAAAGAAATTTAAAACAGAAACCCCATACTGTTTTAAGTATACAGAAGATAGAAGAAATATATGTTTGTTTATTTGTAGTGATTTCCGTTATAATGCTGGTAGGAAGTAAAAATTACCACTCTATATCATTGTATTACTTTTATAAATATGTTAGTTTTTCAGTTAGGTGTCTCGTATGACTGACCATATTAATTTACAGTAATTAATGGTAGGCTACTATTATGAGAAGGGTGAATGCAAGGCAAACTATTATATGAAGGTCTACCATATAATATATATTTAATATATAATATACATTTAATTAGTGAAATTAAATCTTCATAACCAATTTTAACTTCACACAAAAATAGTTTTAATAATACCCCTTTTTTTATAGAGATTTTGGTTCTTACAATAATGTCAACGTGTCATTCTAGCACTGAATTAGCACAAATTGAACTATAATTAGTCGTTAATCGTTCAATCGTCGAGCTGATGAGTTGCACATTGTCACGATAATTAAGTTATTCAATCAATTATCGAGTAACAACAGTATTGTGACAACGAGGATAGCAAAACAGTCACAAACAATCGTACAGATACTACTTTATGTTGGATGTACCCTAGTGCTCATATGACTAAATGGTATATTACAAGTTTATTGTATATGTGATTTATGAGTATTTTTAGTCATTTCGATAGCATTGACTATTTTTTTGTATACTCACGTTCAAGTTAGAAATTTTCCCAGTGGGATTAACTTTAAACGAGAAACAATTATCGGCATATTAAATACATTAATATAAATATAGATTTTCCACTTTCCGGTCTGACTAAATATAACACATTACTTAGGCATCAAACTAAAAAGAAATAACCAATCCACAATTTATTGCATCCTTTTCATTCACAAGTGACCTACATATACCAAAAAATTGCAGTTACTGTACTTTATAGTAGTTAAAATATTCCGTTTATATATATATAGTTACTATTATACAATTTAGGTGGTGTGTGCCTGTCTGTCCGTCTGTCAGCACAAAGATGGTCTACATTTCGAGAAAAGTCATAGGCCTATTCACTTCCCTGAGTTCCTCTCAAGCTATGCCCCTCGAATGTACATTATTTTGAGGTAATGTATTCAAAAGTAAATATTAATTGGTCTCCATGGAAGCATGAGCACATTCACAATGTTTACCTTTGCATTGACACAATTTCAGACAGCTGGCTTAAAGAAATTTAATGTATTTTACACAACTATGTAGTAGAATTAGTCCATCTAAAACTGTATCATAGATTATTATTTATAAATATAATTCAATGATTATGAAACTGATTTTTCTTACCGATGCAAAGTGCGGGTAGAGCAGCTAGTTTCAAATTAAGATACACTTTAACTTAGCAATAAACACACATATTGATCCTATGCTA
The DNA here is from genome assembly GCF_028750875.1 of Macrosteles quadrilineatus. NCBI lineage: Eukaryota > Metazoa > Arthropoda > Insecta > Hemiptera > Cicadellidae > Macrosteles > Macrosteles quadrilineatus. The sequence goes on from NW_026542599.1 coordinate 47,664,809, forward strand.
AGCCCGCTGCAGATATGTCGACCGCAGTACATGTTCTGTAGAACTGTGTGTTTCAATCAAACACAGACCAAACCACAGCATCAACTGCAACCACCTTGAAGGTTAACAAAACCAATGTAGTGAGCTTTGACTTAAATTATACATCCGATTAGGAATTTTCAATCTTTTTTTTGTGCGTTGCTTATGTATCGATTGGATATAAGCTACAGTTTATAAACGGTATAATACACATCGAAGAAAGGCCATTATTATTTCATATATATTAGAAGGGTACATATTATTTCTACAATAGTTGTGTTATGATAAAATATCAGTAAACTTACAGCATTAGTTTGGTAAAGCAATGGACGATGGGATTCAAAGATTGAAACAAAATGAATGAAATTTTAATGCTTTGAACGCCTAATTATCAGGTAGCGATAACCAATTCAAATGTCAATCTGCCGATTTCCAATGGAAACTAACACATTCTTCACTTTACGGGAGGTGAACTAAACGATTTAAGATATAATTTACTTTATTTTTGCTTCTTTTCATCAATATTTTGTAAACCAGTTTTAATACATTCAGTATTTCAAAAATATATGCAATATTCTTTTCTACCTGTACCTGACACTATACTTATAGTAATAATGCTGTTAGCAACCCATTCCTTGGAAAATTTGCAAAAACGAGTGTAAGGCGATGAAGTCATGTACTTTAAATACCATATTTTTTTGTAATAGGCTTGTAAAATGCATGGTTAAATATAGTAGTGCAGCAAAACTGAGTTAATTTAGGATACTTGTTAATACTATATAACAGTACATTAAGAGATGTTAAAGTGTAAAATCTTGCTTAGTAACTTGTAAAGAAGATGTACAATTTTAAAAATTTTAAACGAGAATTTCTTAGTATGTATATTGTATTTCGTTTAGGTGTGGATATCGTGAATTTTACTAGAATGATATTAAACCCCACTTTTATGAAATCTTAAATCAGCTTGATGAGGCCTTATGATCTTACGGTTTCACAAAAATTGTTCCAGTCCTTAAATAAACGTACGAATAATTTTAAAGAGTAAAATTATTACAGTAGAATAATGATGGTTTATGCAAGTTAAATATACTTTTACTTTTTAAACTATATGCTTTTTACTTATACCTAGGTGTGCAAAAGATATAACCAATACCAAAGTTGGCCTATCCAAGATCTAATCGACGGATTCATTGGAATTTGGTATTTATGGCTTTTACAGTTTTATTGGTAGGTCATGAAAGAACGTTATATTCAGTTGCTAGGCTTATATGTAAGTACATTTTTAAAAGTTGCTTCTTCCAAGGCCAAATTGTTTGGAAAGTATCAAGATACCCATTCTAGATATAAGTAAAAATTAACCTGAATTTTTGAATATTTATTGTTTGATATTCTGAGAACCAGGAAAAAACTATACCACTCAGCTTCCCAGCCGCAAAAATAAACTTTCATAAACATACTATATTGGGTTTCTTTTCACTTATCAACTCTCATACAGACCTTTACTGTTTTACATTCCTAAAATCCGCTCATAAACCAACCATGTAATCTTTGTGGCGTATTAAATTAGCGATGGCGATTTCAATGGACCAACCAAAGAGAATATTTTATTGGCATCGTATAACAGCAGTCCAGACATTTGACATGAATATTGAAATACAAGTCGCCATTTCGGACTGATTTTCACTTGTATGTAACGGAGCTTAAATTTTTATTTTTATTTTTACAAAACCACATGCCATTTCACTAGTACGTTCGTCATATTTGCATCATCAATTAAATTTACAAACACTAAATTATGTTATAGGTAACCTAGCTAATTTTACTTGGATACTTTCTTCCTTACTTGGATACTTGGAGAATTCCCACTGGTATCGCATCAGCGACGTGGTCGTCAGGTTTTTTTTTAAACAGGATATTTTAAAAGACAAATGTATGAACCTAAACCATAACAATAATAAGTAAATCTAACAAAACAGTATTTATGATCATGGTTAGTAAAGCATTGTTATAAATAGGAGGAATAAAGAAATGCATTATTTTACTAATAGGCTATCTAACACTAAACAACAACTAAACTAGATCTTCCACTTCAAGTCTCTTGATAAATAGTTGTCATTATACTGCTTTAACTACTTCTTCCTTGATGTATATATATATATATATTACTTTATATATATTTATAATAATTTATGTTTTTATTATGTCTTATATCGTGGAGTGGAAAAAACTGATGAATGAAAACTGTTTAATGAAATAGCAATACAAAACAATATTTCTATGCTGCTGTTTAAACTATTACATAAATATCAGTTTTATTAAACGTAAATTTCTAACAGTACTTTTAATTGAGAACTAGTTGAACATTATTAGTGCACATTTGATAATAAGTATGAAACACTGTGCTTCATAAAAGTAATTAATGTTTAAGTTGTTAAGGCAACGGAATTCGTTGATAGTAAAACATTTTGTGATCTCACCACAGATGTTTATGATATCATTTAACTGTTTTATCATACAAATTACCTTAAGGAAATATATACAGTAATTTGAGTAGTAATTATTGTAAACACGAATGTCTAACTACCTTTAGGCTCCTCAGTAATCACCAATGTTACTCTCAAAGACGATGATTACAGACATCTTGTTGACGTAACTGCAGCGCACATTGTGGTACACCCTATACTAAATGACTAGTTTTACTCATGGTTCTGTGATTTTATACACAATACAAATTAATATGCCTAAAAATTTAAGCATGAAAAGTTAATTATATATAGTATTAAAAATATTAAATTCATTTATTTCCATTTCTTCTTAAAGCATATCTAGTACAATGTATTGGAGGGGTTAACCTAATATTTGATTTTTTGATACAGCCAAGTAAACAGTCGATATCCATATTATTCCCGAATTTGCAAAATAACTAACAGCAAGAAAAATTTACAGAAAATAGATTAAAAGTTAAAACATCGATAAACATAAAGTAATATTAAATTAAAACAATTCAAATAAATGGTAGTATATAAATAACCCCTATTGTTTTCAATACCAGCTCTAGATATAATTTATAGATTTCATAACACCCTGATGTCAAATGATGTTTTTTGTGACTTTGGTATGCATCTTTTCAAGAAGTTGCATTTTTCTTCATGCACTTATATATTATACGAATAACTGTTCCATTCAATAGAGCAACGATGACAAAATATTTACTATTTTCCAATATTCCTTAATAGCTTCTGTAGTTTTTTATAAAAAGTAGGCCTATTTCATATTATGTTTAATCGATTGTCGCTGTACAATTTTTTTATACGCGCATTTAGTTCTTAAGTAGATCTAGGGATGAAAAGTCCCTTAGCCACTGGAGAGTAAAGTTCTGCTACTATAAACTCAATTGTAAACTTCGATTGTAAGCAATCGCATAGATTGAAATGATGTATCGCTTGATTTAACATGTTATAGCTTATTGTTCATTATTATCAACAGTTTAAAATATTATTATTATGTACACTAAACCAAGTATTATGTAAAAGATATTATTATGTACACTAAACAAATCGTAATAGATGAAATGATTGAATCACTTATTTAACAGCTTCTTACGAAATTTGTATACAAAAGTTGCTTTGAGAGGTTATCTTTACTTGCAAAGTATTTTCATTTCTTACTTCGTTTGGTAAATATTCTTGCAATATGACGAGTATATATTTGATCACACCGACAACAATGTCTTTTTAATCCGCGCTCATTCTCAGGCCTACGCTTCCCCTGCCGTAAAACTTAAGCTCGGGCCTACCATTTGACGCCCTTAGAATGAATTATACTAATTAATCTCACTTGTTGGTATTTTATAATACATATGAAACATTGAATAATTTAAGCATGCCCCCCCCCCCCCCTATTTTAGACACCACAGTATTATTTAATTTATTTCAGTGTTTTGGAAAATGTTTTGAATATATAATTTACTTTTATTTTTATTTTCTATTTTATTTCTATTTAAAACCCTATCTTATAATCTTGAGGTTTTTTACATCATATATGTTGGAAATTTATCAACAAATTGTAATTTTTGTCATCTTAATCATAGATACTCTATAAACTTAATAGTTTAAGCGTTTTACATTACACTGTTCTGATACTGTTTTGAATCATCCACTAATATAACGTATAACATCTGATTTAATCAAGATATCAATCGGTACTCTAAGTTCACTATACGGTCGGTCTGAACACAAACTACATGAATAATATATATAGAGCTTAGTTTTGAGGTTTGCAATATTAATGTGATTGCATTTGACAGTTTCATCAATTCATAACGTCTGCATGTAAAGTTTAGCTGTTTCGCCTCAAACATATATAATTACTCTGACAAGTCGTCTATCAGAATGATTTGACAGAGATGAATTAATTGTCATCATAATATAAACTATTACACTATATACACAAAATAGACTTGAAGCAAAAAACGTGGTGCAATCTGTTGAAATGGTCTACCAACTCATGACAATATTCTGTGTGAAGTGATAAATCAATCAGCTGTTTGATATAATTATAATTAATATCATAGACTAACCAACACAAGGGAATAGTTTTATCTATGTTAATATTTAACTCGATACAGTACACACTTGTGAGTTGGTCCTGAACTTCATCTATTTTCTTGGCTTCAAATTTTCACATTACATGGAAAGTTTATTCTGTGTTAATTCAATGGTGGTACACGATACACATACCAAATCAAAGTGTTGAGAATTGACGTTCAGCGCTGGCGAGGGTCCGCGTGCTATCCTGTTGAGATACTGGGAGAATGGATACAGTTAAGAGAATAACTTACGTTCGAGTTACGATTAGCGGTGATTTTAAGTCCGTGGAGGTAAGATACATTATTATAATTGGGATCGGAGACTGCAAGAACGTCCGTCTTTGCTGGTGATATGGAATCAACCAGCAAACAGCGTTATCTTTGGTGTTCGCTGGAAGCATCTCGTCCACGTCACTTCAACTATCCGATTGTTCATGACAATCAGTCAAGTCGTTGGGATTGGTAAAATTTAAAATGTTCGCTTTAAGATGATTGTGTCACCTATCGTGATTAATCGTAACTAAATATTTTGGTTGCATGTGACTGTATTTAAACATTAAAATTTCTGAAACATAAAACAAATATGATATTTTCTTCCTTGTTTGTGGTTATTTAGTAGTTATTGTATTGTAAAATAATATAAACATTAAATCTTTTGTAGCTCTTAAATTCTTTCAAGCACGTTATAGTTAAACTATTAACAAATACATAAGAGTGTTTTAAATATACCTTAAAGCTATAACAAACTTCTAGAGGTTAATTGGTAAAAGTTTGATGGTCTAGTTTTCACTTCAAGGGCAACGGTAGTCTGGTGATTATTGCTCATTTTTAGAGGGCGAAGTTAAAATCCAATAAAACATTAACGCCAGTAATTATGATGTCAATCCTGTGTTATTTGGAGCTGAACTTGATTAGTAATTAAAGTAATAACAGATTTCTTGAGTGAGCAAAACTTAGGTTTTTGTAAAACTGTTTCTAAATACAAAACTCCCTACACTAATGAGATACACTTGTCAAAGCATTTCTGATAGTAAATTACAATCTGCTGTACCTCTTGCATGTTTAATTTTAATAATTTGTCTTTTATAAAAAGTAATTGAAAACACTTAAATTTTCTTTGTCTCAAAGTAATTGTGAGAAAATCAAGAAATAATTTAGTGCAGTGCATGATAAGGATACTACATGAAACATTAAAGTAAACTTTATTACAGCTAAGTTTTATCATGTCAACTACAACTGTCAGGAAGTTTTTTTTGTTTTGTTTTTGTTTTTTTTCATCTTGTAACCTTGCCTTTGCCCGTCCACATAGACTAACTGCCCGTGCGTGGATCGTATACAGCAAAGCAAAGGGCGATCCGATACAGTACGAAGGTGAACTGTACTGATATAACGTTTACGGTAGTGACAAGGATTCGAACCCACGACATCGCTGCCTCGGGCCCGAAGTCCGTGACGCTACTGACTGAGCCATCGACTCACCGTGAGCGATATAGGAACACCATTAACTTTGCATGATTTTTATTTTAGTCGTTTTAGTTAATAGTTTGGTACTTAATTTGTAACCAAACTTGTATAGAAGCTTCTACATATATTTTTGTTCAAAATATTCTTCTGAAGTGAGTCAATAATGATACCTTATCAAATATCCTCATAATAAAACCTGTTATTCAACCTTAAAACTGTACAGGTCTACTGTCATCATATAGATGAATAAAAGAACGTTAAAAAATATAAGTCGTTGATATATTTTTTAATACCAAATAAAATATAATGCTCAAAAAAATAGTTTTAATGTGAAATTAAAATGGCTTTTTTTCAAATAATCATACAAAAGTTTAAATTAGAACTGTTTCACGCCACGATAATTAATAATAAAAGAATATTATTAGTTGTATGTAATTATGTTCGTATTATCTTGTTGTATTTAATCAAGGATATGCCGTATTATCCTGGATTAAATTCAGCAGGACAATATTGGATTATTGGTTATAATATAATTACTAAGTACAGTTTCCACTTTAAATGTGATTAATTAACTTTAGAGAGTTGTATTAATTACTCAATCTATTAACACATTGCTATGTAATGGTCCATTTATTATATTCATACTGATAGTGTAAATGTGATTGTATGTAGGTTTGTTGATTTGTTTGGGGTTTAATCACACATTAACTATTGGTTAGATTGAGATGTAATTTGGCATGATGATAGCTCACATTTCCGATTAACATATAGGTCTAAACTTATCTCAAAAATGCATAAGCCTCAGTGGCTCTTGTAGACTCCCACGTTAACGTTATGAATATTCATATTTAAAGAAATAAAAGAATGTTGTTCTCTAAAACAATAATCTTGAATACTTCATGAGAGCACCTACATCGGCCAAAGGGCATTTATGGTTTAAAAGGTCAACATGCTCGTAATCCAATGCATTGCAAACACCTGATCTGCTCCCTTTGTTTAAGTACGCTCTTCCTCAATGTAAAGGTACCGTTCCACGGGTCAAAATGCGTTACGTGCCCACAACTCTAATTTTTCCAATTACACTTCTATAACTCCTTGAAACCTTTTATAGGTAATAAATAATGAAAAATGCTATATTTAGAAAAGGTTTTTGTTCACTGTTTACATAAATTTGGAGAAAACACACAAAATAGTAAAATAACTACTGCAAATTTTAATTTGTTCGAGAAGTTTGGTTGGTAATGTTAGGTTATATGGCACCGTTCTAACCTAACCTAACACAACCAAACTTTTTGAACAGCTTAAAATACGTTTATGAGTAACTGAAATAAAATGCATCGTTATCTCATTCTAACAAAGTACTCTGTCATTGAAACACTACGTTTTGTACACTTTAACATGTTAACAAGTTAAGGAGTTGTGGGCACGTAATGGATTTTGACCGTTACACGATGTGGGACTGGGAAAAAATATGATAGTGACGAGAGTATAGGGCAAACATCTGCCTCTCTCTACCTCCACTTAACTGCTTCCCATTTGAACGTGTTACTTGAGTGGGTAAAAAAGCACAACAATTGTGATATCGAACAGCCATTTTATCTTTGACTAATAAAAGAGAAACCATTCCATTCCTTCTCCTATAACAGTGAATAGCGTACAAAAGATCTTTCAAAATATATACTTTTTGCAAATCCTTTTCCAAGTCTTATTGGTCTTTTAATACAGTCAGGTTATGACTTAAGACATAAGACATACGATCAATTTATTTCCTGTAGAACTTACAATAGACAAGTCATTGGAAAACGTCAAATTCTACATTATAAAATACATTAAAAAATATACATTAAGATCTATAAATAAAAAGAATTCCTTCAACATTATACAATTTAAAGGAAATGCATACATAATGTGACCTGTAACTCACCATGCAAAGAATGAAAAAGAAAACAAAACAGCACACTCGGCAAACCATCAGTCAAAAAAAGTACATTAATATGTCAACTATATTAAATAGTTTAAATTGCCAGGCACGAACTATGTATTGAATGTAATTGTGCAGTATCGTTGGTTGGGGATAGTTACAGATCATATTTTAACGCAATAAATATTATTTGAAATGAAATAGCACAATTAGTTGGTTTAATCAATATTCTAATTATGTTAAATTTATATATATATACTAGCTGACCCGGCGAACTTCGTATCGCCTAAGTTATAGGTTTCCCCTAAGACAGACCGATGGAAAGAAAGTACCGTTACGTTTAATTTTCAAGATGATCTCGTTCGCATCGCTCAATCACGTCGTGGTTGAAGTTCGTTCGCTACGCTCACTCACCTTTGGGTTGGAGCTCGTTCGCTACGCTCACTCACCTTTAGGTTGGAGCTCGTTCGCTACGCTCACTCACCTTTAGGTTGGAGCTCGTTCGCTGCGCTCACTTGCCTTCAGGTTAGCTCGTTCGCTACCCTAACTCGCCTCCAGGTTGAAGTTCGTTCGCTACGCTCACTCACCTTTTGGTTGCAAATTAGCTGTTGTCATAAATGTAAAAGAAATAATAGTGCTGCACCCTGTTGGTAATCCTTGTAACTTTAATGCTATTGAACACACTGAGCTATAATTCTAACTGGAGGTAGCACTGAATGTCAAAGATGCGTGTCGCCAGCCGCCATGTTTGCGTGAGGTGGGTGTCCATAAGAAGCCATGTTATTGCTATGACAAAAAAACTCACTGCTATACAACCTAGTTATAAGAAGCCATGTTATTGCTATGGTAAGAAAACTTACTGCTATACCAACCTAACAAAATCAGCGACTCGCTTTTGACAGACTTTTGCCATGGCAGTGCTACCTCCAGTTATAATTTTAGCTCAGTGATTGAACATCATAGAACAGAACCAACTTGTTTAATTGAAACAGCTGTTAAGATTCATTAATTCCATTTCTCATAAGGTTAACATGGGAAACTCTAGAGCCACTGACTGGGGCGGAGCCCTTTTAAGAATTTCGAAACGGGAAATAGTTTACGTCCGATTCGCATACCTACAGAATTTACACACCAAATTTCATAACTATCGGTGAAGTCGTTCCGGAGGAGTTTGCAGACAAACACTGTGACACGAGAATTTTATATATTAGATATTCTGTTAAGTTTATATTGATTAGTTTTTTAGTCTACTTTAGTACAACTTCCTTTATAAAAAAACTCAATGCACTTCTAATGAAATTGACTTGTTAAATAAAAACCAATTTTAGGTGACCCCTGCAATAAATATATAATTTATAAATATAAAAATATTATATACAAAGCATATTGTAAACAATGAATAGCTAAAATAATGAGGAAATAGCAAATATTTTGAAATAGAATATTACAATTTAGAGTCTTATAAATCTATTCTTTAAACCCTAACTGAGTAGCCATGAGGTTAACCTACCAAATAAGCTTAACGGTTGGATATTGAGTATTATTTATAGCTTGCCCTAATGGTCCCAGCAGATCTCGAACAATCAGATTTTAAATAGTTTTGGACTTAAAACAAATATCCTAAGAAAAAGGATGTCTTAGTTCATAAAAATTATATTAAAGTTAATAGTATTTATGAATAAACAATGTAAAGTATAATACAATTATGTAAAAATAATGTGTGTATCTACAAACGTGTATTTGATTATTAAAACACGTAATATACTCATTAAATATGTTTACACATTATCGTTATAAGTAGGATTAAGCTGTCATGTTAATTTTATTGAAAACATATCAACTATAATCCAGCAATATAATTAGAATATTATCAATCGTTGAATTTAGGAAATTTTTCAATACCGTCAAAACATTAATTATGCTTGTAAACATGTTTGAAATGTGACACAATACTGTATGGTAATTTGTTATCTAGTTTGTTATTTATACTAGATCGACCCTTAGTTTGAAAGAAAATATTACGGTCTGAACATACAATTTCAATATAATCCAAACGATAATATTTAATAAAACATTTTGTTAGAATAGACTATGATATGTTTATGGTGTTCAATATACGATTAAGTATCATAAAAGGTTTTATAATTTATGAAATTTGTTTTAAAATAATTATTGGGTAAGTTTATATCGGGTATTAATTAATTATTTTGTATAAATAAAAGGTTGCCTCCACTCCAGCCACACCATGACGAGACATGTCAAATATTCATGATCTACTGTGGCGTGGGATGCGACGCATCGTATAAATATTTCACAGAGCTATCACAAATACAAGGACAATGATTACAAAGCTTTTACCCTTTCCATGGTTACATCAAACATACTTATTAGTTTACTAGATAAAACATAAGATGATTTAAATTCAAGTTTTATCGCCCTTTTCCCTTTTTCAAAATTTTGTCAAAGATATATTTAATAGGAAAGTGAATATAATTTAACTATATATTATAAATATGATAGTGGATTTAATATTATGTTTGGAAGAATTTGTAACATTACAATAATATTATAGCTAGCATATATGATTAATTAGTCAATCGGAAATTCTTAAGATAGGAAAGTGGTAAAGAATCATTTTGCGATTTTTCTATATTTGCACATTTACAATAAAGTTCTGTCCTCGTATTAGTGTACACTGGACGTAATACTCGAACTATAAAAAATTAACATGCTTTAAACCAAATAAAAGCGCAGCTTAAAGTTTTATATACATAGTAAATTTAAAATATCTATTGTATACATCAAGGCAAAATGTTTAGATTTTAACAGCATTTTAATTATTTTTGCCGATTCAATACACACTTTATGACTCATTCTCTTGCTTAAAGTCTATTACGTAATAGTTAACTAGCCATACTGGTATCGTGCATAAACGCCCCCCCCCCACACACTCAGGAATAAAATTATACTTAAATATAACTACTAATTACAGAAACAATCAAATCATGATTTTCGGTATCATGACTTGGTATCATTGTAAGTAAAAAAAAACTTAAAAGATTGGTTATTTGTTTCATTTACTTGTAATTCGCTTGTAGTATAGTACAAAGTATAACTACATGAACTTTATCTTGTTTTTATGAGCTTTTATGTCGATTTTATAGTTGAAACTTTGGGTTATTTTGAATCAAAGGTGTGACCAACACTGCCCCAAACTTGCATGTAGCAAGTGTTAACATCTGTTGATGACAGTGACAATGATTTGTAGTCAAGAAACTTTGTCAACACCACTGATAGAAATTGTGATCAAATAACCATTACCATTCAAGGGCATCAAATTAATAATTTATTAAAATAGCTATTAAGGACAAGCTATCTTTAACATAGTTGTAAGGGCTATGGGGGATTTTATTTATTGGTGATATTAAATGATATAATTTTTACCACTTCAAATTTGTACTAGTATGCTTTTGGCTTACAAATAATATGTCTAGATCACTAAAAAAAGGCTTTATAAAATAAAATATGGTTAGAATACATCTAGTTTAAAATTTTAAATAAGTAAATTTAGCAAGTTGACAAATAGTGCAGTAAAAATAAGAGAAAATGTCCATAAACCTAAAAAAAATTGCACAAGCGGGGAATTTGGTACAGATGTTGGGTGTACCTACCTTTTGAACATACTAAAAGTCCCCTAAAATTGAAGCAGTGCTACGGCCGCCATATTGGAAAATAGCGGAATGTTTTTGTATTTTTGGCTATAGCGACTTTATTATTAGAGATACAGGAAAAAGCTAAATGTATAAAACGTAGTCCATCTAAATATATACATTTGTTTGTATTTATCATCTTTCTTTAAACCCAACGGGGTTTGAGTTATTTGTGATTAAGTATATTAAGTTTTTTCTATTGATCAAAAATAGGCAAAACCCATGGAAATCGACAATTACTTTTAAGGTTTACGATTATTCATCCCATTTAGTTAAATAGTGTTATACTATAAAATCTTAAAATTTTACCCTATTTTATAAGTAAAACAACTCCGCCACAGCTAACCTGTAGACACAGCAAATTTCCATTCGATTGGATGTTTTATTAAATGTTTATAAATAAAATTTGGTTTAACAGGTACCTAGGTTTGCTGCAACAGTATAGTGTGTTTTTTGTGTGTAAAATATCAATAAATTAGATAAAAAAAGTTTGATTATAATAAATCTATTGACAAGCAAACTACAACAGTTAACTTATTCGTAAGAATAGCATTGGAGTTTTTAATTAAAAATTTTAAATACACAAATTTTGGTTGTGTTTACTAAAAAGATGGCAATTATTCGTCACAATTCAAATACTAACCGAAGGGGTTTTCAAAAGGAATGAAGCAAGTTATTTAAGTACAGTAGAACCTTGATAACAAGACTCTAAAGGGAATTGTAAAATAAGACTTGTTATCAAGGTTGACTTCTTATAGAGGTTTATTACAAACATGTGATTAGGCGTAAATAATTTTAAGGGGGTTTGAAAATTACACTTATTATCAAGGATGACTTGTTATCGAGGGTCTTCTTATCAAGGTTCCACTGTAATATTAACTCGTACCAAGTACCGGAAATATTTTATGCAGTGAGGTAATCAACCATTACCTGTTTTCTGTACAAAAGGATCAACTTGGTAGTATGAAGTTTTGTATGACATTTTACAAAGTTTTGTTTGATTTAATTTTCTTTAGCGATAGTTTTTTTTCCTGTAACCATCATCAACTTAAATTTTTTTCCAAACAATTTCTCCGAAGAGATTTTAAGCTATTAGGCTATTCTTCCTAAAACCGCAAAGGCGTTAACTATTATTTAGGTTTATTAATTATTAATTTATATTGCTGTTTTGTTAACACAAATTTTTGTTTAAACATATACAGTTTCTTAAATGTTATTGCTTTGTTTAACCTTAATAAAATGCCACATAAGCTTAGTTTAAATTATTAAATGGTTGTTAAATTGTTGTTTAAAGAGTTTTTTCTCTGACCTAATCATCGTGTAAGTTATTGTCAAATACATTGTTTAGATGAATGGATGTATATAATTTCATATTGTAAAATAACATTACGTAATCAGTGCAAAATTAGAACTTGTCAGTATGCAAGTATACGGCTTGTCAATGTTGTAAACCATCGCTTGTCCCTCATGGTGTATCTAGGACAGATCATACAATATAGATCACTGGTGGTTAGACCAATGTACCACAGACTGCGGCCAACATTGTCAGTGTACATGTACGAGAATGATCTGTTACTTGATAACGTAGAACATACATGGTAGTTCAGCTCAGTTTATAGTTTATTCATCACGTATGATTTTTGGTAGAGAGGTGAACTATGGGATCATTGTGCATTTACAGTTCAATAGTTATAACTTTAAACGAATTGGTGAAAGTTAACTATGCCGGGTTCGTATATTATACTTTTGCAATACTGTGCATATAATGTGGCTATTAATAAGACTTATTAAAAAGATTTTACCTTTAAAAATGTTTTTAATGTCACCTTTGAGTCATTAAAAAACTAAAATAAACACTTTCAGTTTGTTGAAAACATTTAGGTAAAACGCAACTTAACCTCATTACCACGCAGTAAGTAGATTGGACAAAGTAGTTAGTAACCATTCAACTTATGTTTCTCCGTTAAGCAGCTTACATGTCATTTTCTAGTTTTAATTTGTTAACAAGCATTACACAGTTATTTAAAAATAAATAAGTAGATTAATAGAATTATAAGTTAATGCATTATAAAAGATGAACATTTCAATAAACAAATAAGATAACTATATCTTAAAAAGAGTTTTTCATAAAGCACATACTAAGGTTAAATAATTAATTATTTATTGTATTATTTGCAAAAAAAGTTCTTATGTAGGCCTACCATAATATAATATCATACAGCAAATGCACAACTTATAAAAGAAAATTAGTTATTTATTCACCATATTATTATAGGTAAAAGGAGTCCAGTCTATTAACATTAAAATAGTATCTTATAATTTAAATGTGGAATATCGATATAATACTATTAAAAATATCAATTAACTTAATTACTACACATGTGAAGTAAGACTGTTACAGCTTTTAGTTGTAATTTCATTATAAAATGGGTTTCCAAATATATTATTTTTCAACTGATGTTAATAAAAACTAGAGGATTTCAAAAATATTTTTCGCACCACAAAAATTACACCAATTTGTCCTCATAAACTAAAGGATATAGCGGAAATGTTATTGTTATTACTGCAGTTCTGCACCGGACGCTTAAATTGTCTCTGAAAGTCTTTAAAACCCTCTGTAAAATAAAAATACACTGAAGTTCGGGTTTAAGTGTGATTGATTCATTTTAGTTTTGTTATGACGTTATTTTGTAGCAGTGGATAACATAGGCCGTGGAAAACTGTTTGGCAAATTTCAATTAAATTTTTAATCTTTACTGAAAATATTTAAGGTTATTTTTAGCCAGGTTATAATTTTGAAAAAAAAGGCTGTTTAACCTAGATTTGGTCAATCTTTGGCTGATAATTCAGAATGAATTTAACTATAAAAGTTGTATTGGTGTGTGAAGGCTAATCGGCGTGTTTCGTTTGTGTTATTCTAAGGTTATGTTAAAGTATGTTTTAAGGAAAATGTCTTAAACCCTCGTCCTCTTATACTCCAACTATAACATATATTATGATTAGTGTAACACTGTGTTATGATACCACTGTCAACTTTCAAATGAATTTTATACAGATATAAGAAAATTAAAGATTTTACTTAACATTATTCTGTATTAACAGGATTAATGTTAGAAACCAAACGTTTTGGATTAAAGGTTTTCTTTTTTATCACCAATAAAGACAAACATCTTGGTTGAATTCTAATAATGTGATTAAAAACTCAAATCCAATCCACCTTTTGAATTTATTAATTTTCCTTTTTTTTAAATTAAGGCTTGTGCCTTAAAAATATATTTTAATGAAAATAAAGTCAAATACTTAAAATAAAGTACTTAAAATAAAGTACTTAAAGAAAGAGATAGTAAATCAGTGATATACTTTTGTATTATGTTAGATCAACAATATATTCATAAAACATAAGCGGAAGGTCTGCTGATTAAATGATAATTTGAAAATTTTGAACTTAGTAAAGACAGCAGTAGTAGATTCATATAAATGATAAAACCATAAATAACTATAAAATATATACACACAATCAAACATTTAAATAACAATAGTAAGAAATTTAACTGGTTGATATTGTATTCAAGAACATTTTAATTCTTACTTAGTTTGACTTAAAAATAGCTGAAAATTGAAACGAATATTTAATAACAACCTTTTAAGCAAAAGAAAATAATATCATATGCGTGAGTTAATAATGAAAATATACAAATTTATACAGTTTGTAGTAGTATAACAAACACTGTCATTTATTCTTAAGGATTGACCAATTCGAAAGAACCTTTCTGTCCGAAACATGATAAAACTAGTGTTTGTATTTTCACCCGGTTTTGAGAGCACAATAAACACACTATCGTACGTTTCGCAAATGTTTTGAAGCCCATCGTAAACAAAGTTATGTCCTTGCAATTTTTTTGTAACCTTTAAATGCAGACAAAAACATATATGTTTATTAATAATCCGTAATTGATACTGTAACATTGCAATCGTGTTAATAATGTTTGGTTAAAATATTCCTGAAAAAATATTTTTTCTTAATTCAATATAAAATGCATTTCCAAAATATGAATTGTTTCATTATTTATACAAATAACTAATGTAGTTACACAAATAATTTATTTTTCCTACAGTTACCTGAAAAAGTGGGCTTCATTGCACTGATTATAGCACGCAAAGTAGCTAATAGCTGCATTCCACACTAGTGCCAATTCGCACACTCTATGCACAAATAACTATTAATTTAATTTATTATTTTAACTATTGTTTTATTTTTTGTTCTAAAAATGAAAGGATTTTTCCTACAGTCACCCGACAAAGTTGGCTTCCTTGTACTGTTTATAGTACAGAAAGCTGCTAATTGCTGCATATTTATACTTTTCCGTACGGTTTATACTTTGCCGTACGGTTTATACTTTGCCGCACATCAGGATTCCAACGAAACAACACAAAACAGCGGGGTTCCATTATGCACGTAATCCGTGTACGCTTGGAAATAGGTTGGCAACACTTAAAGATAATTATACTATGAGCAGCTGATTGACTATTATAACTACGATTTAACCTGTCATTTCGTGTTTATAGTTTCGGTATTTCTGAACTTTCTGGACTTTTCTTTTAAACGTTTTTAAAACCTTCCTACGATCTTAATAAACAAGAAAATACCTTTTAAGCATTTTTTTTGGCGCGGAAACCACTTCAAATTACAAAAAAAATACCGAACTATATTCTCAAAACGCGGAGCACAATTCTTGCCGAGGAAAAATAGCGGAGTGATACGGACCGCGGGTACTACTTTCTCTAGGGCACCATTTGTGTTGCCAGCTGAACTTAAAAACGTGTTGCATAGTGTTTGAAAGACTAATTAATTATATGCTTTATAGTGACTGTAGGAAAAATATAATGTGTAACACGAGTGAAAAAGGCCTTTGCTGCACTCGAGATCATTCCACACTCGCCTGCGGCTCGTGCGTAAACATTGCTCTCGTGTGCAGCAAAGTGCCACTTTCACCACTAGTTACACAAATAACTATTTTTAAATTGTTACGAACAATTACCTTTAATCATAAAAAATTGGGTGAAGTAGTATAACTTGCTTTTAATTGTTCTTAGTTATATAACTTATATATATATATATATTTATATTTATTTAGTTAGAAATAGATTTTACAGAACGTGCTTCTAACAAAAAAATTTTTAAAGTATTTTAATGCTTCAAAAAAAAATATTTTAAAATAAAACCTTAAATATTTTTAATTAACTGTAACTTACTCTAAGAGCTAAATACTAATAAAAACGGATTGATTTTTAATACCACTACCGGTAAACTATTTTAGAAAGTAATAAAAATAGAATGAGTATGTACGTAAAAAGGTATGGAATACTGTGAAATTATCTGTTTTTGTTACATGCAATCACCTGCAAAAATTCAAAATTACATTGTTTTCTACGGAAAAGGAATGTTTACAATCTTTTTTTGTGTAGACAAACAAAGATGTGTTATTTTTTGTCCGTTTTTTTTACTTTTCAAAACTGTGAAACCAAAGTAAATATTGACTTTAAATTAAAAGGTATAACCTAAAAATTACTATGAGTTTTGTTGTGCTCCTAACTGTAATAAGAAAATATCCAATGCCTGTTTTAATTAATATAGTAATAAGTCTTTGTAGTGTAGTGAACAGTGGCGTACAAAACACGAGTGAAAGTGGGTCTTTACATATTTTTTACTATTTAAAGAGCTCAATAAATCTCGCCCTTTAAACATGGTCTCAAATATGTAATGACTCACTTTCTACAATGGTTATGAAATATACAATCCAATAAAGATTGTGTCACATATTGTTCTATTATTATTTTTAGGTTGGTAAATGAAGTATGATTGTGCAAAGACATTTTTTTCAAACTATACGGCAATTCTGACCCATACGTTTGAATGGACTCTATTTTATAGGCTCAATTTGAATTGGATAAAAAAACTCAAATCAATCATTGAAGCACTTTTGATATATTTTCAGTAGTATCAATCATGTTTCAATTTAATTTGGTGCGGCTCAAATATTATACCAAAGATGCTAGAGCCAATAGAAAACAAATGTTTCAGTAGATAAAATTTCGTTAGGTAATAATTTGGGGTGGATACATATTTTAAATACTTATTATATGTTTTTAATGTTAATCGTATTTTTGAAAAGCATTCTATAAGATGATATTAGTTTAAATGAAACCTCTACGTTTAAAATCATACTATTAACTAACGATTTGGAGTTATAGTGTAATAATCCCATTAACATTTTGTTTTTGAGATTTAAAACGAAGTTAAGATACATGATTGCTTGGCTTCATGGGTTGTTAAGAAATTTTAACATTTACGGTTACTATATAGCCTAATGCATTGCAATATGCATTTCAATTAGTTTTGAACACAAGAGATCACGATTTGATCTGAACTAATTATCATTCTACCAAATCCTCCATCGCTCCTGCATATGTAATTGTATTGCAAATCCCTCATTTCAAACTTTGTAATACTAGCGTATAATACATCTCTCGATTGCTATCCACTACTAAATGTTTCGAAAACTAAAATACGTTTGGTTTTTTAAAGGACTCCAACTTTGTTAGTAATGTCTAGGTTTTCACATCATTAGTAACAAACTTGAGCGAGCAGCAAAGTAAATGAGCAGTCACTTAATTTTCAATTATAAACAAACTTTATCAGGCGAGTCTACGAAGCCTAAGGTCTTATCTAATTGGTATTCGTATTAATTGAACAAGTTTTCCTCTCGGTTTTCATTTGAAATTTAAATGAACTACAATTAGTATAAGGTTATTTTATGTTGAACTGGGCTTCATTTAAGAAAACCTATTTGCAGAAAAAATTTAAAGGTAATTTTATGGCATCGTATAAACCCTTACATTGTTACTTAAACATATTTTGTAAATTTCATTTCTAAATGAAATGGAAAATGTAAATAAGAAATATGAATAAAAAATTATGCACAATTAGCATTGAAAGAAATATTTAGAATGGATGACATTGTGTAGGAATTGTGGTAGATGGTGTCTTATAAAGTTTAAAAATTAAATAAGTATTTCAGTGGCAAATTTTTATGTAGGGCCTAATGGATTGTTTTTTCGGCATGTATTTATACCTTTTTAATATTATTTCGCAATACGGAGGCTAACATCTACAATGAAGTTTCTTAAAGCGTTCTAGTCATCACGTCTCCATGACATAAGTAAAAATAGGTTTGAAATATTAGCGCCAACAAACGTTTTATTATATAATTATGCTACCATAAATTTGTCTACAGTACCCATTGAGGATACATAAAATGTATGGTACTGTAAACAATGTTTGGAAACGCAGCTACAAGCTCAGTAAAATGGTGATTTAGGCCAAAAAGGTAACGCCAGTTTTACAAAGATAAATACGGGCTGGCCATTAGTCTACTTCATCGGATGAAGTTGAGGAAAACATTTAATGTTTAATGGAACTCATAAATAATATTTCCTGTCGAGTATAACATATGAATGTGAAGAAGACTATGTTCAACATAAACCAGAGTTTGAACAGTTCCAATACAGAATATAAAAAATCCAAATGACGTAGAAATACAAATAAAAAGGCTGGCAGTTTGGTGTTTGTGCTATTTGATGAATGCGTCGTTCTATTAATATACAGTGTTAAATTAAGTATTGAAACAAATCTGTATTTTTTAAACCGAAATAGATAGAAATATACGGTTGTCAAAAAAAAAACACAATGATGCAAATCCGAGGTGGATATCTCAACCCTTGCCAAAATGGCAGGTATTACAAAATTTGTTTAACTGTATGTGATAGAGCACCAATTTCACAAATGGAAACACATCTATATTAAAAAAATTGAAATAGATAGAAATATTATGTTTGTGGAATTGATTGTTGACATAGGTTCCGCAATTTTTTAAATCAACAGTATTGTTTCAACCCCTTTAACTGGGTGAAGGGGGCTGACTTATTTTTTTTATAACAACCCCTATTGAGTGACCCCACATTATGAAGGGTTCGTTAAAAGAAAGACAATGACGGAAACCCGAGATAGATATTATACCCCTAGCCTAAATGGCGGGGATTCCAAAATTTAATTTATATGAAAAAGCACCCATTTTCGAATACCCACCATTTTGGCTAGGGGTGAAATATCTATCTCGGGTTTCCGTCATTGTCTTTCTTTTAACAAACCCTTCATAATGTGGGGTCACTCAATAGGGGTTGTTATAAAAAAATAATTCAGCCCCCTTCACCCCGTTAAAGGGGTTGAAACAATATTGTTGATTTTAAAAATCGCGGAACCTATGTCAACAATCAATTCCACAAACATAATATTTCTATCTATTTCAATTTTTTAAATATAGATATGTTTCCATTTGTGAAATTGGTGCTTTATCACATACAGTTAAACAAATTTTGAAATACCTGCCATTTTGGCTAGGGGTGAGATATTCACCTCGGATTAGCGTCATTGTGTTTATTTTGTCAAACCCTCCAAAATGAGGGGTCACTCAATATGGGTTGCTATTTGAAAAAAAAAGTCAAGGGGGTAGGCTACCCTGTTAGGGGGGTTCGAAAATACTTTTGGTGTAAAATATTGCGGAACCTTTGTTAACAATTATTGCCAAAAACAGAAAATTTCTATCCATTTCGGTTTTAAAAATACAGATTTGTTTCAATTCTTAATTTACACATTGTATAAAACACAGCAACATACCTAGGAAATAAGTTTAACAATAATTATTTAGCCGATAGTTTATTTAAAATAAATAAAAAGATTAGGCCTACAGTACTTCCATACATAACGTGTTATTTATGTGTAAAACACATATTTTCAGACTAGTACCGTACCAAAGAAATGTAGACAAAATGGAATAAGCAGCTTGTGTTTGAAGTGGCTTGATATGACTCAATAAAACAGTTTTCTCTCGCTGAAAAAGTGCCACTTTACTTAATAGTTGCACAAAAACATCGTTTTCGCGGAATTGTTAACTTTATAATAACGGTGACGTGTCATTTTACTGCATTTTCTAATATGAGATAATTAGAAACTAATTGGGTGTTAATCGTTTGATCGCCGGCCCTGATGATATGCACATTAGCACGATAGTCGAGTTATTTGACAAATTATCAAGTTACGATATTATAAGGACATCATTGATACGAAAACAGACATAAGCTATTGTATTACATGGTGTGTTGTGCTGAAACGGCTAATTGTTTTAGTGGATTACTCGGAATAAGCATTCGTTATTTAAAGTATATATTTATTTATAGAAATTATATAATCTACTGATTTAATAGTAAGGTGTAGGTAGAAATTGTTTTATTATAATATAAAATGTGTCGTACAGAAAAGATCAAATTTGTTAAACAAAATCATTGAAGAATAAACTGATAGAAACGAACAATTGTTTTTCTTATTTAGTATCAAAATTGCACATGACATAGTTATAAAATTTCAACGCAGCCTCACGAAATATAAATAACCGTTCTTTATCTCCTTTTTGTTAATTTCAAACAAAGATATTCTTTAACGTACCAATGGTAGAACATATTGACCCTATATCAAGCCAGTACATGTTGTGTAGAACTGTTTGTGTAAACACTCATCACACAGACCAAATATCAGCCACAACTGCAACCACTTTGGAGGCAACCTAAGTCAATGTAATAAAGTTCTATTAGAAATCTAATTAGGACTGATCAAACAGTTTTTCACTGATGTGGTTTAGGTATCAGGTTTAAGCTAAAGTTGAGATACGCCGAATTCACAAACAATCCAATGGAATTTGTGGTACATCTACCGTGCTCTAAGCATATAGTTTTATCATTAATGCTTTTATTATTAAAGATGTATTTTTAAAATGTGAAATTATAAAAGTTAATTCATATACAGTTTATTTATAAGACAAGAAACAATGCTGCGTATTTTAATCTAAATACACATGCTAAGAGTGCGTTTTTGTAGATTTTTTACTGGCGGATCATAATCGTAATGTAGTGAAATTTTCGCTAATTAGTGACAGGAAAAAATCAGTCTATGTTACTAAGCTGTAAGAGTGTTTGTCTCGTATTATTTTAGGTAGAATGTTGTCACACTCAAGACTTGTTAGTGATATCACCTTCTGTTGATTCTACACACTATGTATGTTAGTCTGTAAGGCGTGTGTGCCTATGAGAGTAAACATTTAAAGACTCTGATTGCAGGAAGTATATTAAATAAGGTAATTGTTTGGTTTTATAAACGTTATTGAAATGTATTCTTAGTTATGAACAGCGCATCCTTTGAAGTACTGAAGTATGTTTTATGTATATATATATTAGAATAAAGACATCCACGTGTATATGTACAAGGACCTATAATTAGTTTGTTTAGCCTGGCATTTAAATAAATATGTATAACTTAAAATAGATCTTCATCTTAAGATTATTGAACAACCAGGGATATATGGGTACAAGCTATAAATGCTTGTAAATATGTTTAAGGAGAAATAATTGTTGAAAGTGGATTCATCTCTACTTTCAAAGTGCGTGGCTAAGTCTTTTGAGTAATTATTAGTCTATTCCCATCATCCGATTATTATTCTCAATTTTCAGAGCTATTTAATTAATTTATTTGACTCCTCAACAGATAACCCAAGCAAGGACTGGGCTAACAGTTAGTAACCTAAATAATAAAACATATAATAGTTAAACATTCTTTTGATTAAGCTTTGATTTATTCAATACACTTTTAAGAAACTTTTTTACAATAAATCAAATTTTAACTTACCACATCCATCAAGACTAAGAGATGTATCATTGTTTATAAGAATAAAGTTGTTATCATATTACAATTATTAATAACCAATTAAATAAGTTGTTACCTGTATTTTTTTCTTTAAAATTCAAGTAATCAGCCATTATCGTGAAAATTACTTAATAAATTACCTCACCAAGAAATGACTGTAACATTAAAACCCCAAATAAAATTTTTGTTTAAGATTTAAACGATAGTAGGAACCATATTTTATTGTAATAATTTCCTTAACATTTTGAAAATTAGAGAACTAAGCCTATAAATTTTTCATCTTTGGGTTAAACACATAAAAGATTAGAGTTATGAAAGTTCTCTCTAAGTTAAAGTAAAGTGTTACTAGAAACTTTCCAAGACTAAATGACATAACAAGTAGGTCGGGTTGTATTCTTTTATCTTTTGTTCTTAGTAAAGTGTTTTCTGTAGAGTAGGAAGGACATATCCTATATAACTCTTTTAGTTTAGTTTTAGGTTTTAGTTCATAAAAACAAACTCCCATGTATAAAACTAAAAAAAATATGCATCCTTTGTTAAACAACATCTGGGAAAATATTGTTATTTTGCAAGGAACCTACGCGGTTTTCAACACAATAATCGAGAAAGCCATTTAAAGCTAAATTAACTAAAGTTTAATATACTCCTTTTATCATATTTCAATTTTTCTTGCCAAAAGTTTATAAAAAGTTTCACGTTTATTTCATCATAATGCATTTAGTTTTCGGTTGGATTAAAGTTATTTAGCCTGGTAAAACATTTTACCATTTAGTCTTGTTACGAACATACAATAAGTCCGTGTTATGTTATTCCCCTTTTGTACATCCATAAAACAAAGCTATATAGTTTCCTGATTAAATTCAGCTTAAAATTGTATTTTTATTTTTACAAATAACGGATATTAAATCAATAAATTGATTTCATACTCATGATTTCATTTCGTTGGAACGAGATGATGTAAAATTAAAGATTCCTATAAAGCTATATATTGGCTTATGATCAAAGTTAAATCAACATTATTAGTCTTCGCACACTGTTAAGTACTCAAAATATTATCAAATGTAACAACAACTTTATTAAAGTTCTTATACAAGCTTAGTAAAGCTCCAGGCTCTCCTTATGTTTTCTAAATACTGTATTACTTCTCACAATTATATAATCATGTCTAAAGAAATTTTCAGCTGAAACATTACACTTTAATTATACTTTAAGTATGAAATTCATAATATTAGGTTTACTTTTATGTCACAAGTACCAAACAGAATGTTGAACTACTTGAACTCGAGAAAAGTGATTTTTACCTTATTATTTGTAGGCTCTTATTTAATGAATTGTGTTGTTTTCACTTGAAAATATCAAGGTTGTATTGAGGGAAATGGTCAATAATTGTCCCTTTGGATCTTCAACTTTATTTAATTATTACTAATTTAAACCTAATTATATGCTACAGAAAACTTAAAAGTGTATAGCGTATAGCGAGTTGTGTAAGTAAGTAGATTCTATATAACGAAAGTTAGTCATTTATACGAAAATAAACTAAATGGTAGTGTTTGATAGTCTTGTTGAGTAAAAGTCTTAACTCTAATCCTATATTTTATTTACTCAATAGCAATGCTTAGTTTATTACATTTTACTTACTTACTCTTACTACTATGGCTATGTAAACCTCACTAACAATTACATTTTACGCTGTAATATTTTTTTTTAAGTTTGATGAAGTTAATAATGTTAAAACTTATACTCTTAGTAGTATAGAAAGTTTAATTCCCTAATATAAT
Organism: Macrosteles quadrilineatus; assembly: GCF_028750875.1. Lineage (NCBI taxonomy): Eukaryota > Metazoa > Arthropoda > Insecta > Hemiptera > Cicadellidae > Macrosteles > Macrosteles quadrilineatus. The sequence continues at coordinate 47,689,098 of NW_026542599.1, forward strand.
AGTCAAACCCAATATTCGTGAACATTTTTCTTTTATCTTGTATCACTAATCTTTTGAAGTAAACAATAGCCTCATTTATTAGTAATGTAAACAAACGAAACCCCCATAATGGATGGGAAATTTTAGAGCATGTTTAGGCTATCATAACTAAATCGTACAAAAATGGAAACACCACTTAAAAAGTTCTAATAAGTCAATTCTTGCAAAGCCAAAATATACATAAATATTTTTTTCAATTGTTTTAAAATTAAATGGAAACAACCAGCAATTAAATTAATTGGTTGTTTCCATAATTTAATTTGGAAGATATACTTTCAATTCATCGTTATTTTTTAGTTGTGAATAATAGCTAATTTAAACTCAATACATACAGTACTCAGAGAGAAAAAAATAGTTTGTAGATTTTGGATTTAAAATTTTCTCAAGCGAGCAAATAATTTAGATTAGGACTTAAAATTTTATGAGTAATAGGTAATTTGTTTTAATCAATCATAACATTTCTTGTCAATGAAAACATTTTAAGAATTTATTCTGGGGTTTCTTCGTATCAATTAGCAGAACAATACGTTGAAAGGTTTTGCCAAGTCTATTTTCGTAATTAAACGTGTTTTCTTAAAAAAAATGACCGCACCTTAATGCGTCAATATTCAGTTGCGCGTAGCTTACTTAATGTTTAATCCCCCATTAACCATCTATGACAAACTACAACTACCATTGACTTAAAAAAAAAAATTTAAAAGTCTGAAACAAAACTATATTTATCACTAATATTTCAATAATGTGTCTAAGTGCAAATGTAGTGCCCATCTAAATTAAACATATTTAATTTTAATTGAGAACTGTAGAATAACTAAGCACGCACTTGTTGTACCATACGATAGAAGAATTCACTAGAAAACAACCACTAGAAAGCAACCACCCTATAGAGTATATAACATTTTGAATTCAAATACAAGTTCCTGGGTTGGTTGAGGATAAAAAATGATAACAGAGAAGTTTCCCCTCTGAACCAAGAACACCTGACTTGTATTATACTTGCCAAGTATCTGAGTAGATAGGGGTTGGTATATTTATAGGCTCCCCTTCTCTTGTAGTGAAATAGAGCTGTTATCACATACCGGTGTAAATGGAACAAGAAAGCAGTTTTTATCATTTGTGGTGGAACGAGTATTGAAAATTCGATATATTTTTACTTAATACAAGTTTATAAACTATAACTAAAAAAATAACTATAACTATACAGGTTCATATTCATTATGATGAATTTTGTAGCCATAAACTTGCTTAGGGGTTTGTGATTTTATTTTAAATGGAATATATTACTATTACACATTATTCGTGAATACTTTAATCATTTGATAACTTAGCTTACAATTTTAGTAAACATGATAATTTAAATAACAAACCACAAGGCCCGTGTCGACATGTGGAAATTTTGAGTGAGTAGTCTGATCGATTCAGGAATCCCACACTATAGGATTCCACCAGTGTACGTATAAGCATATTTCCTCCTCCCCGCAGACAAATATGTAGACAACATTTTAGCTAAAATCAATTCTGGTAGTTATACATTAAGAAGAATGGCAGGGATGTGCAGTGAATCCACTCTTAAAATTATTTATTATTCATACATTCATTACACATTTCGTTTGGAATTTGTCTGTATGGCTCATATAAATTATAAAATTTAGATAAAATACTTAAAGAACAAAATAAAGCAATTAGAATAATAAAAACCCTACATCCAGGTACATCATGCAGGAAACATTTTAAAATGCTAAACATTAACAGTTTATGGTTAGTTTATTTTAGACACTATGATATTTTTAAACAATAAGAAGGATACAACTTTAGAACAAGAAATACAACATTACAACACGCGAAAAAAGAATTAAATCATACGCACTCACCATAGACTTGAATTTTACACAAAGAAGCCGTCTTACGACAGAGCAAGTTATTTTTAAAAATTACCAAAAGAATTAAAGTGTCAAATAAACAGTTCCAAATTTAAAACTAAAAACTTACTTAGTTTGCAAATTATTATATTCCATAGAAGAGTATATGAATAACTAAGCGAATGTTAATTTATATAGCTAAGTTGACACTATTCAGATGTACTAACATGTACTTGTCTTGTACTAATAAAGATATTTTGATTTTATTTGATTTGAAATACAAAAAAAGGAATTGTAAGAGTAAAAACTATGTAACCTAAGCTAATGTTATACAGTTTGGTAAAAATTATTATTAGAAAAAAAATTGACTACATTCAATTACTTAGTTAAATAAACTAATAAATACATTTTATGGGCGAGTAAAAATACGTAGAAACAATTTTAACTACCTCCTTGGGCAAGTTGATTGTAAAATTTATATTTATAAGTTCGATCATATCAACTTATTATATTGTGAAGATTTTATTCCGTAAACAACAAAACTAAATGTAAACACTGATGTTATAAAATGACATTCGTTCACTGAAGCACGTAGGAGGTTTCTACAAGAGGTCGTTATCTACAGACACTTCAGGTTTAATGACAAGACGTTACTAGCTGTACTATGTGTGAGGTGTTATGCTGTAGCGATAAAATATTACGATATATCACGATACTATGCAAACAGTATTCCTGAAAGAGCGTTTCTGAAATTTTTTTATAACAATTTCTCAGTTTGTTTATCTAACTTATATTTTTAACTACTAGGCACGTTTTTTAAGTAAGGACCGTTTTTAAATTTCTTCGTTCCAGCACTGCGATTGGCATTTTCGACATTTGCGTGGTGTATGTGCATCTATTGGTAAGACATAGCCGGAAATTCGAGAAAAATCAGCCGTTGTTTACATCCGGTTTCGAGCATTCAAAATGGTGCCGCCAATTGAGACTGCCGCCGACTGTGAAGTGAGCGCTGTAATTAGATTTTTAAGAGCTAAAGGTGTGAAAGCTATTGAATATCATCGAGAGATTAGTGAAGTGTATGGCAAGAACATTATGAGTGACGGAATGGTACGCAAGTAGGTAAGGACATTTTAAGACGGCCCCACCAACGTTCATGATGAGCAACGCACTGGTTGTCATCATGGGTACGGGGACAGTAATGACGCCGCCCAGTGCGTTACTCATCATGAACGTTCGTGGTACCGTATTTCAATTCCCATATCCACTTCCATACAATTATGACACTCATAATGTTCTCGCCATACACTTCACTAATCTGTCGATGATTTTCAATGGCTTTCACACCTTAAGCTCTTAAAAATCTAATTACAGCGCGCACTTCACAGTCGGCGGCAGTCTCAATTGGCGGCACCATTTCGAATGCTTGAAACCGGATGTAAACACGGCCGATTTTTCTCTAATTTCCGGCTATGTCTTACCAATAGATGCACATACACAGCGCAAATGTCGAAAATGCCAATCGCAGTGCTGGAACGAAGAAATTTAAAAACGGTCCTTACTTAAAAAACGTACCTAGTATGTTTAAATTTCGTGTCTCATGTTCATTCTTACTCTGTAATTATTAAGCAGGCTAGGAACTCATTTCGATTTATTTGCCTGAGTTGAACTCGATATGCCAACTTAATCAAAGTATTTTTTGTACAATGGTGTATTACGTTGGGATAAATCAATAAATAAAGTTAGGTAAGGTTGTTAGTTATATCTTAAAAAAGATTCTGTAGACTGTTAGCCTATATAGATGTGGGCCCTTGTTGAATGTCTAATGGAACTTCAAGAGTGCAAAACTGTGATAAAATTCCGACTTGTTAAGGAATATCAATACAATTCACCTTTGTACTGTACCGCCTCACCCCTTGCTTTGCTGGATACGTTCCACGCACAGATCTGTAGTCTATGTGGACGGGCAGATGCAAGGTTAAAAGAGGCCGCCAACCTCTTAAAAAAATAAAAATAATAATAAATAATAAAACATAGATATTTGTACCTGAAAATAAAATTATAATTTGATTGGTGAAATATCTTGAGGGTTTTTTAAATGAAATTTAAACATTAAACTGCAATTAATATATCATGCTTCCACACATAACGTCGTAAAACCTTATTAAACTGTGCAAGGAACTCAATAATGTAAAAATATTTCCATGAGAAAATAGGAGTTGTCATTGTCAATTCATTGCTTATCTTTTGTAGGCTTATGTTGTTGATTAATAAAATACGACGATTTGACAATCAATAAAGCCTATGGTAGTATATTATTTATCTAATTAAAATTCAATATTGACCAATACAGATCTTTAGGAGTATATAGCTTTTATGTTGGTAGGAAATAGGTTCTATGTTCTATGTTGGTTCTTTGATTTAGTAGAGATATTTGAATTTTTATTTTGAACATTTAAGGCCAGGAAACTGCATTGTTATCTTATCAGTGAAAAAATTATAGATTTTATTAGTTACTGCTTATTTAATAAATAATGGGTATAATTAGAATAAGTTTAACATTTTGGAGAATTTTTATATTGAAACATCATAAAACTTATTTTTTTACGTTTACAACAACAACTAAAATAAAGTAGTATTTTTTTCGTAAATAATATTTTAGAAACTCTATCTGCTAACCTTTAAACAATAAACACAACAACTATATTTAGCAATACCAATAAATCATTAGAATCTACCAAACAACACACCTGACTAAAATACACTCATTCAATTTGTGTATTCTAGCTACGGATATACCACATTTAAAGTTACATCTAATAATATCTAAAATAAAAACTGTGTTTTAACGAAGAAAGACTCCGCAAGAAGCAAAGGCCTTGTTCAATTTGCTAAGCCATTACGTAAAGTCAGTGTTAGGCTGGAGGTCTTACGCGGATATACGACTTACAATTTCCGCTGCAAAGTCACTGTCTCTTAACAAGAAAAACATATTTTAATTTTGTTGTATAGTGTGTTAAATATAAATAGGTTTTCAGAATGTGTATATCTAGAAAGATCTTCATATAAGTAGTATTTACAAGATAATGTTGGCAGAACAGTGGTAAATAGTTTAGTGTTGCATACATTTAAATCTTGTATCTTAAGATTATGTTAGCGAATAGAATCATTTTCTAGCAAAAAAAAGTCATTTGAAATATGTTCCGACTGATAACTTAGTTGGAAAATATTTCAAATGTATCAAAGGAATATGTATTCAAGGGGAATTTTATTGCTAGGTACGAAAGTAGCATTACTATTCTATTCGATTCTAAAAACAAACTGAAATACAAGTGGTACTGGAGAGAAGAAAATAACTTAATGATTCAGTCAGTTTTACTTAGTCAGTGGGAGTGATAAGACAGTGCTGGCTATCCTGTACAGTTTGAATCAGAATTTTATATTTTAACTATTATATCAAGGTGGTAAGTTTCAATATCGAGATTGTGTAAGTTTTTTCTAATAATCGATTTACATACCACAATGTAGTAAAACATTGATGATGTGGTTGCATACAAAACGACCTGATGCAGTTCTAAGGAACGAAAGCTAGTCGTCATACCAACAACTGTGGTTGGATAAGGTAATCATTTTATTTTATCAACAAAAATAGCATTATAATTAGTACGAAGTATTAACAAATAGTTATTATGAACCATAAAATGATAGCAACAGGATTACACATAAAATACATTAATGTATGGTGTTTAATTCCGTAGTAAATATAACTACCACATAACCCCTAGGTGAGCCAGTGTAGTAGTAAAGCGTGAGCTACGGTGCTTGAGGTCCCGGGTTCGAATCCTGCCAACAAAAAATTTCTCCGTATATGCTACTGCTGCACGTATGGCCCTAAGTACATGAATGTGTAGAACGATTACAAACAAGGATCTATTGATTGTCCTAGAATGCTAGGGTGAAACATTAAAAATAAAATTAATTTACCATACCATCCTTTAAGATAAGAAGTAGTAGAACATTTCAACAACTCACACCACTGAATATTGTAAATTGGAGTGTGAAGTTTGTTGCTGACAAAAATTATTTAGTTTACAGGTAAACAGATTTTATATTCTATATGATTCTACATAAAATAATTAGTACCTGGGGACCGAGCTTTGCTCGGGAAATCATTAGTATTTACTCTGAGAGACATATTTGTTCAATGTTATCTATCAAAAATTATAATAGTAATATTGTAGTTGACTTTGTTTTTTAAGCAAAATTGATGATTCTCATGTAAATAAATTTATTCTATCTTTAAAAAATAAAATATTGTAATTTATTTTGCAAAAAAATAAATACATCCTAATTTGGCTACATTGTAGTTGAGTATAGACAACATGGCATGCTATATAATATTGTAATTTAAGTTCTAAGGATTTCCACACAAGAATGTACTGTAAGCATCTCAATTCAGTTTTCCAAACAGTTTTCTTATACAAACACAGATAATATCACAGTAGTTACAATTAATATCACAGACTGAGATTAGGCTGCATTAAATTTATTATAAAAACATGAAAACTACAAACATTAGAATTACACAATGTAAATGATTGATACTGAGATAGAATTTGTAACAACTTACAACCAACAGATGACAATGATAAATAATACTGAGTGGATGGTGGAATCCTAATAATAATCTATACTTATAAAAAGCAAAGCCCTCACTGACTCACTGACACACTCACCACTAATTCTCCCACTTACCATTTCCCTAGCAGGCTGAAATTTAATACATTGTTTCTTTAGGCAAATATGAAAACTAATTTGTTTTTATTCTGATCGGACTCTCGGGCTCCGCCCCAGTGGCTCTTGAGTTTCCCATGTTAACTTTATGATTTTTTCACATTTAAAAGGAATTAATGAATCTTAACAGCTGTTTCAATTAAACAAGTTGGTTCTGTTCTATGATGTTCAATAGCATTAAAGTTACAAGGATTACCAAGAGGGTGCAGCACTATTATTTTTTTAAATTTATGACAACAGCTAATTTGCAACCAAAAGTTGAGTGAGCGTACCGAACGAACTTCAACCTGGAGGCGAGTTAGCGTAGCGAACGAGCTAACCTGAAGGCAAGTGAGCGCAGCGAACGAGCTCCGTAGCGAACGAACTTCAACCAGGACGTGATTGAGCCATGCGAACGAGATCACCTTGAAAATTAAGAAGTTAAACGGGGCAAAGCCCGCGGGTACAGCTAGTCAACAAATATATAACAGTTGAATCAATCTGCAAATTGATGACTTGATTGATTCATTGATGAAAACTATATTTCCATTCTTAAAAAAACTCTCTGGTTACAGTATTGTAAAACTTTATACAATTGTTTTTATAGTCTCAATAATTTAAAGTTTATCTTAAACATCATACCATGTTTAAAGTGTTATGCTTAGATCTGTTGTAAAAGTCAGAGCTGTGTTTTGATTCTTGTTGAAATAAGTTCCATTTTACACAAAAGTGTAAAAATCAAATGACAAAGGCTAAATATAATAAAACAACACCTCAGTATCTGGAATTTGTAACGTGCTTTTCGGTTTCAAGGTAGCGAGGTCCTTTTATCGATGTTTATAATCTGCCGTTATTATTTAGCTAGATTGCGTTCTTTCTCATAGACATTGTAGCTCAGTGGCTAGGGCACTGGTACGACATATGTGCGAACAGGGTTCGAATCTCGACATGGGTACAAACATTTCATGCTCGTTATCCAACGAGTATTAATTTTCTTTTACAACTATTGTTAAAATTGGTGATAGGCCTATATCAAATTTTATTTTGTGATCCGTATTTATTTGGTAGGCCACATTTAATTTTGTTCTAACGCCACATGTGGCAACAAATAGCCTACTTAACTTGTATAAGTTAAAATTATAAATTTGAATAGGCCTAGGCCTAAGAAGTTATTTTAGCGAGGCTTTTTAAATAAGAAGTATATTATTGTTGACGATTTAAAGGGTTCTTTGTAGTAATTGTAGTTAATAACTGTATACACAATTAATTAACTTAAGAAATGACGAAGCAAGAGGCTCGATCAAATTTCATTTTTTAATTGACACAGAAAAAAAAGCAGTTGGAGTAACTTTGATCAGACAACCTTATATTTAGACTAATTGCTAAAATATCTTTTGAACTTACCTGTAAATGTAGGGCGTTGTCAATTTTTGTGGACGCTCGCGTTTCATCTTTTGTAGGCCACTCAGCATCAGCACAAAAGCCTAATTGGTTATTCATTGTTGTAGACAGCCTCAGCAATAATTATTAATGTTTAATCTTTTGGCATTTTAGTCAGCTGATTCAAATTTTAAAAGCATAAAAAGACATACCATTGAAAACGATTATGTTTATTGACACATATAATTTATTATAAACTTGCAAGTATAATTCTAAATAAATCGCTGTAATTTTTGGTAAAATTATTTTGACGAGCTTTCCACGAAGAGTGTTGTAGTTGTGATTATTTAAGCTACTGCATGACTTATATTAGAAGATTCATTACAATAGGGAATGTAGTGAAATTACACGTGAAATAATAGTTAAGTCAAAATAAATTAAGCACAAATATGCCACTCAATAAATATAAAAGGAGGTGTATGAGTTAAAGCTAATTAAAGATTATTCCATCCTCTCATTAATTTAACTACCTTACTCGACATTGACAGAAATTGGTTTTTCAGTTGTAGTATAATATGCTCAATGGTATAATCTGATTGTTCATTTCTTTTGCTCTATATACACATTGTTATTTCCTTTTGGTCTGTGTAAACATATGCTACATATCCTCAGAAAGTGATTCAAGAGCTTTCTGAGCATGCGCTAGCTGAGGTGCCCGTGGGTACAGAACGTCGAGTTATGTCTTAAAATGTAAACAAATGACAATAAGAATAAGAATAAGAAAGTTTATTGCCATTGACCAAGTTGTACATAGGAATAGGCATTGTCAAATTACATTAAATAAAATATTACTAAACATGTTCATATTTATAGGTAACAAAGATTGAGAATAATGATTGAGAGTTATTGATTTACAGTATGAATGATTTGGCTTTAATTTTATAATTCATGAAGTCCTTAACTGAGTAAAATGGGTTAACTACAAGCCAGTTATGAATTTTTGACTTAAAAAGAGGAAGAGAAAGGCTGTCTGCCTGAAGAGGCTCAGGCAGCTTATTATAAAATTTCACACAATTGAGTTTGAAAGAATTACCTGTGATGGCCAGCCTGTGATGTGGTATATCCAGTTGTTCCTTATTTCGTGTATGGTGGAAATGGTAATTCTGCCTGGTGGAAAACTCATTGAGATTAGCTTTAGTGTATATAAGTACATTGTAGATGTATAAGTTAATGATTGTGCAAATGTTTAGTCTGACAAAAAGTAGCTTGCAGTGCTCCGCAGGGCCAGCCCCCGACATAGTGCTGGTAGTATTTTTACTATTGGTACTACTTTAAACAGTCCAAAGTAGGCTAGTTTGAGATATTCGATGTCAACAAAAGACTTGAGTTTCCAGAATAGACATAAAACTATCGATAGTTTTTTGCTTAAATTTGTGATGTGAATTTTCCAATTTAATTTACTATCAAGGTGAATGCCAAGAAGTTTGACTGAGTGGTCTAATTTGTTTGAAGAGAGTGAAAATTCTATTTTCTGGGTTTTAGATTGGTTACAGATAAGTTTATTTGTAGAAAACCAGTTCAAAACACTGTTTTCTGCATTAGAAAGTGTTTCTGAGAGCTTTGTAAGATCTTTATCAGAAGTGAAAATTGTGGTGTCGTCTGCATATATAACACAGTCAATAGGGATGTTACATGGAAGATCATTGACTGCGATAATGAAAAGAAAAGGGCCCAGGACTGAGCCCTGCGGAACTCCTGCTTTAATTGCTTTAATTGCTCCTGCTTTATTTGTCAATGTTGAGTTTTTACCCTCCACACTAACAAATTGCCTCCTGTTGGTCAGATATGATTCAATTATGTCTATTGAGTTTTAATTAGGTCCATAAAATTTTAGTTTTGTCAGCAAAATGCAATAATGCAATAATGGCAATAATGGCAACAATGGTAGAATGTTTTCTCATAAGGCCCATGTTAAATTTTCATAAGTTTGTACTCATATTATGGCGAAAATAGATTTTTCCTGGCTATACCACTGGTCTAGAACTTAATTTTGACCCAGAACTTAGTTATTCCGTAAATATAAACGTTTTTGTTAGGGCCGATTCCCAGATCGAAGTAACAATTATTCAAACTTTACTCGTATTATATATAGGATATGTATTAATTTTGTTATGAATATACACGTAATATCAATGTTTATTATAAATTCTAAATAAATTAAAGGTAAATTAGTAAGCTATTTAGCCTTTATATTATAAATACGTCCTCATTGAACTAGCTATTTTTTATTTTTAAGAATGTTTGTCTTGTATTATGCTAGGTTCAATGTTGTCCCTCTTAGTGATATCACCTTCTGTTAGGTCTGCAAACAAACTGAGCCTTAATCTGTGAAACCTTGTGTGTTTTGAGAGTAAACATTAATTAACAAATTTAAAAAACTCACTCGCCTGCGACACTTATACTTAAACATAAATTCACCCCCATCTCCTTCATTGGATAATATTTTTAAATAAATTTGAAATAACAAATCAAACACGCAAGAGAATTACCGGCATTCGTATTTTGATTTCGATAGGTCAATACCTTCCTATGTGAAAAATTAAAATGATTTTTCCTGTTTAGCATAAATTAAGACATCGTCACAAATAAAAAAGTATATACAAACTAGGCTCATAGCGAAAAAAATACACTTTAAAACAAGCACACATGAGACGCAGTCAAAATCAAACTATGCACATCAACTAATGACAAAAATCATGCAATTACATGCTACTTACATGAAAAAAACTTAATTTCTGGCTTTTGGAATTAAAAAAAAAACCCCACTGATCATATAAAGTGGAAAAGCCAATAACTGTGTTTAGAGGTTGCTTTTAAATTTCTTGTTGGTTTACTTTCAAGCTTAACAAAGAATGTTGTCAAGTACCGGTAGCTTCATTCTTAGATGGTTAGAATATTTCTTGAAGTTGTATTCTACCCAAGATATATTTTATCAGTTATATTCTTATTTTCGATATTATCCATCACCTCTATACCCTGTGACTTAGTGAAGAACACAATTGTTCTATATCAGTAAGACATGATTGATTTTTGAAGGCCCCCTCCCCCCCAGTCTGAGCCAATACAAAATGATGCCTCGAAAAAAGCTAAGCCTTTGTCTAAAAGTTCTTATTCAAACAACTAAGCATAAAAATAGACTAAATAAACTAATTGAAATACTATTTTTTTGGAATTTTTATTATTTAAAAAACCGTTACTTGTAGCATTTTACAGCAACAAACCACAGTTTTAACTAAACCAAATACTCGATGGTAATAATATGAATTAAATGATAAAAAATGAATTGTTCTTACACATTAACTACAAACAAATAAAAAAATACTGTAGTTCTAAGTTGTAATAAATTTAATGATATGGTAAATTGAAAAACATAAATGGTCTATTCAATTTGAATTCTGTCATTGGTGATACAATGAAAACGGACTATTTATTAACGAGAATAACAGTTGAGTAGCAATTAAAAATATTACTTTTGCCATCTGTTTGTTTTAGCGAAAAATCATTCTTTGACGTAAAGTAATTGGAGAATCTCAATTAAAAAAGATAAATAAAATGAAATAACTCTAAAAGTTTTCTTTTGGTTCAGGCTTTCTCTTGAAGGTAGTTTGAACGCTTCAAAAACTTTTATATTTTAATGTGATTTGCAATTCAATAACTAGGTTACAGCAAGTTGTATTTGTTTTAGTACTGAACTAAACTTGTCACACTAAATGTTGCTTCTACTTTACCATATTAAGCTATATAGCGTACTGGGTATGGTGTGATTTATTTTATTTGTTAAGTGATTACAAGAAGGTTACTATATACTAAATACTTAAGTACTACTGCATGCTACCTGGGTATAATTACGTGACTTATTGTTACAGTGGTAAACTTCTATTAAGGTATGTTATTTTTATTTTAACCACTACTGCGCATACACGCCATCAATAAATTACTGCTTGAGTAGTGTTCGATCTAAAATTTATTTGCTGATGAAACCAATCTAACTTTGCTTAAACATTTTTAAAGCAAGGATATATTCGATTATTTTTTCATTGATTAAACTGGTATTAGTAAAAAATATTGTGAATGTATTTACTATAATCACTAAAAAATCGTATTAATGCATTTTTTTATTTGTTGATTAATGTCTGGGATTAAACTTTGTATTTAGCCCTATTACAAAAAGTCATGGAACAGTCATGTGTGCTATAAACATTGGTTTACTTAAACCATAAATCCTATGAATTATCTCTTTGAATATCTAAAAATCACCTTTTTGAGTGATTATGAAGTTTTAAATGTGTTGCATGATCGTTTGCCAGATTGAAAACAAATATTTTATAAAAATAAATAATCATTCAAAGTTTAAACGGATTGTGTATCTAAATTAAAGCTGTATAATTGATTTTAGGAACTATGGTGTAAATACGCGAATATACGTAAGCACTTAAATCAGAAAGTAATATTGGTCCATGAATGTGCATCGTGCATTGAAGGATGAGTGTGCATTGTGATAAGCGTTAGGTTTCTTTCCTAGAACACTTATTAGTCACAATTGACATTAAAAGAAACAGAAACATTTCACTCCAATCCATGTTGGTTTGTTGGATGAAGATGGGAAGAAAGTACAATATAATAAACGCGATTCCCTTCAAGAGCAAAAACACCTGACTTGTATTATACTTGCCAAGTATCTCAGCGGATAGAGGATCTGGTATATTTATAGACTTACTTCTTGCTCAGGGAAATGTAGTTGTTATCACTTAGTGATTTACATACTTAGGTGTGAACAGGATTTATAACCTGTAAAGAAAATATAAGCTAATTTAATTATCAATTCCCTTTCAAGGTTTACTGTACGGAGTGACGATTAAGTCTTAAGACGACTTTATGACTTTAAAATTAAAGATATATCACAACCAATTTTGGCAAATCATTACTGGTAATAGTAAGCTACATTTTTTATTACATAATGATATAATGTCTCCAAAGGGGGGGGGGGGTTTGGAGTAAGTTGAACATCTTAAGGTAAGCATAGGATGTACATCAAATTGTAGATCTGGTTGACCTAAAAACAATGCCGCAAACCAGACCATAAAAAGGACAACAAAGTCAAAAATGGCAGCCGTTCAAATATGTTTTGAATCTGCTATTATAAATCTTTAAACGGCTGCCATTGTTTATTTAGTTGTTCTTTTGTGGCCGAATTTGCGGCATAAAGGCTTCTAATAAAGGCTATTAATTTGATGTGCTTATCAACCTATGCTTACCTTTATATTAAGATTTCATCCAACTTACTTCCTATGGGCTATCCCCCATAGGTGACGTCCTATCACCCTAAACACAAAAATGTAGCTTACCATTACCAGTATAGATATGTCATCTTTGGTTGTGAAATCTCTTTTAGTTATAAAGTTTCAAAGACGTAGTAATAAAGGTTCAAATCGCCCAAAGACTTAATTGTCATCCTGTGTACTGTACATGTGCGTTTAAATACCCCCTTCTAAATTAATTCTGTGTTTTCTAAATTAATTTTTACTAACAGTTTTTTTTTTATTGTCTTGAAGACAATTTTTAAAATCTAAATACGTATAAAAGAGGTAAATTTACCTTGTTTTCGTCTAGTTATTCCTAACACCTTCTCTGTGGGTGGACGTCGATCTTTTTGGTGACTATGTAAGATTATGTAAAGATGTCTCATCATTCTTTCCTTCAGCATTAGAGGAAGTATAAGGAATCTGTAGACAAAATCAAAACAGAATAACCTCCTATTTGTAAAAATATATAATATATACCAATTAAAATTCAACATGTAAACCTAAAAATTTGTTCACTTTAGCTTCAACTTAAACCTCTTATCCCTCGTGGCTTATACAATAGTACACACTGCTTTACAGAACAATTGCACCAGCAAATAATCTGGGAATATAATTTTGGAATTTACAAGTGTACAATTTATTAATTGCAGTTAATGTTCTAAATATTTGTTTTATAAGCCCATACTAATCTTCACCCCATATTCAGCCAGGCTTAAATGCAGTTTGTAAGTTTGGCATCATTTCAAGAAAGGTCATTTCAAGAAAGGTCTGGCAAAAAATATGCCAATGTTAGAGGTTGCTTTCAAAAAGGGTGTAAAGAAATAACCGGTCTTTGGCAAGTAAACTTTACATGTAATATTTGACATGATCATTTTTAGATAATATTGACCCATAATTAATGGTAGAAGTATACATTATATGTACAAAGTTACGTGGTTGCTGCAATGGAAGGTATCGATTTGCTGCAAAATAAACAGTTGACATTAAAGCATCAACTAAAAGTGTCTTTTGAATTGCTAAGACAGCTTTTATGGTAAAAAAGGCTCTTACATATCAAAGAGCTATGTAAATGACGATGTTACCAGAAAAGGGCGGAACTGCTGCATAAAATATAGGACTCTGTGTATGACGGGTTAATATTCACCACCTGTTTAGAATATCAATTTATTAAATGTTTAAGTACTTATTTGTTTGTATAATGTGTGGAGCCAATTTTTTTTTAACTACTGTTATGTGTTTTTTTTTATTTGGTTGTATTAGCAAACATGAAATCAAATGCAATAGTAAACTAAACTATGTTTACCTAATCCACCTAGAATTATGTGGAACACAGATTTATTTGTAAGTCGGATCGTATCTACTCCGATAAAATTATGTGTATACAAAATAATATTAGTGATTATAAAAATAGTAGAGGTATCCTATAGGTAAATAAATAATAGGATAACCCTGAAAATTAATTGATGTTTCATAATAAAATTCTACACAGTCAAAAATAAAATAAAAGTTGTTTATAGACATTTTTTAATTTACATTATTTACATTTAAGTGTAATCGTAATTTGTTTCAATATTGTATTTTTTGTGTACTTCAATGCCATAGCAGTACAGCTTTAAACCTAAAATACCACCACACTAAGGTACATAGTATATACTCAACAGGTTATTTTCCATCCAATAAATAAAATACATGTTATAGCTATCGTTAACACGGACTAATATTGAATCATTACTAATACATACATTAACCGTTTAGGAGACCGATGGTCATAATTGTTAAAAGCTGTTACTCGATGTAACAGGTAGTTTACTTAAGGTCACATAAATGCTGGTTACTTCACTGAACTAGCTGTCGAGGGGTAAGGTGAATAAAGAGGCAGATGAAATGTTGAGTACAATACGTGGCAAGACTGATAACGAGATAAGAGCACAGACTGCATTTTAGAGAGCTAAACTATCTTGAATTGTGAATATACTGTTAAACACTAAACGATAGTTGGGTATAGTCTTGGACTTATTTTTATTGCATAGGAACCATTAGTAAAAATTAACTACCTATTATTACTATTATCATATTAATAACAAATGATAACATTATTATAACATTGCGTTACGCTATAATAACATTCTAAGCACAATTTTAAGTAGTAGCATACAGGTTTGCCATAAGCAAGGAAACTTTAAAAGGATAAACAGGTTCAAACGACTCAATATAATAACATTTGACAAAATATTTTGATTAAAATACAAACAGCTTCTAATAACAACCTACAATTAGTGATAATAATTTGGAAAATACAACGATTGTTTTTTTATTATATATATTGTACTCATTACATTAAGAGGACTGAAGCTATTGATACTTAGCTTAATTCATACACACTTTCCAAAATAAAAGGTTTTAGATAGTTTTATATGCTATAAAACCAAGAATTTTTTTATAATTTGTCAATCATGGAATTTATAGTATTATAAGAAAACGTTTGCCCGTCACGGGTCACGTGTAGAACTAGTTCCCGTATTTAATGTTTTATTGAAAAAAATGATTGAACATTTAAACATTGTACAACATTGAACAACAATTGAAAAACAATTGGACATTTATTTGTTTAAAGTTTAACCACTTATTTGGTAGAAAAGAGTTAAGATATAAAAGTGATTACGAACAAAGTTGTAGTTAGTTATAGTTAAGATAATGGAGTATTTTAGTGTCCATTTTTAGATCGGCCTAACCGTGTGCTGTTTTTTTTTTTTTTTTTTTTTTGAGAGAAAATGCGTTTTCAAATGTCCATTATTTAAAATTTTCTAAGGTTTAAGGATTTAAACAAATATTATATTTGGAATTTTTGCATATAATTTAGATCCAAGTACAATTTACCAAAATTTGAGGTCTCTAGCACGTTTTGAAAGGGTTCACATACCCATACCATAACCAGTCACTTACAATGTTATTTCCCATAAGAAATGTTATTTACATGGGGGAACTACTATCATAACTGCTCGTTCTTTGAAGTTACAATTTATCAAGGTATTCTTAGAAATTATTGGCTTGCCTTACCTCTTCTTGTTGTTTTCTTTGGTGTTTTTGTTTTACAAAAATAATCATCTCTGCATTATTTCAATCAGCCAACCTATGATCGAATCGTGAACTTGCAGCAGTGACATTGCATCGATAAATAACCGATTTGCATATCTTAACATGAGAAACAAGTCAATGTTTATGGTATCGACGTCAACATGTCATACAGGCACTGAGTTAGAGATAATTGGACACTAATTGTGTGTTCACCATTGGATCACCACGGCACTGATGACTTGCACATTGTCATTATAATTGAGTTGTTTGATCAATTATCGAGTTGCAGCTTTATTGTGACAACTTGGATAGGAAAACACAATTAACTATCTTGGTTTCATTGGAAAGGCTGTCCATTGTCAAAAAGCAGAGGACTATAACAATTTTGCTAATTGTTCTATAATATAAGATGGGTTGTAAATAAATGTTCAAATGTAGTTTATTTGAATGTAATCGTATTTAAATTATTCCAAAATTTATGTCTGTATTGTTTGGAAATTGTCCTGGTATTTAATGAGGAAGTGTTTATTTGATCCAAATTAGCTCAAATCGCTTCGAATTTCACAGTGGTGCGGGTTTAAAGTCGTTAAGAGTTATGTTCGTAAACACTTGGCTATGTAATTCATTTACACACTTTTGAACAATCCCACTCGGGAGTTTATTTATTTTTTTATGTATTTATAAGACTAAGAAAAGTTAAAAACACTAACCAGTCCATTTTTATCGACTATTGGAATTTTAAATTATATACTGAAGGTACTATACATATACAAAAGTACTGTACAGTACTGTACTGTACATACTATATACAAAAGTACTGAACACGTATTGTATTTCAGTAGTAATGTATTGTATGATACAGTACATACAGTGATACAGTGATTACAGTAGTAATGTATTTCAGTAGTGAGGTAGGCTATTGTAATATTTATGCCAAACCCGATTAGCAATAAGCCGAACCCCAAGAGATGAATATGGTATTGAATCAACTGCTATTCAGTCAGTGGGCATTATGGTGTTCCACGTAACAATGTCAATCAAATATCAAACCAATGCGTAGTCAATATTTTCTGAATCACATCTTTTGTAATGACTTAGTTATGTTTTTACAAATTTGCATTCTTCTCAAAAGTATTTGATCGTAATTCAAGTGCTTCTCGAAATACAATATTTTTTTACATTACTATCCTAAATTTCTACCAAAAATAAATGGAAACACAATTTTAAAAACGTATAATAGTTTAAGCGGGCTAACGAAAAGATTGTTGAAGCTATTCAAGAGATTAATCCACTCAAAGCCTCACTTTCGTCCTAGGATTAGTGGGTTTTAAAGTTTTTAAACGAATTATAATCTTAGAAAAAAGCCAAGGTTACAAAACGAGCGAGATCTAGAAACGATCCTTAGTCACTGTGTTTCATAAAACATTTCATATAAACTACGATGTAAGGTCTAATTTTACAGAAGTATCAAAAGTAGGTTACTCACAATTACAAAGTTTGAAGGACATGAATCATAAAACACAACTAACATACTACTAATACAAATGATAAAATGAAATAAATATGCAAGATTATTTATGAAGTTTTTTTTTTTAGTTCAGTTTCATAATAAATACTAAAATCGGTTTACTTATAACTTATAATTTACATTTACTAATGTATTGTGGTTATATTTTTTTACTGTATGCATTATAGGATTAAAGACAAATCTGAAAAAAAAACGGCAACTTGTAAAGCATATAACATATAACACACCTTGTTATGTTTAGTTAACCTTGGCGCTGTATTGTAATAGTTAGCGCGAATTCCATGCAATTCAATACAAATAAAGGTTACCATCAACACTTTTTACACGCTTTTAAAATACAAGAATAAGGTTAAAAATGGGTTAATTTTGGTTTAAATGTATTACTAAATAAATATCAGCACACTTGACATTAATTGTTTTGTCTAATTAGTTTAAAATCTAATTGTGTTTAAAAATGGCTCTCCTAGTTGTCACCAACACAAACAAATTGCTTTGAAAACACATTGAATGAGAAAAGAGTTCGGTTAAATAGTTGAATTGATGTGCCGAACATGTTTTAAATTGTTTAGCTTAAATTCTTTTGGAATAAAAAATACTTTTCTCATTTTTAGTTTATTTAATTATATAACTGTTTGATGGAAGAGAAACTTCTTTCAAATTTACTAGTTCCTAAACGATTTACAGTTTTTATAGGTTAAGGCCCAGTAACATATGATTTATTTTCATAGTATCATAGTTAATAGGTGTTGGTGTTAGTAAAAAAAATTACCTCGAGACATATTACTGTACCTTTACACTAGCCAAACTATTGCAGTACGATTGATTATACAATGATATACATATAAAAAGAGCTTCTAGTTTATGTATTTGTATATTATTTACATTCACATGTAGTTTGGCCATTTTTACATTTGTGCATTAATTATTGCTCTTTCTCTGCTTGAAAATCTTTCACTGGCTTATGTTTAATTTATAGTTATTTTCAATCATATTCCTGAAAAAAATAATATAATACCAAGATTCTTAAAAAAATACAATGATTCTCTTTCTTTCTATTAGCATATTTGAAAATATTCATATGCTAGTCGAACAATACTATATATATATAAGTCGAACAAACCTCTAACAAACTTTATAAAAATAGAATAATTCAATCAATAATTGGCTAACAGTAATTTGTAAAACGTTCCAGTAATGTCCTTAGCAAGGATGAATATGAAAAATTAAAAAATTAAAAGTAAGACTTTGTTAGCACAATCACAAACTTTTTGAAAACATTATCGATGCGAACGTGACTGCTTCAACCTCATTAGAGCACAGATCTGTGCTTAAGAGCTTTCTTGAATAATATAGCTTTTCCGTCTCAAACTACAAGCGAGCTTTTGTAGTTAGGTTTGAAAATTATTTTGTTTCCACATATTGTTGAAATTTAATTTCAAAGACTATATACAATAGCTGTTTGTGTATTAAGAGCGCAATGACTCTTTGTGCTTTTAATACACACAAAATACATTCCACCACCATAATTATTATATTACATGGATTGACTTTAAGGTTGTATGCAAAATGTAGTTTAGGTTATGTCTGTTTTTAGGTTGTAATCAGACTTCTTGTAAACCCAATTAGTAAGATCTAGACTAGTAAAATCATATGGATCTTTTTTTAAACGTAATAGCTTGAGCTCAAAATAATACGTTTTATGTCAATATAGTAATACGGACTTAATTCAATTATTTAGAAAATTTTTAATCCAAGATTACATAATTTACATTATAAAAAAGTCCCCTTTGTCGTTTAATTTTGTAAATACCAAATTATCAATTAACATATTTTCTATCCAATATAATAACGATTTAATCCGACGTCCTAATATGTTAACGTAGTTATGTGAAACCTTTTTTCATATAATATGAATTAATATTTTTTACAAATTAACCCGTCATATTTATAGTAACAGGAACACATAACTTAACATTATATGTAATGTTTTTTTTTTAGTTTTAACTAATATAGGAAACTTCTACTGTCATAAAAAATGTTCATTTTTAAAAGTTTTAAAAGAACTCTAGAATCAAGTTATACAATTTTCTTCATTGCATTCACACAATTGTTGTTAGAAGCCCTCTCAGGAAAGATGGTAAACAAACATAAAACTAGGACATTATATTGTACTTTTATGTGTTTCAGTTTTATCCAAGTGTCTTCTATATAGAGCACATATTTTTATTTACTTTATAAAAAGTAAACTGCACAAAAACAAGCTTTGGCATGTAGAATGAAAATTTATTTCACCCTGGCCACTCAGTTTTTAGGTTATTAGTTTTTCGTTGCACGATCAAATAGAAAAAGGTTTCCTAAAACAAACACAACATAAAAACATCAAGTTCCTGAAAAAGGTTTAGTTATAGATGTTTTTTATCACTTAATATCACTTTTTAGGCTTACTTTTGTCAGTAGTACAAATTACGTTAGCACTAAAATTATTTACAGCTAACACAATAATAGCTGGGTGCCAGCTGTAACTAATTGAAATGTTGACGTAATTAGGTCTACTGACGGAGTAAGCCTTACTTTATGATCTTTTTTTCACACATTTTAACAAAGTGATCTTTCAACGTAATGTTTCGCAGAATTTAGAACGATATATTTGAAAAAAATATTGTAAATAAATGAGCAATCTTAAACATCATTCTTCATTTCCTAAATGAACGCAATTGCATTAAGTTAATGCTTGCGATCCAAAAGTTTTTTGAAAATTAAATGTAAAAGATTTACCAGACAGTGTTTGAAGGTTAAAACTAACATTTTTGTTAAGGTATGTCCGGTTAGTCTCCATAACAGATAAATATCTGGTATACTAAAATACCATAACGATATATATGCTATATCAAGAAAATTTGTTTTGTAAAGTGTCAGATTTGTACACAGAAAAAAATGGTACTTTCCTGTTAAAGGGAACATTCATTATTATTGATCTGATTTTTTCGATATATCGATATTTTTATTTTCCTTTACGATCCATACTTTCTGTTTTAATATCTTCAATCACATTTATATTACAAACTGACAACTGATCTTGTTTAGGCAAAACATAAATAAGTAAAACTGTTCCAAACTAACCTAACATAACCAACCAAACTTTGCTGGGTTTGCCGTATCATTTCAAAATTTCGTTTGATAACAGAAAAGGCATGTGAGTAATATGAAACAGAATTTGTAAATTATACAGCAAGTTTGGTTGGCTAGGTAAGGTTAGTTTAGAACATTTCCTTTTCAATATAATATTTTTAAATTGTTTGTTGATACTGAACAATATTTACTTATCGTAGTTGTCAGCTGACATCTCGTTTATCATCGGATCAAAAATAGAATATCGATGTAAAAAATTCATCAAAAGAAATCATCGATAATAATGAATGTTCCCTTTAACAGAAAGTACCAAAAAAATACCATTCATTATTAATTGAAAAAATTGTATGCATACAACGGATGACTGAAACGTTCATTTTGCCGCAACGTTCATAAATTCAACAACCTTTCACGAGATTTTCATCTCCAATGTATTTTTAAAAACAGAGTTACAGCAAATGTTTTTTCACTTCAGACAGTAAAGGAGGCAATTTAACTTTTACTTCCATTTTTACTTACAAAAATAAATATTCTATTATTGGTCACCAGTAACTTTTCAAGCTATTTTATATTTCATCGCTCAATTAAAACCTTCAATATCAATTTTGAAGAATTCTTTATATAATTAACATATTTTTTAGGGTTTGATTTGGACACAAAGTCTCTATCAATTTTATTCTTTTATAGGAGATTCGTGATATCCTTCTTCTATTAAATCCAATATTATCTGAAAATTAAAAATTAAACATCTCAATAAATATTTACCTCAACCTACAACATTTCGTAAATAAATTTAATTACGGTCTGAATTGCATTAAAATATGTACTTCCTTACTAGATTTACATTCCAATAGCTGTGATATGATTAATATGTAATACGATAAGTATTACTTCCTTCATTTACAGCAGTTACAAAAAACTGAGGTAATTTGTGAGAGATGATATACTATGAGGAGCCATAAACTTTTAGAGGATGTCATAAACATATGTTGCAGGTTTGTCTGTTACATACAGGTGTTTGTTTTAAGTTCCCCGCGACTAGCAGCGTTAGGCCTATATTCCATATTATTAAAAAATAAGGTCATTTCTTACAATTTATTGATAATAATTAGTGACTCAAAACAAAAAACTTTACTCCGATCCCTGATTTACTTGGCCGCTATCGTAATCCGTAAAAATACCTTCATTTCTTATTAGGCCAAGCATACTTACAGGTTTTTACAACTGTTTGCAAAGGAAATAAATCTTAATTCATGATAGGATTTTCTGAAATTATTTAAGGTATATCACAAAGTAATTTGCATGTAAAATACGGTCTTGAACTCATATTTGCCTTAGGAACCATACCGGATGATTTTATTTCATCCCCCGATTCCAGCTAAAAATCGGATTATAAATAAATTGACAACTTAAATACATCGTCATTTTTGAATAAATGAATTAGAATGCATTTAAAAGTAAACAGGGTTAGCAATAATACCTCCTATTATTTCGTAGTAAGTGTGATTAATTGTCTTGTGACCTAGCACATTTTAAACATTTATGTGTGGTTCAAAAACTGTAAGAAGAATAACAATAACGTGTATTGCTGCAGTCATGTAAGGAAAGAAGCCGTAAACGGTTTCAAACACTGCACCATTTATGTGTGCTGTTTTAACCGCTGTAGTTTGCATTAACTTTTTCCCTCTATGTGAATAAAAATTAATATTTATTGCATAACACTTTAAAATATTTGTTCACCATTTGTACAATAATTTGTTTACATGGATTTCTACAAAGTACACGCAATGACGTAATGGCAAGGACCAGCGGAAACTAGGATGACGTGAAAGCTTCTAGAAATGGTCTTCAGTAATTTATACTCCATGCTCTGCCAGATCGACCCTCTTTCAAACCAGTCTTTAATATATTAAAAGTAAAATGTTCAGCGATGGTTTTTTTTTCTATATTTTATTGTGTTTAAAACCCCAGATTTTGGATAGGTAAATTCGTTATTCTTATTACTTGTTTTTGTCTCGAGACAATTGGAGTTATTTTAGTTCTGCCTTTTCAATTTATCGATTCATAAACATTATATCATGAACATATTGTTTCATTATTATAATTTTTTTTTTTAGTTCGACGAAAAATTAAATTAGTTTTATTACATTCAAAATTACTTATCTTATAAAATTACTATCAAAGTTTACTCTCCACAATAGAACTTTTTCTATTAAGTTTGTTATACCTGACACTACATGGACAATAGTGTCATTGAAACTAATACTTACGATTCAAAAGTTATCGTACAAAGTTTATCACTAGGATGAAGCGAAAAATATAACGGGTTTTTTATCAGAGGTCCTAGGGGGACTGTCTTGTATATCCAACCTTTTTTTGTGTTTTGCCTTTCCTATTTTTATTTTTGTTAAATTCAAAGAACGTACGACTATATAGTGTTATGTTGAAGTGAATAATTTAAAAATTTGTTAAGTTATTGTGAAAATATATGAGGAAACGATACTAAATGACTCAAAGGATTCAAATATCAACATATTTGCCAATCGGATGCTCATAAGTTATTGGTTTTATGCCGGAGAAGGCTTGAAATTATTTTTCTAGGTGTGATTCCAGTACATAATAAAAATAACTAGGTATTAATGTTGTATACAAATTATGCTATTGTACAAATTTAAGGAAACCTGATCTGTAGTAAAAAAATTAAGTGGACTGACTATATATACTATATTTGTGCTTGTGAAAACACCATGTTAAATCTTATTTACAATACATTTTTTATGACACTATACCTAGTGGAGAACTGGGCAACAATGCATATCGGATGATCAGCGAAGAGGAAGAAACAGAGTTAGCAACATTTGAGCTTGTTTTGTCGAAACAGTTTCTCATAATAAGTCTATATGTAATATTTGGGTTGCATTGAAAAACACCCTGTATTAGTGAACAAATATTTGGTCGTTGGCATGTACATTGACGGGAAAGAGACTTTATACAACACTAGTTTGTTACAGTAGAATTGTGTATTAATATTTCGTAGTCATTGCATATTTTAGCTGCAATATATATCCGGAATTTTCTATTTAAATGAAACCAAATTCAAATTAATGTGCACAATTAGTTCCAAGATTGGCTCAAAATATAAATTTAAATTACCTACCATTAAATAAAATATGAGCTTTTATTTATTTTTTTTTGTATTATTTCCAGAGAGCTTCAACGTCATCATCTAAATGTCTTCAAACGTTGACCCCCAATGGACCACATGTAATGAAATCTCATTCTAAACGTTTGTGGTCACACTTTACAGTAGAGAATGCCTACAAGAATTTTTTTGAAATATTATCAAACATTAGGAATAATCCTCGAATCTTCATAATGAAACACTTAATACTCTAGTGTAAATATATGCTTGATTAAAAAACTTATAAACCGCATAAGCATGTATTAATTATAATGGATAGCAAAAGTCATATTTAGTCTCAGTTTTCCATATTTTCTTTGGTAAGCATAAACTATAGACATTTTACGATTTCGTAGTAAGTATTATGTCATAGAAATGTATTAAAACAATTTAAAAGTAATCTTTACGTTTTTGAATACAGTCGGTTACATTATATAACCATGCAAGTGTATAAGTTAAACCTATTATAGAGTTAAACAGCTCCATTTCATAGCAATAAATAAAGTTTTGGTGGAACAAAAGCGTCTGCTTCAGTCGCGAATTTCAGAATTTATCGCTTGGTAAAAGCGACGTTCAATGACAGGATTGCTATATGTTGTCTTTTGTTTTTGGAAAACCAAGCGTTGCCATGCAGAAATACTGTAAGCTAACTTGACATTCAAGCTGTCAATTTTGCATCGAATTAACAATTTTAGCAATAAGGAACTTTCACACTGCAACTTTTATAGACTATAGTGTTTTGAGATTGCTTGTAATTTGCATGGTGTATCATGACTTGACTGCTATACAGTGCATATTTTTTGACTGCTACCCTCTGTAGTGTATTTCAACTTAGGTTGGGCGTTTGTGTATTGTTAGTTGTAATGTGTTAGTTAAGTTTTATTCACCTGAGGACGGGATCAGATTCCAGATCCCGAAACTTTGTGCATTGTTTTTTTACCATCGTGATGGAAAATGTCCGCAATGAACCTTTGAACAACATTAACTCAATATCACCAACAATGAACTTCAAACTAGGAATAAGGAACTAATTATAAAATATTCTATTACATTATACAAACAACGTTGCAAAGTAATTTTTTCCCATTACGGTCGGACAATTCAATCAATATGGAAATTGCTTAATGGAGGTTGTGTAACTTAAAAGATAAATCATTACTAACAATATTGTTAAAAAATACTGTACATTTAAAGTTGTACAATTAATAAAAAATTATACTCGTTATGTATATTTTTTTATGAATTGAACTAGTAACGAATCTGTAGATCAATTATGCCCATAAAAGCTATTATCATGTTTGTAAGATTTAAAACCAACCATTACCTTAATTTCACATCAATGTTCTGTTTAAAAAAAAAAATGTTTTTATAAATGCCACAAAAAATAATATTGCCAATTTCAAGTAATTTAATTGTTTGTTCTTTTGATTCAATTTTGAATTGGACATTATTTGAGGAAAAAAGTACAGACTGGATAAAAATATATAGGCAGTAGGCCTATAAAGCTAATAACGATCACGAACTTTAGAGAAAACCACAAGCCCCACACCTATCAGCCACATACTTGAATGAAAAGGCCTCGATGGGAATACTGGATATAAATGTAAGTAATATATTACTTTACAGTAGTAATCATAATATTTTTTACAACGTGAGAATATAAATTTGGGAACTGACTTTTATTGACAAGCTTATAAATAATTCTTACAACGTGCGAAGCTATGTAATGTAATCAATAACTCTACCATTATATTGCTACTGGTAGTTTTTATAAATTTATTTTACATCAATTTATTAGAAAAGCTTTTCATGTTAGAGATTTGTTTTAGTGTACACGCACGTGTTACTAGAATCACGTTTAGGTAGTTACACAACATTATTCTACCTTCATTTTTCCTTGTCCTTTCCCTTAAGATCTACAGTAATTTTGATTGCAGTAATTTACTTTAAACGACATCTCAAAATTTCCGACGAAGGTAAACAATTAGTCGAAAATTGAGGAAGAGCTAACAAACAGTTGTTTTGACATCAAAGAGCTTGATTTAGGACGAGTCCTGTTTTGTTTTCGAAGTTACCAGAAATGTAGTCCATTGTGAGATTAACGTTTTACAGTTGTATACATTTTTGGTATATAAAACTTATAGAGGTTTGAGGTAATATGTTTTACTATATTTAGCAAAACAATAAAATTTTGAATGATTTTTTTTATCAATTACTCCTCTCGTTATCAGGTTACTTTTCACTTCATAATGCGAGGAGTTGATCCACCTCCAGAAACGTTGCGTAGTTTTAAACATAAGACACGTTCGTTTAAAAAGTATAATTTAATTATAGTAATATTTCAAAACCAACGTCATGCTGAATTTAAAAAAACTCTGAAGTACATACTAAAATAAAAAAAAGGATTTACTTAAAAAAATATTAAACGTAGGTTTACAATTAACGACTATTGTGTTTGCATATCTTACCTTCCTTATGTAAATACGAGTGTTTCAAACATATTACAGCCTTCTACACGTATTTTTAATGTTTATTTTTCAATTTACCTTTTAATATATTCCAGATATTGATAAGCTTCTTTATTTTTTTTAATGCAAATGCTTATGGTTTGATATCTCATTACTAGTTTTTAATAAATGCTCAAATGCTTGTTGGACATTTTTCTATACATACAGTTAATTTAAATACAGGAATAGTTCAGAGAATGTGTTGCTTTGTCTTATTTTCTATATGTTCATACAATTTTAATAGTTCTTGAAGTGTTACCTATACAAGACATTAAATTATAACCCAGCTAGAGACACATCTTCCGCTCCACTTCTCATGACGAATAGTTCATTATAACGCATGAGCTAATCATCCATAAATTGTTGAATGAAAATGTATTGTGTTTTACTTAAATATTCAATGTCATTTTGTGAAATTTTATCGGACATGTCTTTCCTGCTGCTATTTCATTTCAATCTAATATCACCGGTCTTTGTTGGTCTTTTATTCAGTGTGAGATATAGGTTAAGCGTAAAACCTATATAAGATTGTTTGAATAATTTTAGGTACTTTATAACTTAATGCGTTAATGATCCTTTGAAGCACACGCGCCCACACACACAAGAACTCAGAACTCAGAACTTCCTTGCGCGGTCTTTTTCTCTGATTTTCTTTCCAGGTCCTCCAACTCCAAGATTCGTTACGCCACCATCATTTTCCTTAGCCCTTCTCATTGGCTGATTACCGATAGAGTGTGTGGCTTATAATATATAACCGTTTTTGAAAGTAGGTCCTACCGGTCATTGCGAAGTCGTATCAGCTGGGAAAAGAATTTTTTTGTTCATGCTACTGCTCAACTCCGTTCACACCAACTGGTCGGCTAAGTGTCATGTGAACAGATTAACGGCGTAAATGAGCACCGTAGGTACAGGGTTAATCCTCTTTCTTACAGTAAATATATCAGCTGCATCAGACAATAGGTAAGTAACAAATGTACATAATAGTTATTTGTGCAACTAGTGAGCAAATGGAGCAATTGACACAATCGAGAGACGGCTCGTGAGGAATGGTTTCTCGAGTGAGGCAATTGCACTCGAGATGAACATTATATTTTTCCTACAGTTACCATAAAACAAATAAATTGGTAAAGAAGCGTGACATATTTTCACACAGAAGTGAACTTTAAATATGACATTTAATGATACAACAGTACAACAGCTGACCAGCTGATTTACAGCCAGTGCTTCTAACGTATTTCGCGCGCATACGACCTTGTCTGCATGTTACGCGCTCACTATTTCGTGCCTTCACGTTGCAAATCTGGAGTGAGTGAGACTAAGTAATTAGAGTGAGACAATGTTAACATTGTCTCACTGATGAACGAATTGACCACTTTGCTTTCTCAAATCAGTGAGAGAACGTGTACATTGTTAGGCAACTGTAGGAAAACTATTTAAATATACAATAGTAATACCAGTAAAGCAATGTGAGCCTTTAAGCCCCTCTCACTAATGGACCCATGTTACTCCTACAAACGATGATTACAGACATATTGATGACGCAGCCACAGCTAGTGTACCTCGTAGTGCCTGTAATTAGTAACACGAATTCCCTAAAGGCCACCTATAACCATTATTTATTCGAGGGATTATATTTTTATTCAGAGCCAACTCTGAATAAAAATATAATCCCTGCCCAAGCAAAACAGAAAAAGGAGTTTGACTTGCGTAGTATTAGGTATTGACCTGTGTAGGTGGTAGCCGGAAACTTTTGGTCTTGCAACTTTGGATATTTCAGCAGCCAAGATGGCTTAGAAACTTCTAGGCTATGCAGTGTGTGCGTACTTTCAAAGATACATTGCATGATTACGACGTAAAGAGCTTTTTATCTGTGGCTTTTCATTTTCATTCCAATGAACTGTAAAACCCAATTCAACAGGTGGTAAAAAAGTGTGATCAAAATTTAAGTGCCCAGAGAAACGACATAAACGACAAGCATCAGTGACCAGAAAAATATAACCGCTGGGAGGTATGCTATTCCATTGGAAATGTGGGATCGCAGTGTAAGAAGTATTCGAAAAATATTTTCATTTTCATCCAATCAAAATTGTGTTGACCCAAGAATGAAATGTTTCAAAAATTAAAACCACATAGATTTGTGTCGCCAGGTAATTTGCGTAAGCGTTGTGGTGAACTATTGCTGATTTCTCATCCAACTCTGCTTCCACCATTCTCTTCCGGTGTTCTCGTTGATATTTATCTACCATGTTTGTCAGTGTTAAGATTTGAACCACTTTTTAACTAACAATTGTGTCGTGTTTGTACTAGGAACTATGTCATTGAGCGTAATAAAAATCTGCCGTTGAAAGTATCTTTGCTGTTTTTTTTACACGCACACACTGCATAGGATTAATGTTTAATCCAAACTGTTATAACTACTGAAATAGTATGAATGTCCGTCTACAACAATACCAAAAGTATTAAACTACACAGCTGGTGTAGTATGCGAGTAAAACTGATTAATTCCCTTCACCCCACCATGGAAATACAGTTTTCATTAATACCATCAGTTAATTTACTGCCTACTTGATATTAAACTATTCAAAAACTATAAATTGTTGTCAGTGAAAACAGCTCAATATTCATACTACTATTAAATATTCGTACGGTAATAATAATAGTGGTAATAATAGTGATTTTTTTACCACCCTTATGATTTACGTACTAATTGTTAAATGATATAAAATAGGTTATTTAGAGTGACAAACGTGTATATCAGTCAGACTTTGTGTAAATATATAAACACAAATCAACAGTGAACAGCACTTCCTATATTTGTATATTCGTAGCTAAATTTAGAAGCAATAACAAGGTCCCAAACTAAGGTAACAAGTCATTTTTAGTTTGATGTTTGCAAGAAACACAACTACTGAGTAATAGTTGGCCTTTATACCATTTGATGTCATTGAAGTGTCATTTCATTGTGTTCGTAAAAAATGTTTTTTGTTTAAAAATGAGGGGAGAGCCATATTATTAGGAAGAATAGGTATGGTTAAATTGTATAAATCATTTAATGAAAGAAGATCAATGGATCTAAAAATCTTTTTGTATCCTGGATAATATTTTAATACAGCCATAGCTAACTATTTCATTAAATTGTGGTTAAGAGTTATTAACAGTTTATAAATGTTTCTAAATAAAAAAGAACTATTCTAAAGACTCGTATTTATGCTTTCTCAAATAATAGTTATTATACTTTAATTTAAAAAAATCCCTATATTAGCAGCATTCCCTAAAATGTAAATACTTATGTTGAAATGTAAACGGATGAATGGATATTCAATTGCGTGTGTTATATGCTATTTTGAAACCAGCTAGCAACAAGAGTTTATATTTAATTTCCTTTTTAAAGTGAAAGTTTTAACTGAAACTCGTCTCTTAACAATTGATTGTATTAGTTTTATTTTGTTTGAATGAATAATGAGAATGGTGATATTCCAAGAAAATCTTTTTATAATTTCTATAAAAAAAGGTTCAGGACGTTAATCATTATTGGGCTATTTAATAAAGGGTTTCATGATGTATTTATTAATATTCTATCGTATGAAACATCTTTTTTTCAGTTGCTACAAGTGTTTGAATATTATTTTTGTTGTAATGTATTATGTTTCTAACAAAGCGATAAATAATAGTTTTAGATGGTATGGATGTCAGTTTATGTTTTGTTGAATATTCATTTATTAAACGTGATTTAAAACCATAAATGTTTTTTTCTTCTAAGAAATCTTCATCGAAAATATTTTGTGTTTGTGTCGTTTAATTTTAACAAAGATTTTGGGGTTGGAATAGTTTACTAATCATCCATACTAAAATCAATTTACCATATGATATATTCCGTAACGATTCACAGCATCCCATTAACCTAGAAGCCACATAGTAGGAGCGTTTAGACTATAATCACATCATTGGCTTTCAAAACGACTAGTTTTATTGCAGCAGTAAATAGTCATAACCATCATAACCATTTCTTAAAGGTAACTAAGTAATATAAAGTGCTTTAATCCTAATGAAATCAGACTCTTCAAATTCTTATGACGTATATGATCCGCTGAATGGTTTGGTGAATAGTAGAGGTATAAAACATGGGAAATTGTGACCCCAAATTTGAGCTTTTTGTTTTTGTGATATTACTACAATGTTGCATATCGATTTAAACTCACAATGAATGCAAAATTGCTATAACAATAGAAATATCTGGATTTTTAGGAAAGATTTAGGGTATTTTTAAATTGTACTACATTTTCCTCATAGATGGCCACCATTTTTAGACGATTAAAAAGTCAAATTATAAAGATTTTCTTTTTTTACAAGAGCTTTAAAACTGTGTGAGATATGACATCTGTTTGTATTTGACACTTGTGGGATATTTGAACTACCTAATGTTTTGGCACCTACTGTATTCAAAAACCAAATATCGTCAAGTTACTCCTTTTAGGTTTAGTGGAAAGATTGTCATTTCATCGTTTTGAAACAAATAGTTGGCGTGGTAACCTTTAATCCTAATTTGTGAGGTATTTCCTATTAACCTATTATCTAAGACAATGTATCAACAATTTACCAACAGATTTAACTTGTAAGTAACTTGTAATTGGTTTTGGAGTCGAAGTGTTGACATACGTGACGTGGTTTGAGACGATGTTTTACAAGTAAGTAGTTATAACAATGTTGGTAAATAATTATTCGTCCATAAAACTCAATGTTAAAATAGGTCTGAAAGCTCTTATATGTAGTAGATCATCGAACGATATATTGTAAGTATGATGGACAGAAAAGTACTTAACTTAGCATGATTGAATCTTTGAAGGTATTTATTGAGGTATAAATGTAATCTTAAATGGTATATTAAACAGTTCGTAGCTGGGTTCAATTTCATCGACGATTTGATGAACAAATAATAACCTTGTCCGTGTTAACTTTGGTGCTTCAGTTTTTTATATATATATATATATATATATAAAATTTTACGTATCTACTATAGTTTGTACAGACTCATAACTCAAAATATACTTTTTTTTAGATAATAGTGATCAATTACTAGAAAATACTTATTTACGTGTTGATTGAGAAACCGATCTATTTGAAAAAGTATAAAATGAAGGAGCTAAATGGACCTTTTTCATAATGCTATAATAATTTTCGCTTAGTTAAAATACATTAAATCAATTACAGCCATATATTGCATATTTCAGAATAAGCTATAAGCTACTGATTTTCTCTTTAAATGGTTAAAATATTTTGTAATGTTTCCAACAACTTCAACAAATTATTTTTTACTTATAAGACCTGTTTAGAAAATGTTTTATTAAAAATGTTTGACATATGAAAGTAATTTATTACTACAAAATGTAAACTTGATGCGAACATTATTTAGTCTGAAATATACATATATATATATACTTATGAAAATTATTAGTACCGGATTAGCATGTTTTTACACAATATTTTAAATAGATTGAACTAAATAAATAGTTTCGACGAATTCAATACCATAGTTGCTCAATTTCAGACAATGTTATTGATGGTTAGAGCATTGTGCCTGATGTCTTAGCATGCCCAGGTTTTTTTCAATAGCTATAAAATATACAAGCACATATTTATTTTTTACTCCAAATTAATAGTAGCCTGTATTTTAAATTTGAGAGTTCTACTTAATACATTTTATGTGAACGAATGAGACCACATCCCTTTGTAGAAAGATTAAATTTTTATAATGAAAATAACTAAAATTTAGTTGAATATGATAAGTGAAATTATTTTATAGTTATTGAATATCGCTACAAGATTGCAAGACAAAATAAAAACTACTTTCGTAAATTGCAAGCAAAACAATGTATTGTGTTATTCATTGTATTTTTACTTATAAAATGTAAACTTGCTTTTTAGAAACAACGTATTTTGTACACAGTAGAAAAAAGTTCTTTGGAAAAACCAAAAATGGTATAAGGACGAAACATTGCTCCACAAAAGTGTATTTTATATCAATAAAACAGGTAATATTAAAAACCCTTAGAATATCCATATAAAAAGAATTTCTCGAGCCATTGCCTTCAAAAGATGAAAAGAATCACCTCTGATGTCGAAACAAAAACACTCTTTTCTATTTTCTCTCACATTTTCGTATTACAGTGAACTTCGATTAACGTCAAAATATAAGTAAAAATTACCTGAATTAACACATCTGGAGGATTTAATTGAAAAATGTAATAATGTAATAATATTTCCCATTTTCACGAAATGAAAGAGTAATACAAATTACAAAATATATTAAATAAAAACATTAAACGTTAATTTGCATGTAATATTCCTTTTTTTCTTAGTATAATTATAATGAACTTATAAAGTATAATAAACTAATTTCTGTCAATTTGTAGCTATTTTTCCTTATATTTTTTGTAATAATGTATTTTAAAATCTTACCACACAAAATACAGCGCACTAGGCTAATCTAAATATAAATATTTAACAATGCATTACATGTCCTAACAGATAATTTAGTGTAGTATATACAGCTTAAGGTGATTCAGAGAAACGTTACTTCCTTACAAAAAATAGTGTACATGGATCATCGTGTTTATTTATTAGTTTTTAAAGTTATCATCGCATAATATATTTTGAAAATTATTTTTTATTACAGAATTTTGTTGTTACTTTACATAAATTAGGATAATATTTAATAGTAACGACTTTGATTCTACTTTATTTAAAATCGATATTAACTTATTTAAATAAGAATATTTCAGCAAACTATTATTTTAAGTTTTAATTATCAATACCAAACACATCTAGTAAAACGTGGATTTACTCATGTCAAATCAAAGGTTTCAAATGCTATCAAAAGTAATAAACGGTATCAGAATTCTGACACATACTTTCTCCCATAAGTTTGTCAACAACCTTTATCATGTGTAAGCAGTGAAAGTAAATATACGGAAATGGGATTTGTACAATTTTGTTTAGAATTTAAATAAATATAACATACTAAATTTTTTTCAAAATCGTTCAGGCCATTTTTGGGGAAATCCGATTTTTCAGTTATTTTATGGGGGTTTTATAGGAATAAAACATAATTAAAATATTTTTTTAACCGTAATTTTAACAGAAATAGGATGTATACCATTTTGTTCAGAATATAAAGAACTATAACATACTAAACTTTTATCAAAATCGTTCGGGCCATTTTGGGTAAAATCCTGTTTTTCCGTCATTTTATGGTGTTTTATGGAAAAATCCGCTTTAAAAATCAAAAATTCAAAAAATGAAAAAAAAATATTAAAAATGTAAGGACCATAACATACTATGTTAAATCAAGACAGAATTTTTTTCTAAAATCGTATTTTTTATATTTTCTATAACATTATGATATAACCGTATATGAGTATTTTTCATAAAGTAATTTTATACATTTACAATATTTTAATTTATAAGTCAAAAATAATATCAGTTTAAAATCGTATTGCTTTTTTACGAATAATATATTTTTTTCTTTATTAACTAAAAAGTAAAAAAAAATAATGAAGCCACTATAGTCGGTTTTATCGATATGAAAAGGTTGACCCCTTTTACCTGGAAAGGCTATGTAGGATTTTGTAAAGGTGTAGATAAAATCAGGTTGGCTAACAAAGTTTTTCAGACAAAAGGAGGTAAACGAGATTGTGTTCCACTTCAGCATTCTCAAACGCTAACGAGAAAAAACACTTTCAAATCGTTAAATCTCTTACTTTGAAAAAATCTTCCAACATAAATTAAATACAACGTTGACATAATCTGTAAAACGTAGGCACGTTAAGCTCGCTATTATATGTTTTCTGTTTAAATAAATGTCAAGGCAATAAAACTTCTCTGTAAAAAAAAAAAATGGCAGTTGTTGTTTCTATGACATGATCTAATTTAGTAATATTAAAAAAGTACACGAAGTTAACAAGGATTTTATTCACAAAACAGCATCTTATACATAATTAATTTACCAAGCCTGATTAGGAGACTAGTGCTGTGGCAATAATGAGTAAAGAAACATTGTAATGAATGTAGTAAACATTATTAAAAAACTTAAATGTATGTATAGCACTGATGTACAATTAAGGGTTGATGGCATCTTGGCTTGTGCCAATCTAGGACTAGCCAGACGGTACCAAGACAAAAGGATAGTGATTTTATCTGATTGTCAGGCTGCTCTCAAAGCTCTTGACTTAAATGAAGTTACCTCAAAACTGGTCTGGGAGTGTTTCAACACCCTCTGCAGACTTGCATCACAGAACTCTGTAACTCTCGGCTGGGTCCCAGGCCAGCAGGCATTGGCGGCAACGAGAGTGCAGACAAGCTGGCAAAAAAAGGTGCGAGCATGCCACTCTTTGGACCAGAGCCATTTTGTGGCATCAGCAAAGCGGCCGCTAAACATGTAATAAACAAATGGTCCAGGGGACAACACCTTGAGCGTTGGCGTAATTATCCTGGACAATCACTTGGCAAAAAACTGCTCTCAGAACCTAGCACCCCCTTCACTCGCTGGCTGCTAAAGCTGGGGAGAGGGCAGGTCAAGCAGGTACTTGCTCTTATCACTGGACACGGCCATTTCAGGAAACATCTCCACACTCTAGGAGTGTCGACTTTGTAACCAGTCCGATGAGACTGCAAAACACATCATTCTGGACTGCGATGGACTACGGGCTAGGAGAAGGGCTCTGTTTGGTCTAAAGCAGCCAGGTGATGAACCAGACGCTAACATTGGGCAGAAGCTCCTGCACCTAGTTAGGGACACAGGTATAGGCTTACCCAGTTAGTGGCAAAGTGGGATGCACAATAAGCTTCGGTTGACCTGCTTGGACCTTGAGTCCACCCTCACACAATCAATCAATTAATCAATCAAAGGGTTGATTATTTCCTCTCCAAATAAACATATGCAATTAAAAATTTTGTTTTCGTTGTTCATGGGGCATGTGGTTTATGGAAGAAAAGAGGAATTATAACAAATAGTAAATAATACGTTATCAAAACCTTTCACAAAAGGCGCATTGCAAATAATTTTGAATACAGTATTGGTTTAATTTTTCTTACCTATGATTCAAAAGAATAATTGTGTGTTAAGAAAATAAAAAAAAATAAATACATACTCTTAAGCATTATGGTCACAATGATTGTGAAAGGCATTTAGTATCTTATTACTTTTGTGTTTAATGTGTAATGGACTTGCTTATAACACATGATAAATTGCAGATGTACAACACACAACCATTTGCGGTGTTGTGAGAGACAGCTCAGTTGTTTCTTTATTTGGTGACAAATTGTGACAACATCTGACTCTACTCTCGACGTTAAGTGAAACTCATAAATATGTCAAACACGACTGCATTAGGGATCCACAGTTTTAGGGAGAAGAATGTTGTTAGCTTTTAAAAGTGAAACAGTAAAAGCTGTCTTTGTTTAAGTAATATAAAATTTTGAGATATTTTTGTGTCCTGACATGGATTTCTTTTTGATTTAAAATTAAAAAATAGTTTCATATGGTTACACCAAGTACATAAAAGTGTTTAAGAAACTATTTATGTATTTGTAAGCTGTTAAGTTAAAAAAATTTAGTATTAGTTAGATGTGTAACAGTTGGCTTTTAAACAAAGAGTAAACATACTCTGTAAAAAGGATTCTGTAGGCCTACAAGAACACATTTTTCAAACGTTAATGAACGTGGATGGCATTTTAAAAAGCTAAAATCTGAAGTACAATAAAAGAATTTAATTCAAATTATGTTTTTTTAGTGGCTTAATTTGTAGTAAGAGCATTAGCTAAATAACAGACAACAATTTTGTGATATAGAAATAATAAGTAATAATATATAATAATAATATTAATAATAACATAAAATTGTTATAAACGTGTTCTCGATTTATTCGAGCAATCGTGCTAACGGGCCCACATATTGTGTATGAACATGAACGGACGGTGTTTTGAACCTCGGTGAACATCAAAACGAAAAAGTAAACTTTCCTTGGTTTCCCTTATATGGGATCTTCACTAAAGCCCTAATCTTTCCAAGACTATTCTAATAAATAATTATGTCAAATTATGTACATTTAGAAAATTTGCCATCGTTAAAACAATGAATTTAAAAGAATTGTATAATCATTGACTATTGGATACAGAAGTATTATTATTTTGTTAATATTCAAAGATATAATGTGTAAATATACTAATTGAACACATGTTATTTCTTTACGGAACCATAATTAATGACGGTTAATAAATAAAAATCATCTCTGATATGCTATGTTCAGTAAAACATAAATTAACTGTAAAAACTGACAACATTATGTTTACGACTGTCAGTTAAATGTAATGGTTCATCACACTGTACTACACATCATTAACTACTTATACACTTATATAAAGTACTATTGTTAAAAACCCGTCTACTTTAGGCTTTGCAGACTCTAAGTTAAATCAGTTTAACTACTTAATGTAGCTTACAATAGACAGCACAATTATTTCACCCATACACTTTGTTTGTAACATTCGTCAACTATACGACTGATAAAAAAACAATACACAACGTTTCGGGATCTGGAATCTGATCCCGTCTTCAGGGGAACAAAACTTAACTAACACATTTAATAATACACAAACGCCCAACCTAAGTTAGAATACACTACGGAGAGTAGCAGTCACAAAATATGCACTCAAGCATAGCAGTCAAGTCATGACACAACTTGCAAGTAATAAATAATCCCAAATTACTATAGCCTATAAAAGTTGTAAAGGTGTGTTAAGTTTTTTTTTTTTTCGCCTGAGGACGGGATCCGATTCCAGATCCCAAAACGTTGTGTATTGTTTTTTTTTACCACCGTGATGGAAAATATCCACAATAAACGTTTGAACAACATTAACTCACCATCACCAACAATGAACTTCAAACAAATATACGACTGGGTTTCGCTTATGATATATAGTATATAAATTTAATTCTCATTTGTAAAAACATTTAACCTAAAATTGGTACGGGAGAATATTTGTACACGAACAAAAATAAAATTTTTAATCAAAACAATGGGATGTTCATATTCAATACCTAATTTGTAACGATAGGTGTTCAGTTAAGTACACCAGGTGGATAGTATCAACAATACTGCTTTGAAAATTACTTACTATGCAATACTGCAAGCAAAGTTTAATTTTTAAATTTTAAGCTCGTTGTTAAGTACCAATTTATTTCGCTCAACTAAACTACAAATTTATGCCACATTAAATATAATGTTTTAATGCTTTGCTCGTTGGTAATGGTTTGTTTTAGTGCTTTGTTCTGTACATGCAATGTTATATATATATATGATTTTGCTTTCATATTTTAAATGCCTTATTTTATTAATATAAAAAGCAAAATAGGTTTATGGTGGTAAATTTGTAAATTTCTTTACTTCTCAAGCATTATGTAAATTAATCTGAACAAATTCAAACTTATAATCTTAATAAAGTCGTTCTAATTTATCATTCTATAGTCCATAAAATGTTGCCTTACGCCTCTTTCACACGACGCGGCGCGCGCCGTGCGGCGCCCGCCGGATCCGGCGTAGGGCTATGGGAGTATATGAGTCCCTTCACACTATGTCCGGCGAATTCGCCGCACGGCGCGCGAGTTGCCGCCGGATGCACCTTCAGCCGGACGACAGCGCCGCGCGGCGTCCACGCCGGACAACTTGGTGAAGGTGCATTGGTTCTTATGGGAGCTTTCACACGGTGCGGCGCGCGCCGCACGGCCTAGCCCCTACGCTGTCTCAATTTAGGCAAACAACCTGACCAAGAGGGTGCAACAGTTAATTATGAAATTATATATCGTTGTATCGGAAAATAATATATTTAAAGTTATTACAAAACATATATTTTCATGTTCATCCCATGCAAATCGGCCAACTTAAAGTATTAAAACAATTTTTGTTCTTTAATAACTAGAGGAGAATATTTAGTATTAAATTAATAATTTATTAATTTATTCGTAATATAAAATTTTTTTAAATTTCTAGAATACAATATTTTCAGATATGACGAATACTTATATATACATAATACGTGAAGGCAATTTCTGTGAAATACTACTCCTCTGTTAATAATGGACGGATTTTTACAAGCGATGTGTCAAAATTAAGTATTTGTTGTGTACACGCCCCCTTTCACCAATTCCTGCAGTAAAAGTCCTCGGGCTTTGCCCTACGGCCATGAAAATCCCAATGTATATCTTATGAAGACAAGATTTTGTTTAGTTAAACAGACGAATAATTCATATTAATTACAGCTGTTCATAGTACACACATGATACACACAAGAGTTTTCGTTTTCAGTTTCGATAGATGGAGTGGAGTGAGCGTTCGTTTTCAGAGTTAGTTCGTTTCCAGTTTCGATAACTGGAGTGGAGTGATTGGTTACATTATCTTTGAGTTGACTCTTTTTGGTCGCGGGAATTGTGACAATTATTCGTAAAAAAAACTCCTTTAATATTTTGCAATTGCTCAAATTCGAGCAACAGGTGCACTAGTTTTTATATTTTAAATTAGCCTACAGTATTCATTTTATTTGAACTTTTAAGTGGAGTATTCATTTAAAAGCCACAACTGAACGGAAATTAAATTAGCCTATAGTATTCATTTTATTTGAACTTTTAAGTGGAGTATTCATTTAAAAGCCACAACTGAGCAGAAAATAATAAATATTTAGGAGGGCCGTACGGCGCGCGCCGCACGAAACCGTACTAGTGTGAAGACACACGCTTGTCCGGCGCAGCGCCGCGCGGCGGGCGCCGCACGGCTCGCGCCGCTTCGTGTGAAAGAGGCGTTAAAGCTTTAATTATGTCGACTAAGAGTGTGCATTTATTGTATATACTGTATGTTCTCAATTTCATATAGTGTAATGAAAAATAGCGTTCGTACCACGGCCCGAAAGGGTTTTTGCAGCCCTCGGTCGTCTCGAGCCGGCAAACCCCTTATTTCCGGCCCTAGTTGCGAAATACACTATATTAGCTTTATTTTATCTTTGTATCTATTTATTTCTTGTTTAATTTGATTCGTATACTAACTAATTAATCTGTTATTTAAGTGGAGAAAAAGTGAGTCGACAAACCAATGTTGATTTACCATACGAGGATGAACACATTTAAGATGGATGAAATCAATAGAATTCTTAAGAAATACTGAAAGTGGTTTAGTAGTTCATAACATATAACACTTTTTTAATTGTTTGTACAAAACTACTATTGGTTATCCGTAATTGTATTACTGATTATTTTAGCTTCTCAAAAATTATAGTTTTAATTGAATCAATCAGAGCAAAGATATTTTACAGCTTACCGTAACTAAAGTATTAATTGATCCAATGTGGTAAAAGATATTCATAACTTTTTAGTAGACTTTACCGTAAATTATTCAAAGAGAAGTGCTTTGT
Source organism: Macrosteles quadrilineatus (assembly GCF_028750875.1). NCBI lineage: Eukaryota > Metazoa > Arthropoda > Insecta > Hemiptera > Cicadellidae > Macrosteles > Macrosteles quadrilineatus. Next base: position 47,729,384 of record NW_026542599.1, read on the forward strand.
TTATAGCCACCACCTTTATTGTGACGCATCATAAAACACGCTGCCATGAAAATCATAAACCTGCTAGATAAAGTGAGACTCATAGGGTTCTCTGATAACTGTTTTATTGCTTGACATAATAACATCTGGGTATGCAGATGACATTAGGTAGTTCAGTTAATAAGATGGACGTCATTTGACGTCCACGTCAAACCACGTCTCCCGTTAATATGAGTTTGAAAGTATTTTTCCGAAATAAAATCTAAATTAAATGTTTAATACTCTAGTTATTAAATATTTACGATATTGTACAACGATGATTTAAGGATGATTCATATTAGGTTTATAAGAACTAGTAATATAGTTATTGTTCATTTCAGATATTTGGTTAGTTCTACTAAAACTCTTAGTCAAACAGGACGAGTCATTATATCCTGGCTGTTTGGTCCTAAAATTATGCATTCCACAAATTTCAAAATAATATATCTATCTATCTATCTATATATTAATAGGCAAGCATGTTTCTTTAAAACCTTTTTTCTCAGCTCGTGTGAATCGTAGGGAAAATCTACGCATACCGTTGGAAAGCTATTTTCCTGTAGGTGTGCAGAATCCCTTTATAAATTTAAATAGGCTCAAAGATAAGCACAAAAAATGAGTTTAAAAATTTGAAAAAATTAACATGGATCTTATGCGTTGCTATGCTGGTTACGAAATAACAACGAAATATAAACAGAAAATCAAAACAAATGGAGGAAACTCCAATCACATGTTTTATTTACAGTGTGGGGTGAAAATAGATAAGTGAGTACATTACATATTTTTGGTCGAGTTTCGACCACTGGACGACCTCTCGTACTTATTTAATACGCAAGCAGGATTTTTGTGACAATTACTCCTCCGAAACTACTGAACCGATTGACATGTTTTTGGTGTCATTGGAAAGAGCGTAACGTGAAGTTGTGCAGGAAACTTTCATTTTAGGTAAATAATAAGAGAGTGAGTCCCTGGGGCCCTTTAAAGTTTCGTATTTCCCCATAAGATTAACATGGGAAACAAACATTGTTTTGAAACTCCAGCTGTTGTCAGAAATTAAATATTACATTTGCTTTGACATTTAAATGTAAACAACCAGAACTGTCAAATGCCTGAAAAAGAACACATGTTGTTTATTGTAAACAGTCAATGTGTAAATTATCTATGTTGTATTTAAAATGTGTATAGTTTTGGATGTTGGTTTGTGTTTAATGATATAAGTTATTAATTATTGCATTTTTATTTTAAGGATTTGGCATATGAGTATGTCTATGATAAATAACTCCATTTCAGAGTTCTGCCAGTTTTTGCCTAACTCTGTTCTGTAGAGTTTAAAGTAGCCTACACCCTCACCTACAAATTGGCTAAATAACTTAGGTAGGCCTACGGTACATTATAAAAGCTGACAGCCTTTTTACTTTGACTTAAATTGTAAGCTTAAACCTTTTCCCGTCCATGGACAGTTTGATAGTTAAACATTAACCCTTTAAACTGGAATAGGACTGTTATGTAAATTGTGAGTATTTTTATCAGTTAATAATCTTTTAGTTGACTCTTTTAAAATCATCGGAAATTATGACTGTTATTAGTTTTTAAACAAGTCATTTGTTTATTTGTAACTCCTCAACTCATGTACTTATTTTAAATTGCTTGATTTCGAGCAACATGTACACTAGTTATGTTTAAATCATAACCATATAAATATAAAACCATACGATTGATGAAATATTTATGAAAACATTTCCTTGGGTGATTTGATGTCATATTTAGAATTAGTTTTATCAGTTAAGATAATTGTAATCTCATGATTCATTTCTGCAACGACAAAACGACACGTTAACAATCGTGTTAACGTGTCGTTTTGTCGTTGCAGAATTACGTTACAGTATCATTCGTATCGACGATAAATGATACTGTATTTATTCACCCGAGCATATAGGAGGTTTCGAAATAATATTGATTAGGATGACGACACCGTGGGCTGAGCGCACCAGTGACAATTGAGGAATATCGTAGACTGACAGTGCCATCTACAGTACTTAAAACCTGTCAGCCTATCTTCTGTCTACCTGCTCTGTACATCAATAAACTAGTAAGACAGGCTCTGGGCTTATTCATAATTTATCAATGGCCTCATGAGTGTGGTTGACCTCAGAGCCAATTATATTTCGAGAACCATGTTGGATGTTTAGTGTTCAAGGCCGTTTGTCAGAGTCAATAAGTTGTGTCACTTGTTTTACGTAAGTTCTACGTTTTTAGTTTTAGACATTACCTAACCTAAAAACTAGCATTAGCGTTAGCAATTAGATGACTAAGCTCTGTATTCTTCCAGAACTTTTATCCGAAAGACTGATAACTATTGACGTCACGTGTGATGACAGTGCCGTGGGATAAGCATGTCAGGAAAATGGCAGATATTGTGGGCTAATAGCGCTGTCTACCTGATATGCCCTTCAATACAAGTGATACCGCACTAGAAATTAAAAGCATAATAAAGTAGCGAACGAGATATAATATACATAAATTTACTGTTACTGAAGTATTTAGAGGGTCTAAAATTATGCAATTGGGTTCAAACCTAACACATTTCCTACTTTCAAACACTAAAAGCCAAACTTTATTATTGCTACTATGCATTAATTTAGTTTTCACTAGTTACTGCAACACTCACTAAAATAAACTTGTAAAATAGTTAAATGGTAACAAAAAGACTACGTGGAAATCGAAGGTCATGTTCGATTTGTTCGACAATTTCGTAAGGTCAGTGTTAAACTGGAGGTCGTATCCAGATATACGACTTTCAATTTCCCCTTCGCAGTAACCTTTCTTTAACGAGGCAAATATATTTTTATTTCGAAGTATTACGTGTAGATCATTTACGAGGATCAAAGCATGATTAATTGAGTAAAAGGACAAGCAGCGATTATTTATTTAATAATCTAGTTTCTATGCCTTAAATTAGATTCGAAACTTATTGTATTTGTAGTTTTTTTTTTTATTATATATTATCTGGACCGATGAGACTTTATTAAACACAAAAGAGATGACGATAAATAACATTATATATTTATATGCAATTTGAGTCATAATTCAATGTCATTTTAGCACTAATCAAGGTCGATCAGTAGTGCAGGTGTAGGTTCTTGGTTCTACAAAAATGTTAGTAAATAGACAAAATTGCCATAAATAGCTTAATATTTTATTCAAACCATAGCCAATATAAACGTATAGCTTACTTAAGGTAGATTGGTGAATTGATCAACATTACACAAAGCACGTGCAATGTAAACTTGTAAGGTCACATCATGCCTCACTGTCTGCAAGCCACAAGAATGTTTATATTGTACTATGCGAGGTCCAGTGTTATCCCTTTCACGGGTTGTTAGTGATAACATCTTCCGTGGAGACTTCAAACAAACTGAACCTTAATTAATATGATTTGTTTTGTTGTGAGGATAAAGATGAACGAAATAATACTACCACCTGGCGACAAACCCTGTGGAGTACATGTTTGTTGTATTTTCAATTAATTGTTCATTTATTTAAATATATTTATTACCATAGTAGTAACAATAAGAAATACAGTATGTATGTATATACATGGTGTTTCGTATTTAGTCAAAAAGATTCTCAGGCTTTATGCACGTAAATTGCGATAAAAATAAAAAAAATTTATACTTACATCTCACTCTTACTTCCGACAACAGCAATTTTTGGATTCTTCAAAATTTCTTGACATTGCCTAATAAAAGCTCATTTTCGCAACTGTTTAGCCAACATAATGATAATTTAAATGGCATTTTTAGACTTTGCATTTAACCTTCTATCAGAAAACATATTGTGTGGTACAGTCAAACCCATAAAAAACCTTGTATCCACCCCATATAATACATATCTAAGTATAAGTATGACAGTACATAGAAAAACCCTTTTTTTTAAAAAAAGGCTTTAATATAAATATTTTTCATCTGTCTTAATCGGTAAGGATATTAATCCTACTTCGGTTAAGTGATTGGGGAATGAAAATACATATGTTTGTTAATTAAACTAAAATACATCCTCATAGTAAGATTTGGCTCAGTCTCTCTCTTAAAAGTAGGTTCTCAAACCTCACAGTATCTTTAACTTTGAAAGAAGTCTACAATTCAACCCCTAAGTGAAAATTTTGATTCTTCTTAGTATTGAAGAAAAGCACGAATCGTCCAGATTTGTTAATGATTAAAACACGGAAAAATACCCTGGTAAATTGTACAGACTTGTTTCCCATAAAACGAATAGAGCTTTGAATGAATGTTTGATCACGAATTTATTGGTGTACATTGTGCATGTTACATTACAACAAGTAAAGCTTTTATATGCCTCCTGAGTGGTTTATTCTTTGTGATGTTTAACCATTCACTTAACATCAGTATTTCACAATTTAGCAATATTTTGTTAATACCATCAGTATCTATATTTCGATTTCGTTTTTTCGAATCTTATTATGCGTTGTAATTTTACATTTTCCTCAAGTTTTCAGAACTAGAAAAAGACACTTTTCCAATATCATTTATAGTAATCACTAGGTATTGATTGTGTACCATTGCTGATAAAATAAAATATATATAACGTTATTCAAGACTAAACTATCTTTGTACTAAACAAATGGACTGGTTCATTTGTAATGTTTAGTTATTTATGATTTTGTATGTTTAAGGCGAAATTTTGTATGAGGTTGGTTGTAGTTGTAAGAAATAGAATATCAGGTCGATAATTCACCTTAAATAAACAGACATTTTCCTATAAATTCATCTATTAATTCAAATACTCGAATTTTGACCACCACGAACATATCGATGATATTTCAAACGTTTTCGTGGCATTTATTAGACAAGCGGGTAATACCGATACTGTACAATGCGTGTGGATATTGATGGGGTATTTAACATGCATTAATGTTTTAATTAAATAAGCGAACAGTTGGTTTTACGGCCCTAGGGACGTAAAAACATTCTCGGTCCGCAAATAACGATACCGGCTGGCATTTCGACCCAGGACAGCCAAATGTTGCTTTTGACCTACAATTACGATTGTAAAACGGCTAAATTATCGTAGTATGGTGAAAATACATTTTGTTAAAGTAGTACTAATTTAAATAAGCAGGTAGTGTACACAGCCATCTTCCGGACTAAATCCAAGCTTGGAAGGTTTTTAAAAACTGAGGTGTGGCGAAAACAGTTTTTGATGATGGATAATAGAACACAAAGCTGTAAAAATAAATCATATTGCAGTAGTAAAAATATGTTTAAAAAAAATTACTGTAGCGTGAACATTTTTCAAAATAGATGGTTTAAATGTGTTACTAAACAAATCAGTCAATTTATTTATAAGGTAGAATATATTCTTATATTGTAGTTTGTAAACCACTCTTGGCAGACGTTGGTGAACTACTCCATTAGTTTGAGTCAACTTAAGGAAGCTCTTTCAAGACTTAAGAACAAGCACGAAACTTAATGTTCAGATATCTGATTTGTCTTTCCGGATTTACCAGAGAAACTGAGTGTAGGAAAATCATTTCCCGTTATTCTTAGTAAAAAAGTGTATACACTATTAGCTCATAATCTGAAACCTTTACATATTATTCCTCATCTATTATCAAAATATAAAATTTCCATTTTCACATATCCGTGGAAATAGAGAGATAGGCCTACATCGTTTTGATTATAAATTTGACATAAGTAGGTTTATAGGCTGAATTTTTTCAAACTATTTTCTGCTAGCCCTGCAAATAATTGTTTTAGGTCTTATATTTATATTTGCTGCATGAATTTATTAAATTTACGTTTATTGAATTATTATAAATACAGTTAATAAAATAAAACTAAATATAATGAAATTAATGTTGCATAGGTTTACACACATCATTATACTGCATTCTGTATGATTTATGTGTAATAAAGTTTTATTAAATATTTCTTGGCAAGTAAAATTCTACAAAATCAAAGATATTGCATAACATGAACTTGCATATATGAATCCCCCCCCAACCATGAATTAATATCTTCTCATTTTGGTTTATTTAGTATTTTTCACGATGTAAAAGCTTTTGTTGCAAGCAGGAATCTAATTAAAAAGCTTAGACAAAGGGTCTACAACACATACTGAAATGAAGGCATTTTATCTCCAAGTCACTGTGACGAGGGTATAAGTAGAAGAGGGTCAAACCCTTATTGTATCGGTCAGCCCAATACGCATCATACTGTGATCTACTATACTATTCTTCACTTACAGGCCTAGTGTAACAGCATCTAATTAAGATGTAATTTACGTTAATGATGACAAAACAATAATATGTTTCATATGAATATTATAATATGCTTAAGCGAAACAATCAATTTTTAACACACAAAACTGTGTAACTTCATATTAAAAGTATGTGTTTACCCTTTTCATTATATGACCATAGAGGTAATTTTTGTTCATTGTCTCCATATGTAAAAGTTCTAAATTTAACTGTGATCAATTTGTTAAAACAAAATTGATTTTCACCCATGAGCAAAAAACATTTAAGTACATTTTTGAATTTTGGCTTAAATTAGGCGTTATATTTTTTTCATACCGTTAAATAACAAGCAACTGTTATAATTTAATGACCAACTAGGTGTTTTGCGTAATGAAAGGAGTGTGTAAAGTAATGAAGTGTAGCTTAATCTTCATTGTTACTGTCAAACAAAGGTAATAAATTATACTCGTTCCCTGTTAATCAACAATAATTGTTGCGAAATAATCTCACTTGAGATGTTTTACACACCACGAGAGTTGATTAATAAAGTTATCCTGAATCTATTGCTACCACTTACCACTCATAAATATGAGTTATAATTTTTAAGTATTTGCCAAATTCTCGTAAAGTTAATCAACAATTGGAATTCAACATCACTTAAAACGTTTTGCACGATGCGTGAGTACTTGACAAATAAACTTTTGTGAGCTAAACAATTGTATCACCTGAGTGGAAATGCCGTTCGTGACCACCCATGCAAACCAATCATAAAGGTTTACTTATTTATATTTCAACCAACAATTGTAGCTCTGAATCCCGTTAACAGTTTTAGACACTGCCTATATATTTGTAAAATTATGGATTCATTCATATGCCAATTCTAGCGCCACTCAGGCATATAATTAATGGTGTAGTATTTATCGCTAAATTAGTTTACTAACATATTTGACTAATTGGAAGGCTAGCAAATTCTATCCTATGGATACATTATATTCCATTATGATAGCATTGCATTATGGTAGCAATGGATACATTATACATTTTCTATGTGTCAAAAACTTATTTTTAAGCAAACGTGAATAAGAAAGTCTACATACACCTTTATTTAAGATATGTTTTACAAATATTTTAACGATTTTCGTATTACATATTTATTTATTTATATGTCTATTATTTATTTGTTTACTTATTGAAACTACTTACAATTGCTACAGGTATATCAAAATTATACACAATTATTATAATACATTATTGTTACATAGTTATGCATTTTACATTAACGTTAAAGAATATGTTAACTTTAATCACAATTTAGTAAACAGAAGAATGATCAACTGTGTTATTCACAGTTTTTGAAACTATTCCTAAAATAAAAATAAAATTACTACTAAATTTAAAAAAGTTTATATTATCAGGCAATAGTGATTCATTTACCTCACAACAGTACAACGGATCATCAAGTAACACCCCTCTACCAACAACCACGTCATCAAGATCTCTGTAATCATCGGACGGATCTATTAAGAAGATTGATGTGATGGCATTTAGGTGGATATCTTATTTACTGGAATCATTAATAACGCGCTGAAATAATTGTAAAATATATATGAAATCAGCGTTTTTTCCCCTATTAATCTTCTTTTTTAATGTCTTTAGCGTATATTTTACGGCCCGACATATTTTGATAAATCAATAGTGTACGCCTAATCTTAAGACATTTAAGTTCAAGACAAATCCTCCTCTAGACCCTCGGGATAAAGATCTTGCAGAGTGCATGCAAGGAGAGATAAGTAGAAAAGTACCTGGACTACAAAAAGAAACTTGACGACTAGTACGTGTGATGATGGTACAAAACAGATCCTCATCTAGACACGCGGGTAAAAGTATATTTCAGTTGCAGAGTGCATGCCAGGACAAATCAGCCGTCTTTAAAAGGAGAAAGTTACCCCAAAGTGTTCAGACTTTTTTGAACTAGGTGAAGAAGCACGGGAAAGAATGATTAGTAAAATTGATTGGACTAGTTAAAAGTTGTTTTGAAACATTATAGTCAGAGAAGTGACGTAGGATCTATAGATAGAACCGTGTTCCATAGTTTGGTTTTGCATCTTGTTGAATGTGTGCTAGGAGTTACACGTGTTGTTGATTTAACTATATTTCAAGTGGTTTGTTCAAAACAATCGTAAACGATACATATCTATTTTTAAAATCCTGGACTAATTGTTCTCATGCTATTTTTTTTATCTGTCTAGGCCTACATAAAAAATAACCTTAAAATAATATCGTATATAACTTCTGTTGATGAGAGTCATTTGATATAAAATTCAGTTAAAACCCGATTTTTTCTTCGTAACCATGTTTGATCTTTCGTAAATCAATTAACTATTAATAATAAAATGCAGTTCAGGATTGCTATAAAACAAAGCTTTTTTAAATATCAATATCTTAAGAAATAATATGAGAGTAATTAATATTTTAAAACATTGAGAATTAGTTAATGCGAAGTACATATTTTAAATTATTTAATTTTTTTCATTATTAGTAAACAAAATTACTATCCTTTTTCAAAAGAAATGAAAGCATACCATATTTATACTGAAAGAAACTGGATAATTTATCTTCTTATAAAGTACAATGAATTCATCAATAAATCACTGACATGCGTGTCAACCTGATGTTGACACCGTTCTTTCTTTCCCTATGTCGAGTCAAAGTCACCCCCTGCAAGCCAACATTGTCCTTTTGATTGAGTTTTATTAAATGTCAACGTGTATAGACCTAACTGTTTCCTTTAATGGTTGACTACAAAATTCGACATTAAACAAAGAAAAAGGGGCGTAGTGTTTTTTCGTAATGTTATAATCGTAACTAAATCATGTGCATCGTCTGGAATAAACATTTAGTAAAATTACAACGGTAAAAAAATATTTTCTTTTACAAGACATTTTAAAATTAAAACCAGCTACTTGTTGCTTAGGAAATACCAATTAATCCGAATTATCAGTATGTTAAAAGAGTACATAACTATGGTAACTATTTCAATTTGGTAAATCACGAATTATCTGGAACTTCAATGTGCCTTTCTAAGCATTAATTTCTTTTAAATATATGTAAATACAAAAGTATATTATGAGTAGTGACGTTACATGACTGTTAGATCGGAAGTAACGTTAAGATGAAAGGGTCTGATCGAGGTCGACCAACCACGTGATCTGCCCAATTTGTTAAATGGTTTAGTTCAGACCTTCGAAGCTCAACTACCTACCAAACCCCATCTTTTACGTGGCTTCCTTCCTTTACTTCTAACTAATAATCACTTACTCCTAACGACGTCATTCCCGGTGCAAAAGTCCTGTTTTAGTGCAGTAAGGTTTATGTAATTGTAAACTTATAAAAACGGTGAGGTTTTTTATTTTAAGGAGGAAAGGTCGTGGACCTACAACCACCAAAAATTCCATGGGCAGCAGGAATACAGAGCTGGGACCCTTATCAGTCGATTTTAAGCCTAGACTACACATTCTGCGTCATAACAGATTATCATCTCATTTTGGTAAATTTAGGGGTAATCCAGACATACATGTTGGCTGAAAATTAACTTTCACCCCCTTAACCTTTCGACCATTTTAGATATTTAAAATCGGTTTGCGGCAACCTTCCAGACACCCTGTATCTTGTACGCTTCCACCGAAGCTCTAGACAATCGTTGAAGTTGACTACCCTTCAATCATCCCCATCTCGAAGCATCGCCTCTATTGATTCTTCTTAGTCATAACCCTCTGTACAAGTGAGTTGTCACCCTCGTACACATAACACATGTGTCCGCTTTGGTGTGATGATCCTCATCCGACACCGAGCAGAAGAAAGCCGAGGTACCCTTACAACCATCATCCTTTGAAGGTGTTTCCTTAGTAGTACCCGTCACAGGTTAGTAACTAAGACATTCAGGCTTTTTGCATGTACTAATAATATGTGTAACTAAAACTCTAATAGCATTGGTATATTTGCGTGTACAAAAATGAAAAACCTTAACTTCCTCTTTATCTTAACCATAACAGGATATTCATGCTTAACGTAATATCAATTAATGTTCAAGAACTTCCAGAATATAAACATCTTAATACCGGAGTATTTGAAATCGTGCAAGAGTATCCCACCGCCGTTAAAGAGAGTTTTTTGTATAGGTATATAATGGTGATTATTAACCTGCTTGTTTATATATTAAATGTAGATTAGCTTGTTCCAAAATTATCTAAGAAAATCATTTCAGTAATTATACTTAAAACTTACAAAATATTTAAAAGAAAATATCTTTAAAGCAACACGAATACATTTTAAACCTTTACAACTTTGTGTGTATCGTACCTGAAGAATTAGTTTGGTTTGTGTTTTAAATAAATGATTCCATAAAACCCAATGTCAATCAGTTGATCAAATGGAAATACACAGAGGGGTAGGCCGCCTCTAATTGGTTTTGGCGGATTGTTTTACAAAAGGTTCAGTACACATACGATTCAATTAAAACTTTTTCCGTTGTGTGATGGACATTTTCGACAAATTTGTGATTCCAAATAATTTCCAAATAAGTCCAATTTAATGGTGGTTATACTTTTCATACTGTTAAGAATGCCAATAGGCTTTCAACCAAAGAGTTTATTCTCGATGGACAACCCTATTACAAACCAAGATTTTTCACGTTGATTTAATTAACTCGTATTACAACTGGGCAAAGACAGACAAGGGATTTACCGCGTGCATTGGCGATAAATTTAACTATGATTTACAAAATGAATGCCTGAAATTACAAAATACGTCAAATTCAAATTCTAATTTAAATATTTCAAATACATTTATTATAGAAATTACAAAAGCTTGGCCCCATCAAGTTTTAAAAAACTTGTCGGCGAGATCCAATTGATGCATAAAACTAACAAACAAAATGTTTACTTTTTTTAACAAAGGTTCTTAACTAAACTATATCTACGGCGATTTCTGGCAGGCACTTTTAACTTGAAACAAAGTAATTGGCGGCACACTAAAAATCCTGATGTAATGATAATTGCTTCATAATATACGGAATACTATTTTAATTTCGTATATATTTAGTCCTCTTTGTTTTTCATGGTTCGTAGACCATGTTTGAATTGAACTGTTTGTACAGCAGATTCAGTGCCGAGCTAAGTTGATTGAGAGAAAAAATAAGTCATTTGAACATAACCTCTCGATGTGAAACGCCCATGCATGCATGCATTCTCACAAAGCAGAGAAAAAAAAACATGTGTAATAATATATTTACACTTATACTGTTTACTCACAAGAAGGTAAATACATATAAAAGATGGTAAGTGGTGATCGATTTCGATTGGACACTCTAATCAACCACAGACCCAATAGGTGAATGCTGCGTCGGATTTACATTACAAGTGTTATTTGACGTATTTTTATTTACTTTCAGGTAATTTAACAACACGTATGATGCTGACCAAGAAGTTATTTACTCAATGAATTAACCTCAGAATAAATTAACTTCAATGATAATCTCAGGTGCTACTGAGAGTACCAATATTAGATTATCAAAGGAGTAAATAATGATGATACATTTAAAATTGTATGAATAAAAAAATATTACTATACAAAGCATCATAATGTGTTAAACCGCGAAGTAACTGGACCTAAACCATCCTATAAATAATGCGTTAAAAACTGCAGGTTACTTACAAAAATGTTTTTTAATAACTGCCTCCGCTTGAATGAATTCTTAAAGAAATAAAAATGAACCATTACCCAAATTTAACAATTTAACTTTGTAAAAACAGTTTAAACAATATGACGGTTACTATTACCCCTAAAAACATCTAAACATACTGAAATAGTTTATGTGAGACCTAATAATAACTCATACACTTTCAGAGACAGTCATAAACTTTTGTCATTTGTCTGATACAAGTGTTTGTTTGATGTTGCCTTTACCCTTTCTTGACCTATTCAAAAGAATATTTTTTTATTGTCTTTGCATGGTTTTGTTATTTAATGAAATTATGTAATGATATACTTTTTCAAACCTACGCCAAGAAAACAATCAAAGCTTCAGCTGGTCTCTTTTTACTAAATTGAACTATATAAACCCACCCATATAAACTACTACTGAGTCAATTTCTAACAGTTTATGTTTAGCTTACAAGGGTATAAACTTCAAATTTTATAAAAATAAGGATTTCCTATAATTTACTTTAAAATATCTTTTTATCAAACAAAGTTGTTAGTTCACTGAAACTATTGAAAAACACTTGTAACTTAGCGAAAATGAATAATTAAACTCCCCAGTTAGGTAAAGTTTCAAAAGTGATTCGCAATTAACCACTTCATTTTACATTAAAGCCACCATCTCGAGGGCTTGGTCGAAAAGTTTTTAACTGAGATTGAAGCTACGAAATGTTAACCGTAGAAATATTTTTTCAGTAAGAGCTGTATACTGAAAAATAATATCTTATTAGACTTTATGTTGCTTTACATTCTCTGCTCGAAAAAAAAACAATGCAAGTTCACATCAGTATAAATTAAAATTAAATACTAAAACAGTTATTTAAATTATTGTTCTTTCTAACGTAAGTACATATTTTATTCAACCAATAATGACAGGACTATAATATAAATTTATCGTTTTTCGTATCTACGTTATAAAATATATCTGTATTCAAGACTGTGTATTTAATGTTTTGGATCCTTAGAAAATTTTTAATTTTACACTACTAATACTAATACACCAATTATTATTATTTTTGTTATCCAAACAGTACCTAAGAGGACGCACTAACTTTGAGTATTATTGATGTTATACAAATATTTATTAGTATGTTAAGTATTATTATTACGGTATTTTTAAATACTATGCATTTCTAGAATTCAAATGTTTAGAAATTCATTATTAGCTTCTTTGACAGTTTTATTGAACCATTTAACCATATAACTTATCATGACTACTTAACTTACCTATTACACGAAATATGTTTTCAAAATTCCCTCACAAAATCGTAAGCCATAAAACACTCTTAACACAATTATGTTTATAGTGATAGCACAAAGTTAAACATAGATTAAACATTAAACATGGATTAAACTTTATTTATGGTTTTGTTTGTCTTAATTTGATCTTTTTATTGGTTTATGTGTTTTATCAAAGACATTTCATGCAGAAGATATATACCTTCGCATAAACTTGCTCCCTTACTCAGCATTAAGTTTTTTTGTTTTGTTTTACCTGTTAACAAACTGGAAACATTGTCAAACAAGTCAATTATGAAGGATTAAACAATTTTTTTTTCATCTCCGTGAAGAGGTAAAGCGTAAAGTTATCCTTGTAATGTAGGTCTTGTTTGAGTTGATTGTTAACTTTGCTATAGCTTTGTGTTAAATATATACGGAATAGGATAGTTTTTTCATCCGTTCCGTAAGACCCTTAGATTTTTTCCAAATATCTAATAACCCACTAACATATACGAAGTCGTAAATTTAATAATGAAAACCTAAACCTATAAGAAGGTGACTTATGGTAATTTAAAGTTTAATCATTGGGGTATTTCTTTTTATGTATACAACACTGTGTTAAGAGTTTAACTAAAATGTACAGCTATGACAAATAACTATGACGTACTTACAAATTGTTCAAGTAACATTTTTTCAGTATAAAGAAATTGCAGATATTAAGTTCTTATATGGTTATAAAATATTGTTATACATTATTTGTTTGGTAAAATCGCTGTGCCTATTATGAAATGTCTCAAAATTTGTTATATTTGAGGATTCCTTAACCATACTTATTTTTAACAACAGTTTTGCTACTTTTGCAATATTTATTTTCTCGCCATTTTGTGATGAATCGCTACAGGAAGTGACCAACGTATTGGGCAAAGATTTATCTTGTTTTTGAAACTCTATACCAAAGCACAAACCATTAGCAAAGCAAATGAAATATTGGGGATCCATTTGTTTTCCTTTGTAGCAATTCGGAATGTACAGGGTGAGTCAGTGAAACGGGACTTTTTTCGGGAAGTATTAAAAAAAGGTCAAACATCATAACATCGATGTATTCATTAAAAAACATAGTAAATGAGTGGAAGTTTGTGTTGAACCAACAAAACAAGCATCAAGTCTTGAAAATAATATCAGAGTCAACTCCTTAAACTTTGACCAGGCAATATCCCCATTTCATGTCAAGGGAAGAAACGGCACACCAAACCGTAGCTTTATTAGAGTGAACTGGCCATTCGTGAAGTGCTTGTGGACCGACCAATATCAAAAATTTGCTTATTGACATATCCCGTTAAGTGGAAATGAGCCTCATCGCTCATCCATAGGCTGTGAATTAGCTCTGGGTCATCTTGCATTTGCTTAAGCATATGCTTACAAAAAGTAATGCAAGATAAAAAATCACCCATGTTCTAGGCTTGCACAACCTGAATTTTGTACCGATGCATGTTAAGATATTAATGCAAAATTCGCCTCACTGTTGGCGCGGAAAGTCCAATTGCTTTTCTAAGCTGTCGTTCAGATCCACAGGGACTTCTGGCAATCGTTTAACTGATTCAAATGTTTCGGGTGTCCGAAAAGTTCTGGTACTCCCACCTCTTCTTTTTGTGGTTTGTCCCGTTTCTTCCAAGTTTTTCAGCCCTGAATTGCATGTCTCGATGGAACTTGAGGGGACAGACCAAAATGAATGCGCAAGGCCCGATGTGGTGTACGCACAGAACTTTCACTGTTTTGATAAAATGCCTTGACGGTAAAACCCCGCTGTGGTCCGGTCCAACCAAGACCCCACTACACTACAGGCCGGAGCTACCCCCTCCATTTCGGGCGCTACGTCACACATGTCGCCGAACTGAGCCCGCCTCCGCGCCTCGCCGCCGTAAGACACAACGTTGTGCGACGCCAATACCCACTGCTCTGTGTTGTTGTATAATGAAGTTTAGTGTATTTATTCATCATGCCATCGTCGTGTTGTGTCTAGGGGTCTCAATCCCGGGATCCCAGCCGATTTTTGATACCTAGAAATCCCGGGATTGGTGACTTTTAATCCCGGTATTAACGGGATCGCAAAACCTATGTTTATATTTATTTTTTGTGAATTTGGGGACTTTTACTTACGGAAAATAAATACAAATACGTCCAATAACACTTGAAACACATATACTCTTTATTTTTAGGACGATACAGTAAATATATTATATGAAATGGTATAAGCAATGATCTATTTTGATTGGAAAATTAAATTATCATTAAACACAATAGGCGAACTAATGTAAATATATGTTTCAGTTTTTAGACGATTTGGATTTACTTTCTGTAAATGTTATTACATTAGTTATAACTTAATTACAGTAGGCCTATAAATTATTTTGAGTTTTACTTTTGACATTAAACGTAAACAGCAATTCGTGTAGCAAAAATATAACATTGTAATCGGAAATTGAAGTAATATTTTCATTGAAGCCATAAAATATAACTATAAACACACCATTATAATTTCATTATAAAGATTGCTTATATTTAGGGTCTATATAAATTTATCTTCGTATTTGGTTATTAGTGTGGTGATTAAATTTCTAACAATCCTAAATTACGTTTTTCATACACACGCTACTATATAAGCAGATGGTTTATTATTTTACAGTATCTTTATTGTTTTATTGCTGTCAGTCAAAATAACATTTTTACGCTGTCGCTCGTGATTCTTCCCATTTAATCTTTTCATCTTAGATATCTTTAATCTATATATTAGCATGACGTATAGGCTACGTGCGATTGAGATTTTTAAATGTATTTATTATATTCTAGAGTGACATATCAAAATTTATACTCTATAATTAAGAAAGACGGGTGATGAAAGTTCCGGCGAAATTCCGCAGTGTAACACTGGTAAGGCCAGTTTAAAACATTAAAGTACTCAACGAGGGGACTTCTCACTCATTTAAAATGGCTAAAAGTTTAAAAATCATAATATTGTATAATCCCGGGATCCCAGGATCGGCTGAGACGAATCCCGAAATCCCGGGATTGGATTGAAGGCCCAGGATTGAGACCCCTAGTTGTGTCCCAGGATGCAAAAGCAATTATACTACGAAGGACCCCTCAGTGCCAGTGTTCAGATTCCCGCCCGACGCTGCTAATCGTGAAAAATGGTTAAAATCAATTCATAGGTCTGATTTTCTCTTTTTCATAGGTCTGATTTATTCCAAGTATTTCAATGACAAATTAAACAGGGATAAGGCAAAAAAATAAAATGATAGTAAAAACTAAAAACAGCATTAAGAAATGAAAACAGATAAAGTAAACCCCGAGCACAACTGAATTAAAAAGTACTGTAATAGCATTTCTACAGATAAATATTATATATGTATATTGACTTTAATATTTCTTTATTGATGTATTAACAACGGTAACATATACTGTATTGCTGTTAAGATTGAAATTTATGTTATTGACTAAATATAATGAGAAATAAAACGTTGAGTTATAATTATTTAGTGTTTCATAAAACAAAAATGTATTTGTTTAAATTAGTTCTACATAATTTATTTATCATAGGCCTACAAGATAACAAACTAATTTATAGCACAAAATGTTATAGAGGCAATTATGACTGTGATATAGTATTTTTTTAACCATCAAATATGAAAAACAAACAGTTATTACTAATATCACCCGTACAACGTCCTCAAGTGTTGTTTTATTATCAGATTTAAAAATATATGTTAAGCATTGGAGATCCAAGAGTTACACCGATGCAATCGTCAGTTTATGCAGATTACAATGGTATATAATACATATATTTTACTAATTTATTTTGACGATCAGGGGCAGTTTTATCGAAGCGCGACACCAAACCCCGCTTTATCCCCGTGTATTGCTGGCGCTGAGTTTCGGCGACTTGTGTGACGTCACCGCGGCTTGACTCCGGCCTGTAGTGTAGTGGGGTCTTGGTCCAACGCTAAAGCTGTATGGCAACTAAACTTCCAGAGGTTGGGAACGCAGGGTAACTTACTCGGCCCCTTTCCTTCTTCCCCTCTACTCACTAACGTTATAAGAAAATAGCCCGTTTCACTGACTCACCCTGTATGAATAATTGAACGACAGTAAAGTATCTATGATTGGAATATCAGTAAAGCGACCAACATTCGTATTCATATTGATTCCCTTATATTATACAACTGACATTCCAATCAACAGTCAAAATTTTACCTTCCTTTCTCATGACACAATATTATTTTACCTTATATATATTTTAAATTTTACATTGCATCATAATTAAACTTTTTACCATTCACTCTGTAGGGAGATGCGGCTATTTGGTATGTGTAAAGTGTAAGGAGTACTTAAGGCCTCTTAGATGGTTTGTGGGTATTTAATATGTAACAATTTTATGAAATTTATATTTTAATATTTTGTCATTTAGTAAAGCAGTAAACTTATTAGTTTTGTCAAAACGTGATGTAAGCCTGCAACCACCGTGTGCTCTCTGATTGGCTGTTCATGGTTCAATCCTATGAAAAGATAGTCAGAGTGCCTACGTCACAACCGAGCTTATAAAAGGGGTCGGGCCACGTGGCCCGGTCTCATTTGGTCAGTGTAGTAGTTATGTATAATGTTAATTGCTTAGTGCACATAGTCCCCTTTGTGGGTAAGTCTTAGATTTAATTTTTACACTATTATTTTATTTATTGTTGTGAGTACGGAGGGTGCAGGCAGGCAGTGGTCTTTTTATTTAATAATTTTCAGCTTCATGTAAGAATTTACTTTGGCCCTTCAGGCAATTAAAAATATCTTTTGTTTTTAGGGTTCAACTACCAGAGAGGAAAAATTCAATAAAAGGGAATTAAATCTAAAAGACTATTGATTATTTACAAGAACCAAAACCTGAATAGTTAAATTTCTGTGTGAAATAATCTAAGAACACTAAAAGATTTGTACTGGTTTAAAAGACATTTTAAGTAAAACGGTACAAATACTTAGGAGAGTAAAATTTAAAATCTATCACGCTCAAATTCGGAAGTCCTTTGACCAAAACATGATGGGAATATTGTTTGCAGAAGGTAATTATCAAGCGACCCAATGCTTACATAGATGAACTACAGTCTATAATAAAAACCACGTATACGATTATACCTAACCTAACATAACCTAACCTAACCTACAGAAGGACCAGACCTGCAGCATTGACCCGAATTCAGTATGGTTGATTTATCCTTAAACCACCTACTACTAAGGTTAACAACTTAATCTTAGATCGAAAATGCCTCTAGCTCAACAGTCCAGTCGTCATAGGCTTATATTTTGCAGAGCTTCAAAGATGAATTTTATGTCAACCTTTTAAGTAGAAATATAAATAATTTAAATTACAAATTGTTTCATATTAGCTGTTAAGTACAATAATACAATTGTTAAATTTTAACCTAGAAATTAACTTGACTTTATTAGCAGTTAATAATTACTTCGTCTAATGTAAAATAAGAATTCACAAAGTAGCTAACCTAATTAAGACTCCCAGCCAAACTCAGACTTAAATGTAATTCGTTTACAAATTGAAACTGGCTCAACTTTCTGAAGGATCTATTATTAAGGAAGAGTATGTAATAAATAGCAACGTTTTGTTTCAGAAAAAAAAATTCTCACAATGGTATGTTTAACATCTATAAAACCTTATTGTGCACGATTACGTATACCAAAAGCTCGTATATTACACCTCTTTTTATAAAGACGTAATTTCAAATATAGCAAAAAAGTTACCTCAATTCGAAGTATATGGCTATTATGTTGACGTTTCAAGATGAATATAACGAATTGCTTTTATTTACGTAGTTATTTGTATTTATTTTTTTTTACTCATACAACCAAATGGAGGATACTTTTAGAACAGCCAACGTATTTTTATCTGATTATGCTTCTTTATACTTATTGGAACAGTAAACTAAATTTAAAATACTGTAGACTTTCATTAAGAAACTAACCTCAGAATGTGTCAACAACGCAAGATACAAGTACTTATGTTCTTCCTGTACCAATGTTGTACCAATGTCAAATTGTTTCCCTCATGCCTAAATAAATGTCCTAACAGAAATACCGCAAACAGGGTGTTTTTTTTATCTCGAATACATTTTTATTTCTTTTAATTTTATTAAAGAAGTTGAATTTTGTATCCTACTTTGATGGATAGTTTATGTTTCAAATCTTCACGTATGTAATTGTGTTTTAACAAAATCATATTCCTCTAATATTATTATTGATCCTATAATATTATTTCTAGCCTATATTATTGGGATGTGAAGCGAGTGCCGTCCTATTCTTTTCCGTGAGGGTCATAAAATGTCAAAACTGCCAGGTAGGCCCGACTGCCCTTTGACTCCCAAGAGCTAAAAGTGATTCAGGGGAGGGGTATTAGTAGAAGTGGGTGTAATAGGCAGGATGTAATGGAGACCGATTAGTAAACCTTCATTCAATTTTTTCCTAATCAGCAAGTTTGGTTAGGTTAGGTTAGATTAGATTAGGTTATAACAGTTTAATTCTATCCCTCAAATAAGTATTGCTTATCCTGCCCCTCACTGACAGATCTTTCCACCCCCATACCTGTCGCACCGTGAAACCGATCACTAATATATAGCCGGCTTAACCAACCTCGCACCGCCAAGCATCAGGCTGTAAAATTACCCTCGTCAACGTTTTTAGGCTAATGGCACTCGGCCCTGCACTCTATACTAATTATTTGAATATATTAGCAAACTTTCTGTATTGAAAAGGAATTGGAAACTAGTTCTTGGCTTGTGTAGTAATCCTTTATTTTTACATAAATAGTCTGGATTGAGGACGTGCTTATAATCCAGGTGATTCCTTCTGTAAGAGGAATTTGTTTGTTTTTTTTTATTGTCAAAATAAAGATTTTTCCTTCAAAAGGTACTAGCTTTTACCTCATTATTTTAAAAGTAATCAGGTCCTGGCCGAAATATATATTGTTTAAGATACCCACGTATGCTCTAGGATAAAACGGAAAGTATATAATTTGAAGTAAGCTATTTTAGTGTGAAATTCCCTATAAAAGAACTTGCAAAACCCACTTATCGTAATTTGTATACACGTAAAATTTATTAATCAAAGCAAGGGTGTTAACAGAATTAATAGTTAACAAAAGTCTTATTTATGATTATCAAAGATGCGAACCAACGATACTGCTACAATTATGAGGTCTCCTTGCAATTTTAGGAACAGCTAGACTACTCTACTTATTAATATGTTCTTTGTTGGTGTTCTAATCCCATCAACAGGTAATTAATGTTAATGATATTGATTGATACAAACACATTATTGATACTCCACTGCAGCAGATAGCTGTATAAACATAGTCAGTCCATCAATCTACAAATGTACTACCACATTAGGGGAAAACAGCTTCTTCAGATTGAAACATTTAATTCCTAAATATTTTAACCATTTAGTTATAGCAGTAAAATGTTCACAAACAGTTATTCATTTAACTATTCATGCATGTAATTTATGTTATAAGTTTTAGCGAATATTGTTTATAGTTAAACACTTACAAAACAATTTGACTCTTTTTTATATAATAAAATGTTTTCTACAAAAAACTACATTTGATATTTGAAAGATCTGTAGCGTTTTTTACGCTGCAAATTGTTGTCCTATTGCATTGTGATAATATTTAAAGATTACATTAAGATAAATATGAAACCGTACGATTAGTATTTAAAACATAACTTATATTTATGTGTACAAGAAATATATTTGTCAGTAAACAGGAAGATTTTTGCAATCCAGTTCATTTCAAACAACTACCTTTACTTGGCAATTCAAAAGAAGTAGATTTACTGCTATTGCTGCAGTTATAGGAAGAAGTTTCAACGCTATAGAAACATGGACTATTTATGTTGCTTCAGTCATAACTGTTCTTTAGCTTCCGATGAAGAAAACTCTTTAGAAACCATTTAAATTGTCTTGGATCAAAAAATTGCTTCATAGAGTCCCTCTCCACGCCTGAGCTAGTGTAGTTATATAAATGATGAAATGGACCGTTTTAGCCTTAAAGGTGTGAGTTTTGGAATTTAGGTGTACAAAATATTATTGCATTTGTATTAGATCTTTGTAGTAATACAATCAAGTTTAATTATGTTAAAATATATATTAAGTTGATATTACTATAGTATAAAATCTCTTATTATCTATCCAATACACTTCTCTTCTGAGATATTTCATTAGCTGATTGAGACTTAGACCAAACCATGTTTGCAAAGCAGTCATCTGCCGTAGAAGAATGATATTTGACTTGTGTTCGTATAAGTCCATTCCATCAATATCAAATGCGATTGCGACCGACCATTACAATGATATGTTTGAGAATAGAAGATATGATTTGTAGTAATTCCTTTAAAACCCATATATACCATACACTTATACAACAAAATATTTAAGGTAATTTTAATAGCTTTTAGTTTTATTAAAACACAGAAAACTGACATTTAAAATATTCCTACGAATGCAATTATCTTTCTAAATAAGTTAGTGAGTGAAGGCTATAAAACCCAGTAACTGCGTAAAAAAGGATCTAAAACAAATGGCCTATTTATGTAGCTACGTTCAATTTTTTAATTCGATGATTTTCCATGAGCACGTTAAAAATTTCCATTTAAACATTAGTGCTGATAATATATTGTTAAGTCGTGTAATTGCCATATTTATTACTGTATGGAAATTTTGATAAAACATTTGTTTAATTTATATAAATTGTTTAGTCAATGAGCAATGTTTTTGAACGAATTTCCTCGAACAACTAAACGTATTTTACTCTAGGCCTAATAAAAGGATATATCGTTGACGAAATGGTGACGTAGGTAATAAATCAAATTTGTTTACAATTTAGTACCATCCTGAAAGTCTTAATACCAGTGGTTGCCGGTTATTATTTCTATATTGGATGAAAAATAAATTAAACCCATCTCAATCCTGATTGGATGTAATTTTACCAGATTATGTTTGTTTTGAAAAAATTGTTTTTAACCCTACAGATGTTTACAACGATAAATCTTACAGTTTCTTTTGTTTTTAATAACCAGAACGATACTTGTTTCTGGTGTGTTTAACGACATAAGTAGATGTAAGATTACATTACTATTAAAAATCATTTCAAAACAGATGCAGTTTGTTAGATGGTTTTTTTCCACAAAATTTACATAATCAGGAATAAACTATGGAAGTTATCGGGCAAACGCTATTTGGAACAACGTGTTGGGTCTTCTGGAACTTCACTTCTTGTTAGTTGTTTGAGGTTCAAGCCTAAGAAAACGTTCAACGGACATGCCTTGCAACATTTCTCCTTAGATTGAACAGTGATTTGAAAGTTTGGGGAATCGTTTTTGTCTATAACGGATCTTGATACTCAATGCCTGTATAACAACACTGAGCTGCAAGGAAAACTAAAAACATTACTGCCGTTGGATAACAACTACACATAATACAGTTTGGCATGCCAAAATCACATGTAATCATTGCTTTAAAACATTTTAGAGATCTTATTGTGCATTCAGTGGCAGGCTAAAATAATCATTTGATAAATATGTAGGACAGACATCTTAGTAATGCCTTTACTACGTTTAGTCTATTACAACTATTATCAGAAGAAAAAAGTCACCACTAAAATAAAAATATTCCCAATTGATTTGTAAATGCATTAAACATACAATTGTTAAGTGAAATATAAGGAATAAAAGAAAAACATTAACATAATGATTTGGAAATCGTGTTAAACTATTTTCTGTTTGATAAATAATAAACTCCGATTTGCTACAAAGAAAGACAAATGAACGGTCGCTATTTCATTTGCTTTGCTGATGTTTTGCGCTCTGTTTTGGAGTTTGATAACAAAGAGATAAATCACTATCCAATACGTAAGTTGCTTTCTGTAGCATTTGTTTGTAAAAAAACACGTTAAATTTATTTTTTTAATTTGTTGTTATGCAACACAATTTTATCATAATGTCAGTAACATTTAAACAGTTTTAAAGTTGTCAACACTATAGTTCATTATTAACCGGTTAATTTTATAAATTGAGTTTAATTTAAGACTTTCTCTCAGATTTTGTGAGTAAGTGTTGCCTATACTACGGTAAAGTGTTCTTTGTATTGCGTGTGATAGTCTCACATAATATACTTTTAGTAACCAAAAAAATGCAACAAAATTAAGTGCGCAACAATCCATGTGAAAAGATACTTGAAAATAAATTAAACACATACATCATAATTTACTTAAAGTTTATAATTTCCTATTATATTTTACATTTTTCTGTTGTAAAATATGAATCGAAGATTAAAAATGTTTACTGTTTTATAATTTAATTACAGTTTATGTTTTTATATTAAAAAAATAACCACAGCCTTTGTAATATACTGTATATATACATTATATTGCTTTAGTTAGTTAACGCTTAAACTACTCATGAAGTATATTGAATTGAGTATTTAAATTAAAAACAACATATAAAAATATAAAACTATAAAATAGCATATCAGTTTACAGACAAACATATTAACATGTTAACCCTGTTCATCTCAATAAATGTTAAACTTAAATAAACAAGTAACTCTATCCGAACAGTGGACAATGGATTGATTTACATTTAACATAAAACATTCCAACAAATAAAGCGTTTAGAAAACGTAAGGAATAATAGATGCATTGGCCCATTAAGAGTGTAAAATAACATTGCTCGTATGAAAAATAAAGTTCTCTCTCACTGCTGGAAAAGGCTTTTATTGACATACTCCCAATACATTTTTTGCAGGAACAAAGTGGAAGACAGTTGGATTTATATCTATAAAAGTAAATAATAGGCCTATCAAACCTTTTTAATTTTTTTAACTCGTTGAAAAGTACGAATCATGTTTTTTTTTTTCAAAATTATAATCCGTACCACTGAAATCCAATTTTTTCCTTTTAACTTTTCTAATGATGCCTAATGTTTCATTAAGTAATACTTATCTCAACACAAACAGTCAACAACAAATTAGTTTCACCAATCGCTTATTTCTAAGCATTTATATTGTAATACATGTTAAAATAGTACATTTTTCAGGACTAAAAATGGCACACTCGACAACTACTGTACAGGAATAGCTCCAGCTAATGAATCGTATTGCCTTCACGTAGAAGCAAGACCTATATTTTGTGCAATATGTTTTCAGTCACAAAATTGCCAATTTTACTGGAATATTATCGTTTGTTTTGTATTGAAATATTGTTTCCATTGACATATTAACTAATAAAATTGGTCTGTTAGAAGTGTAGATTTAATTGTATACAAAGTGTCACAAAAATATCTCTAACTAAGTATTTTCTCACTACTTAAAATTCAGAGTCCACTTACATTTTTGCAAATAAAATGTTTAAATAACTTTTAAATGGTGAGGATATCGAGCTAAGTTGAAGGTTATATTTTAAAATAGAATAACATTTCCTACAAATTACTATTATGTATTTCTTGAAAATATTCAAAGGTAGCCAAATGTTGCCTTCTTATTTAAAAAATCAACCCCCTTGTTTTGAATATAATTCTTAGGGAAACATGTTTATTTTTCACCATGAATCCTAAAAAAACGTTCATAATGTTAATTCAAGTCAGCAGGTAGAAAAAAAAGGGTTGAATTGAAAAAGGACGGAAGTTAGTGAAATTTAGGGATGTTGTTAAGGGATGAAAAATCAACATTTTTTAAAGTTTTGGACTTTGAGGACCCTGTAGATAGAAGAGGGTGGGGGGAAACAAGCAATTTTCCGTTTATTCTCTTTTAGTACTTAGATATTTGTAGCAAATAAGTACATATATATCGATAACATAAATGTTTATAATCGTGGTAGGCTATTTAGATATCTTTGAATAATAAACTCGTAAGTACTTGTTATTTTTCTATTTATGATACATCTATGATACACATTTAAAAAATTCTGAAACTGGAAAAATGTCTTGGATATCATATCAAACGTGAATAGATCAAGTCTACGTGTCTTTATATTTATGAAAAGGCAGAAACCCTTCCGTTACTAGCACAAAGTTTCTTACAAAAGGAATAACAAAGAAAAAACCAACCAAAATAAAACTAAATAAATTAATATTGTATTTGCATTAAATAAATTCATGCGAATTTGGGGGTTTTCTAAGATTTTTATTTGAATAGTCTAATATATAATATTTACTTAGGTTAATAATAAAATATAAATTTGTAAATTCTTGAAGCAAAGATAAATAATTGATTTAAATCGGTTAGTCTAATACCGAAAATCAATATCTTTCAAAGGGTTTTTAGGAAAGGTTATTACCAATAATTATTTTTACTAACTTGTATTACAAACTTATCCCACTTAATGCATTAAAACCTTTTTATCAAAACTGAATAGCCTACGTATAAAGAGTCTTTAATTTATCATGCATTTTTAGAAGGGGTATTTTTCATTTCATAGTCACTTTCATCATATAAGTATATATATTGATATAAGTATCATTCCAAACTTTTTCAAACCTTTTAGCGAAAAGTGTTTTTTTTTTTTTTTTTTAAATAGATAAGCATAACAGTAAAACAAATTTGAGACCCTTTAAATCGTCATATTTTAAAACTTCAACTTTCTTTATTAATGAATTAAAATGTATAACAAGATTTTTAGATCCATTTGAATCTCCTATTGCAAAAATATTTTGTAGATCATTCAAAACACACACAAAACATCGTACTATATGTTATTATCTACAAAATTACTATTAAGGTTTTAAAAGCATCTACCCTAGATTTTCCATAATCCTGGCAGGCACTTGAAATGGATGTGAAACATATTTTTCGTTTGTTTGAAAAGGATGAGAGAAAACTTTCACGAAGGTATATATCTCCTGAAATAAATACCGTTGAGAAAACATATAAATCCACTTGTGCGATCTCTGTAAACATACTAGACATGTGGGGAGATTGTGAAATGGGCACAGTTCCGCAGAGAACCTACAATATCGATAAGAACATCGGATGAAATTTAGTTCGATATGCATATTTATATATCGTATAACGATATATCTCGATTGTAAGCATTGAATAAATAACTTCTTGATCAGCATTGTACGTGTTATTTAATTTACGGAAAGTAAATAAAATATACGTCTTATGACACTTAAAACATATATTTGCGCTTATACTGTTACTCACAAGACGGTAAATATACAAAAAATATGGTAAAGTGGTGATTAGCAATAGGCGATACCCAGCCAGATAAGCGTAAATATATGTTTTAAGTGTTATAAGACGTATCTTTTATTTACAGTCCGGAGCATTGCCTATTAAAATATTAAGCCATTGGGGCCTTTTCAAGAAGGCTTTTACCCTGTGATGCCGTGATTGGGTTAGGTTAGTTTAGTTTATTTTGGCTTTGTTTACTTTACTATAATAACAAACAAACCAACATTTATAAAAACAAAGGTTGGTATGTTGCAAGTTTTTTTTTTTACTTTAACAAATATTTCAATTTATATTATTGTCATATTTTGTAAAAATATCTGCAATCATCTTATACGTTACCAAATCACGTTATTTCACCTTATACCCATCGAATTAAATATTGTAATCAAACATATATGTATATATACAATTTAAATTAAATCTGCTAAAATATCGTGGACTATTCTAATTTATGGATTATCCGTTAATTACTATCCTATGTTAAAACTATTTAGCACGGGTTTAGATACGCCCAAAGAAGGTAATAATTTTGAATTAAAAAAATCTACAACACGGACGGAACAGTTTTAGTTTAATACTGGGATTGGAAGTAATGTGTAAACATAATAATAATAATAAGGAGTGTGTATATTTTCAAAATATTCCTTAAACTGTGAGGCCATAGATGTCTCACGCTTTTGTGTTGAGGGTAGGTGTGAGATCGCTGCAGTTAAGCTAGACGTAAATAAAGAATCGTTTATAATAGTTGTCGTATACAAGCCACAACCATTCTCCTCTTCATTGCAAGAACATGAATATTTTAACAATTGCTTATCTAATTGTCTAGGAAGACTTCTAAAGCCAAATGTTAGAACTGTTGTTGTAGGCGATTTCAATGTAGATCTGTCCGTTTTAGATATCAAAGCTGATAGGCTGGTAAACATGATGTCATCTCATGATTTGTGGAATAGAATCACAGCATACACAAGAGAATTCAAAAACTCTAAAACTCTTATAGATCATGTGTACACTGACCTTCCAGTCGATCGCTTGAGTTGTTATGTAATGGTCACTGCTTTGTCTGATCACCATGCCCAAGTAGCAGTTGTTAAGTCACGAGATGGTCGTGAGAAAAACCACCCTAGTTGCACTTTTAAACGCTCATTTTCTGAGGATAACATCAGAGTCTTCAAATACTTTCTCAGCAAACGAGACCTGGCTTGATGTTTTTGAAGCAGATTCTGTTGATAAAAAGATGGACCTATTCCTATCTTCCATATCTTTTTATATTGAACGATCCTTCCCAGAAAAAAAGACAAAGATTCACAAGCTTCCTTCACACAGCAAAGTGCCCTTGAATGAACAAATACTAAAACTCCGTGATACTGTTGCTCATTGGTATTGCTTAACGAAGGATATGGATTCTTCTCACGTCATGAGACAACACTTTCTCTCGTTGAAAAGGCAGTATAGGAATAGTATCAAAGCTGCCAAGTCATCTAAAGTGCTTGATATTATAAAAAAGTCTAATAATAAAACCAAGACTGTCTGGGAGATAGTAAATGAAAATAGAGGCTTGAGGAAACCATCTTCTCATATTTTCAACATCAAGGATGAGAGTGGTACAAGTATTAGTGATCCAAAATTGATCTCTAATATGTTCAATAGATTTTTTGTGGAAGTGGGTAGTGGAAATGTAAATGCTTGCCGAAATTCTTCCTCTAATTTGGAGTCTGTTTCTTCTGAAACCTCGTTTTTCTTAACACCTGTAAGCAGGGAGGAGGTATTAGAATTAATCAAGTCCTTGAAAACAAAGCCATCATCAGGCTGTGATAGTGTGTCATCAAAGCTACTGAAGTCCTGTTGTGAATTTTTAGTAGATCCTTTAGTTCATATCATCAACCACTCCTTTCGAACGGGAAGTTTTCCAGACGCAATAAAATTATCCATTGTAAAGCCAGTCCACAAGAAAGGCAGTGTTCATGATCTAAATAATTTTAGACCTATTTCAATAACTTCAACATTTTCCAAAGTGATTGAAAAGGCATTTTTAAATAGGTTGTTGACTTTCCTGAATCACAACAAACTTTTGTGTCCCAATCAGTTTGGATTCGTCAAAGGTGGGTCTACTGTCAATGCAATGTTTTCAGTAATCGATAGGGTTGTAAATGCATTAGACAAAGGAGCATCGGCCTCTGGAGTCTTCTTTGATCTGCGGAAGGCTTTTGATATGGTATCTCATGATTTATTGCTAGAAAAGCTTGACAACATTGGAGTACGAGGAGTAACGAATTCATGGTTGTCTTCTTATCTCAGGGGACGAAGGCAAGTCGTTCAATTACCATACACAGAAAATAACACCCTGAAAAAGTGCAATTCTGATGTCTTGTTTGTCAAAGCTGGTGTGCCTCAAGGTTCCATTTTAGGGCCTGTTTTATTTATCCTGTACATAAATGACATCGGTAATTGCATTGCAGATGCCCATCTATGTCTATTTGCGGATGACACATCAATTGTTTTGGAGAAACCTACCCACAATGCTATGGAAGTAACCACTTTTTTGGAGTCCAATAAAATCGTCCAATGGTTTCAGGATAATGGTCTCGTCATAAACAATGACAAAACTGCCTTAATTGACTTCAGCATATCATCAAAGAGTAAATCTAATCTCTGTGTTTGGATTGACGATGTTGCGGTGTCATCTGTGAACAATTTGAAGTTTTTAGGGCTTAACATTGATAAGAATCTGAAGTACAAATGTCATATTGACATTGTTGCACAAAGGGTAAATTCCGGAATTTTTGTTTTACGTCGGCTGGCTCCATTTGCAGAAAAAACTATTCTTCTCTCAGCATACTATGCAGTGGTTTTCCCCTATCTCTCATATGCAGTCACGGTATGGGGATCTGAAACATGTGCAACAAAACATATTTTTACGCTCCAGAAAGAGGCAGTTCGGATCATTGCTGGCATTGGTCGAAGAGATTCATGTAAATCGGCCTTCATTCAATTAAGAATACTCACTTTTCCTTGCATCTATATCTACAACACTTTGATATTTTTAAAGCAAAACCATAGTTTTTTTGAACCTTTATTCCCTCACTCCAATTACAATACCAGGAAAAGAACCGATTTAAATATCCTACAACACAAAACTTCCTTTTTTAAACGCCAAATGTTTTATAATACTATAATGTTGTTCAACTCGCTGCCCAACAAGCTTAAGTCAATAAGTGACTTCAGCTTATTCAAACGAAAAATTAAAATATTTCTAATCGAAAAACGTTTTTACTCTGTAGAAAATTATGTTAAAAATAGGTGGTAAAGAGGTTTGTTACTTATGTGAATGTTGTATTTTATTTCTTGTATTGTATTTGAATAATGTGACTCAAGCTATGCATGTTACTGTGTTTTATACGGCAATAAAGAACTTTTGATTTGATTTGATTTGATTTGAAGCGGTTAACTTTAAAATATAAAGCTCCCAGTTGGCTCTTCCTTATTATTTCAACTTCTCAGTAAATATCTTGGGATCTTGGTTCTAATAAATAATGCAGCCATTAATTGAAAATTCTTTTCAAATTTCACTTTGCTTAAGATTTAAATCTTTAATTTACTCGTGAAATAATTTTCTCTAGCTTAACGGAGTTCAAATAATGAGTGTTTGTGTGAGGGAGTTGCTAATTTAGATGTTCGCAAGTCCGATTACCGGCACATCCCTAATACTAATGGATTTGCATTAAAAGCTTGCCCTTCAAGCGTTTGATTACTGTTTACCAGGTACAACACCTTAAGTAAAAATGCATCGAAAAATGCCATGACCAACAAAACCAACAATTATTTAAATGTAAATTCTTAAACATATTACTCTCACTAATTTCATACACAATATAAATTTGACTTATAAAGAAAAAATACAAGAAATTGTTTATCATAATTCTTAAAACGTATACATTTTTATATTCAAAGCATTACTAATCATTCTCATAAACTATTAAATCAGACAACAAAATTATTTTTCATAGACCTTCACCTTATTTTAATGGCCTTTAAGTTTTTACACGTCATTAATTCTCACAAACTATACAATAAGGTTATAATTTCAGCTGATAAAATTGGAAACATACTTTACAACAAAGACAAATAAACACAAGTAGATTTCCCCTCCCATTGTATACAACTAGACATTCCATCCCCATGTTTAAGCTGTCGCCAGTTTTAAAATCAAAATCGTAGTAGTTGATGTGAGCCACCGACAGATTGTGCTGTTGTTAATTACTGACTTCTGTCGAATACATGAACTTTTTACCAAGTCATGATGGAACCATCTATTGTGATATGTGTTTCCTTTTATGACCCATCAACAAACAAATAGGGTATGGAATAGAATATTAGACATGAACGCATTCTGTGATTGCCTTACACAACTATATTATTTTTTAATAAAAAAATGAGAGCTGGTCCATATAGATGGGATGGCTACTTCATTATCTAATAGTCAAGGGTTATACTGTACAGTGGAATTAGTGAAATGATTCTCGTGAAACCAGACGCTGATTGGAGGATCAACGTGATAACAGCTGATGATTAGTAGGACTAGGTTGTCACAGATGTTCTCATTTTGGAGTGATTATCGACTATACACGTATGCCTATTGTTTGTGATTGTTCACAACCGTAAATGAATATATGAATCCCATATTATATATTGATAACGTTTTTTACTCTTTTCTTATTATGTTGTTATTATGTTGGTTTACTGGGAGAGCTATCTTTTAAACAATTAAAAACAAATATTAATAGAGTATCTCCATAAATGGTATAAAAAATTAAATACGACTTAAAATATGATCAATTTAATACAAGTAAAATATTAAAGCAATGAGTGTCAAACTAGGAGACAGTTTGATACTCTAAACACATCATTTAGATTTAAATATTATCATTACGATTGTGGTTATTATGTAATACGATCGTCTTTGTTATGTTTTTGCTATAAGTTATTGTTGTTAATTACTACATTATTGTTGTTAATTACTATATTATTGTTATTTGTTTTGTTGCCTATGTCTAAGTGTCAAAAGTTCACAGTTGTAATTTAATATTAGTCATCTTGAACTGTACAATGTGTCTTTAGCACCACATCAAACAAAATTGAATATCCGTTGAAATAAAATAAAATAAAATACAATACAATTACATTAATACGGCGACACACACCAAGGTGCGTATTTTAAGCTAAATTGTGAATGCACGGTGTGTGTGGACTGGAGTGAGATGATCTGTGTAGCTTTGTCACTAACTAAGATTACGTGCCCACGACTCTATTTTTTCCAATTACACCTCTGTAACTAATTGAAACCCTTTAAAGGTAATAAATAATGAAAAATACAATATTTAGAAATGGTTTATGATCTGACGTTATAGAAAATATGGAGAAAACACACAAAATAGTTCTCAGATGTTTCTATTGCAAATTTTAAGCTGTTCGAGAAGTTTGGTTGGTTAAGTTAGGTTAGGTTAGATGACACTGTTCCAACCTAATCCAACCCAATCAAACTTCTCAAAAAGTTTAAAAATCGTTTTTTTTTTGTAACTGAACTAAAATTTATCATTATCTCATTGTTGCGACAAAGACAACAGTGATTCATTACCGTGGGCCGCTGCTGGATGCTACAGCGAATCGTTATTCTCTGCCAAACAGATAAGATAAGACCGACAAAAATGCCGTTGTTAATACCTGGAAATGATTCCATTTGACTAAAAAACAAAAACAAACACTCTTTCATTGAAAAACTACGTTTTGTACATTTTTATGTCCATACTAGCTGGCCCGACAGACGTCGTCCTGTCCTAATGTGGTTTTATGTCAAATGCTTGTTCATTTTTAAGATCCCGGTTGAAGTTCGTTCGCTACGCTCACTCACCTTCAGGTTAGCTCGTTCGCTACGCTACCTCGCCTCCAGGTTGAAGTTCGTTCGCTACGCTCACTCACCTTTTGGTTGCAAATTAGCTGTTGTCATAAATTTAAAAAAATATCGTGCTGCACCCTGCTGGTAAACGTATTAACCTTTTAATGCTATTGAACATGACAGAATCAAATTGCTTAGTTGAACCAGCTGTTAAGATTCTTTAATTCCATTTAAATATGAGTACTCATAAGGTTAACATGGGAAACTCCAGAGCCACTGGGGCGGAGCCCTTTTGACGGATCTGCACCAAACTTCACACAAACCATCCTTGAATAATGCTTAATAATGCCTGAAAGTTTTATTACAATCTGTCGAGCGGTTTCGGAGTCCATAAAAGACAAACAAACAAACATACAAACAAACATACATACAAACATACATTGGATTATATATATATATATATATATATATATATAGATTAACAAGTTTTGGAGCTGTGGACACGCAACCGATTTTGACCAGATCAGCTGTTTCTTTGGTCAGGGTCATATTTTACAAGCTATATGATTAGGGACAGCTGCATACAGTTTCGAACAATCGAAAAGCTACTGACTTTTCTCAGAATCGAACCAGCAACCCTTTGATTGTTAGCCAAGCACTATAATTACTCTACCCAGCCAATCATATATTAAATTAGTCATATATTATATTTAGATTATATATTATACTAAGATCATGTATTAAAACCAAAGATTTTGAATATT
Source organism: Macrosteles quadrilineatus (assembly GCF_028750875.1). Classification (NCBI taxonomy): domain Eukaryota; kingdom Metazoa; phylum Arthropoda; class Insecta; order Hemiptera; family Cicadellidae; genus Macrosteles; species Macrosteles quadrilineatus. The sequence goes on from NW_026542599.1 coordinate 47,762,574, forward strand.
TAAACAATAAAAAGATGTAAAATACTTTTTTCCTAGTTGGAATACATACAACTAGGCAGGGATTAGTACGGAAAATAAACAGGAATCCTACCCACTTTGCTCTTCAGGTTATCAGCTGGTAGTAATGAGTCGTTCATTTTTGTTTTGTAGTCAGTGAGCGCGTTCTGGGAACATGTACCGGTTCACCGGTGCAAATAATGTGTCGTTCTGGGAGACCGGTGAGTTAACCTAGCAGACAGCTATTTCCTCTTTTTCCTCCACCGGTGCAAGATTTATGCACCGGAGAAATTGTACGGTGCATAATACACCGGCGACCTCTGATTGGTCAGTTTCTTTGACAACAGCTTGTAGCTACGGCAAGATGGCGGGTCCACCGAATAATGTTCATTAGTTTTATAGGTTATGTTGCGAAATGAGTGAACATTTGTTCAGTGAGGGGGTTATATTACGTAATAAATAATAGTTTTTAATTTTATTCCGTGAGGGCAAGTTTGTTTGTTTGATTTAAATATTATAAAGCAAATAGTAGGTGAATGTGTAAATTATAATCCGATGTGAACCGTAAACCGGTGAATAACCGTTCTGGGATACCAGACTCTTGCCCCGGGGCGGTACCGGTGAATAAGTCACCGGTTAAGCTGCACCGGTGCACCGGTATATGTTCCCAGAACGCGCCCAGTATTCTATTAGTTAATTCTTGCTAAATAGCAAAATATGTAAACATATCCACAATAACGAGGTTAAACATCATAAAAAGGATTCTAGGAAATCGCAAATAATTATGGTTACAAATGTTTAAACTTTAAATCCGTTTGATCTCAATGAAGCAAAACCACATCTAAGACACCTAGACTCATTATTTTTGTATCGGTTGATACTGTTTTTAGAATCCTACATTCTGATAACCAGGTGCATTATAACACTGCAGATATTTACTTAAGTACTTGTGTAGCTGCTAAATAAAAAAAAACTACCTTTTCATTAGCTTTGATACAACATTTTGTAAAAACGAAAAACCCATTCAAAAGGATTTTCCACGAACAAAGCTTTGAAGACATGGGTTGAAGGGTGTAAAGTAGCCTTCTAGAAAGACGATACGTGGAAGAACTGTTAACATAGGTGAAATCAACACTGGGTTTTTATACTCCGTGTAAAAAGGGAAAATCTAAATTCTACATTTGTGATGCGATAACACTATAAACTGATAAATTTAACACACCTAATAATCGTGTTAAGCTAAAATACAGTATTGCCGTATACAACTGCTATGTGATTGTGTTAATAGGATATGCTAGGTAATAACGTCCTATGTCCTAAATCCTACAAATGAAACATGTATATTAGACTTTAACGGAATAACTTTTAAATAATAAATTCATTAGGAACTTATATTCGTTATTTACACAATGTGAATCTGTGAATAGAATGTGTGGTTTATCCGTAGTCAAAGTTGTTACGATACAACTGCAATTTCGTTTTAAAACAATCGTATTTCAAGTTTATTGGTTAGGCAATTTTGAACATTAAAACAGTACCGTAGCTTTTTCAATTAGTGTTAACGTTATTTAGTTCTGGCTATAGCATGTTTGGCTACAATTGTCAACCACTGTTGGCAACCTTGTCAATCGACGATCCATTCCTTAACTTTGACCTTGAACTTGACCTTAAACTACACTACACAACATGCGATCCGTTGCCACTAATACAGGGTGTCCTGGAACTCTCTACCAATATATTAGAGAATTGTTCCTGGGTAGGAAACATATTTAAATATAATAATTTTTCAATTTTCCGGAAGTCCTTAGTTACTCACACAGCCGCAATTTTATTTTATTCACTTATTAGCTTTTTTTCAAAAAGTGGTTGAGCATACGAAATTAAAACTTTGCTAAAACATTTATGACAATGAGACAAAGCTACCTAACAATAATTATGAAAATTTGCCAAATTCATGAAACAAAATGGCGGCCATTTACAATTTTGTTTGTTTAAATAATTAAAAAAAAACGGTGATTTTACAGATATTTTACAAGTAAACTTTTTTAAAGCAATTTATAAAAAAAAAAATATTGACAGATTATATTTTATGATTTAACGAATATTAACTGAGATATGGCAGCTTTAGTGATAAGTTACCGCATGCCGAGCGGAATGCAGTGCAACTAACCTCCAGCGGTCACGTATCACTAAGCTGCGACATCTCAGTTGATATCCGTTAAATCTTAAAAAATAAAGTGTCAATCGGTTTGTTATTAATTTGCCTTAAAAAAATTATCATTTTTTAGCGAATTTCCCTATAGGGAAGTAGCTATTACCGTAGGTCTCATGGTAAGACCTAAGCCCGGGACCGATTTACTTTTTCATTTTGATGTCCCCAGAGGCCAAAAACACCATTCGTTCAAATTTTTATATATCTATATATAGATATATATATATATATATATATATATATATATATATATATATATATATATATATATATATATATATATGTGTGTGTGTGTCCATCCGCACGATAACTTGAGTAATTTTTGTCCGATTTTGATAAAATTTGGTTTGAAGGTGTAAGGCGGGATAAACTTGAATGAGTTCGCGAACCAGCATGATCGGACTATGGGAACGGGGGTTTATGGGGGGTTTTATGGGGTAAAAATAGGTTTTTCCCATTTTTGACCCTAAAAACACAAAATTTCACAATTTCTTTTTAAACCATTTTGTAGAGCTTAAAAAAACAAATAATTTAGTATATTGAAGCATTATTATGCGCCTAATTGTTACGGAGAAAATTCAAAAAAATTTTAATTTTAAAATTCCCATGTTATTCTTATGGACAATAAGTCAACTGTTGTAGTTTGCTTGTTTATGAACATATTTTGATAATAGTTGGAAAATACATTAATTTCTTACTAAACCACAGTACCTTTTAATATTATACATAAAAAAAACTTTTTTACCCTCCCTGTTGCAGCAAACCTAAGTACTCATTAAACTAATTCTGTTTAAATAGGGAATAAATGTGATATTTTTAAGGAGACATTTTAGTTTAAATCCAATCAGGCAAATGGAAATTCGCTAAGTCTGCAGGTTTGCTGCGGCGGGGGTATTTAAACTATTTGTTAGATCACAGGTTTTTGAGTAAACAAAATTGTAAATGACCGCCATTTAGTTTTATGAATTTGGAAAATTTTCATAATTTTTGTGTAGCTTTTCTAATTGTCATAAATGTTTGTGCAAAGTTTCAATTTCGTATGTTTAACCACATTTCGGAAAAAGATTAATACCAAAATGGCGACTGTTTCCTGACAATTTAAATATGATGTTTCTTACCCAGAAACAATTCCTTAAAAAATGTGTAGAGTGTTCCGGGACGCTCTGTATTTACTACTATTGTTTTATTGCATCATGGTAACACACGGGTTAGGTAAAAGTCAAAAATACCATTGATCAAATACAATAACTTAAGCTTTACAGTAATTTTCCACGGGGGTCTATATGAAATGAGATTAAGGCTTTTATGTTTATTATTCAATATTGCCTGCTGTAGCAATACCTCTGAATCTACCCTTTCATTACTTAAGCTTTTGCGACTACAAAATAATTCATTTTAGGTATATTAAATAGTTTGTGTTTAAAAGGTAAACGCGAAAAAACATATTAAGAAAGCTCTGTACGATTTAGAGGCCTTTAGTTGAAAATAATGTCATCACTTATTTTCTCATAAAGAATTCTCATTGAATAACCAAAGTATGAGTTATATTTGTGGTTTATCCTACTGATAAACTTATATTCCGTTATTTATACTTCGTACTCCTTGTGTGAGTGTGTCAAAAGTTTTACGAGAAGCTAATATTTTACGTAAGTTAATTGTATTTATATAAAAAATGCAGGGGTTCTCGCAAGTATTACTAAAATGAAATAATTTGAAAAAATATTTATTCAGACAGGCAAAAGCTAGGGCCACATGGCCCTTTCTTACACTTAACCAGTAAAAACAAACAAAGGTCTTTTTAACAAAAGATTTAAGAAAAGGTTCATTTGGTAAATTAATATCTTAATTAAATTCCGTGTACAATTTTATTAAGTCATAACTTACTTAGATAAATTATACAAATTTATTAAGTCATAATTAAGTTTCAGAAATTATAATCATTAAGAAAATATAAAATATAAAACTAGGCTATGTAATTTTGGTTTTTAAGAAACAATTTAAAACACAACACGACTAAATGGCGGATGCTTTCAATAACAAGACATAAAAAAAATTTTAACCATTAAACCCATTAAAATTATTTTAATTACTTACGGGGCACCATGTATATTCCTTGAAACAAAATATTATAAACTGGCAATTCAATTGCTAAATATTATTCACAAATCAGTTTTCAATAATATTTATTAAAACGCCAATATTTTTTTTGTTTTTCTCTTATGTCACACATAAAACATTTGACTGAAAATAATTCTTTCTATTTTATTTAAAGTATTATTGTTGTTTTTCATTTCATAGAATACAAATATTTCCATTATCTATTTATTTTTAAAATATAACGAATATAACTTACAGTAAAATAGTCTAACATCAGATATTTTTATAAGTATTCTTTTTACTCGTGACGTATAAGTATTGTAGGATTTACAATGGTAACATACACATTTTTTATAGCTAGCATTTTTGCTTAATAGTCTAACTTAAATTTAAATATTTACTTGTGGTTATGAAGTAAAAAATGCTGTATAAATATCAGAAACATTACGATTCATATGATTAAAGTGTATAGTTTTTGTAGGTGTATGAATGGATGTCTGTGGTTTATACTGCAAGGATGGATATATTCGTGTTGACTTGTAATTATAAATGGATTGGTAGGCTGTTCGTGTAAACATGAGGGGTAAAAGTAAAAATGTACATAGCAAAAATCAGATATCTGTAAAAGTATTCCAAAAAACATAACACTTTCGATTAAAGTTATATTTTTAAAACTTAAATTATGTTTTTAAAATCATCATCTCTTCGCTTTTTTACATGTTATGTATGACTTTAAGCTATTTCTTTCATTTGAGCAGTTTATTTTGGAAAAACGAAGACAATAAAGTACGATGACAAAGTAAATATTCTTCTGTTACGGTAGCGTGAGAATTGTCTGTAGCATGGGTCGGGGACTAGACCGATATTTTAAGATTTACTTTCATATTTCTTCTTAAGCCGTCTTTCTTAAATCCAGCTGAACCACGGTAAATTTCTAAGAACGGAATATGTTTGCATGAACTGTAGGAAATAGTTTGTTTTGCTGTGATTTTAGCATAGTGCGTGTTTGAAATTGCTAAAAGTATGTCTAACATGATTGATGATTAATGAAAAAAACCTTCAGATGTAACTAATCACATGCCACCAGAGAAATCACAGGAAATACATAGAGGAATACTGAACGTTTAGAAACTAGTACAAATTATTAAATGTTTAGTCATATAAATTAAGTGACGATGTTTTTATTTATATATTTATGAAAAAGAATCTGTAATCATGAAACCATACTATATGTACGTCGTGAAGTACATTTTTAATGATAAAGAGTGGTTTAAAGTAGTTTACGCAACAGTTGTGTAAAGATAGTGTCGTCGTGTCGTTAACACTATTTACGTGAGTTGCGTACACTACTTTACCTACGACAGTGTTTTAATTACTAAAAATCACTACTCATAACTTCTAAGAGAACTTCTAATAGATAACTTCTATAAGCATGTTGCACTTTGTTTAATGTTACACTTTGTTTGTAACATTTATCCACTATACGACTGATAAAAAAAAAACAATACACAACGTTTCGGGATTTGGAATTTTGATCCCGTCTTCAGTGGAAAAAACTTAACTAACACATAACAATTACCAATACACAAACGCCCAACCTAAGTTAGAATACAGTAGAGAGAGTAGCAGTTAAACATACCGTATGCATTGTATAGCAGTCAAGTCATAATATAACTTGCGAATAGTAAATAGTCACAAAACACTGTAGTCTATAAAAGGTGTAAGGCTTTTTAAGTTTTTTCACCTGAGGACGGAATCAGATTCCAGAGCCCAAAACGTTTATATTGTTTTTTACCACCGTGATGGAAAATATTCACAATAAACGTTTGAGCAACATTAACTCACCATCACCAACAATGAACTTCAAACAAAGAATACGACTGTGTTCGTAATGTTTATGATATACAGTATATAAATTTAATTCTCATTTGTGAAAACATTTAACCTAAAATTGGTACGGGCGAGTTTTTTTACACAAACAAAAATGAGATTTTTAATCAAAACAATGAGATATTCATATTTAATACCTAATTTGTAACGATAGGTGTTCAGTTAAGTATACCAGGTGGATAGTATCAACAATACTGCTTTGAAAATTACTTAATATGCAATACTGTAAACAAAGTTTATTTTTTAAATTTTAAGTTCGTTGTTCATTACCAATTTATTTCACTCAACTAAACTACAAATCTATGCCACATTAAATATAATGTTTTACCCTGTTTGTTCTGCACATGCAATTTTATATAATTATGATTTTGCTTATATATTTTGAATGCCTTATTTTTTTTATATAAAAAACAAAATAGGCTTAGGGTGGTAAATTTGTTTATTTCTCAACCATTATGTCAATTAATCTGAACAAATTCAAACTTTTAATCGTAATAAAGTCGTTCTAATTTATTTATCATTCTATCGTTCATAAAATGTTACCTTAAAGCTTTAATTATGATGACTAAATGTGTGTATTTATTGTATATATATTCTCAATTTCGTATAGTGTGGTGAAAAATAACGTTCGTACCATGGCCCGAAAGGGTTTTTGCAGCCCTCGGGTGTCTCGAGCCGTCAAACCCCTTATTTCCGGCCCTAGGTGGGAAATACACTATATTAGCTTTATTTTATTTTTGTATCTATTTATTTCTTGTTAAACTTGATTCCTGTACTAACTAATTAATCTTTGATTATTGTGGAGTAAAGTAAGTCGACAAATCAATGTTATTTACCATACGAGGGTGAACACATTTAAGATGGAATAAATCTATAGATGCCTTAATAAATTCTAGGAGTGCTTTAGTAGTTCATAACATATAACACTTTTTTATTGTTTGTACAAAACTTTTAGCTTTACATTATAGGTTGTATTGAATCAATCAGAGAAAAGATATTTTACAGCTTACCGTAACTTTAAAGTATTAATTGGTCCAATGTGGTAAAAGATATTTATAACTTTTTAGGAGACTTAACCATAAGTTATTCAAAGAGAAGTGCTTTGTTTATTGCCACCGCCTTTATTATGACGCATCATAAAACACGCTGCCATGAAAATCATAAACCTGCTAGATAAAGTGAGACTCATAGGTTCTCTGGTAACTGTTTTATTGCTTGACACAATATCATCTGGGTATGCAGATGACATTAGGTAGTTCAGTACACGTTAATATGAGTTTGAAAGTATTTTTCTGAAATAAAATGTAAATTAAATGTTGAATACTCTAGTTATTAAATATTTACAATATTGATGATTTTTAACGATGATTTAAGGATGATTCATGTTAGGTTTATAAGAACTAGTAATATAGTTATTTTTCAATAACAGATATTTGGTTAGTTCTACCAAAACTCCCGGTCAAACAAGTCGAGTCATCATATCCTGACTAGTGGGTCGTAAAAATTATGCATTCCACAAACTTTAAAATAATATATTATGTTTGAATCATAACCATATGAATATAAAACCATAGATTAATGAAATATTTATACTGTATGGTTATAAATTACAAGTTTGATTATATAAGCTCACAGCTAAGCCATTTCCTTGGGTGATTTGATGTTATGTTTAGAATAAGTTTTATCAGTTAAGATTATTGTAATCTCGTGATTTCTGCAACGACAAACAACGCGTTAGCACCATTCTATAAAATATACTGTATTTATTCATCCGAGCATATAGGGTGTTTCGAAAAAAGATTAAGTGGGACGACAACACCGTGGCTGAGCGCACCCGTGAAAATTGAGGAATATCGTGGGCTGACAGCACCATCTACTTAAAACCTGTCAGCCTATCTTCTGTCTACCTGCTCTGTACTTAAATAAACTAGTAAGACAGGCTCTGGGCTTAATCATAATTTATCAATGGCCTCATGAGTGTGGTTGACATCAGAGCCGAAATTCTATTTCGAGAACCATGTTAGATGTTTAATGTTCATGGCCGTTTGTGAGAGTCAATAAGACGTGTCGCTTGTTTTATGTCAGCTCTACATTTTTAGTTTTAGACATTACCTAACCTAAAAAATAGCATTGGCGTTAGCAATTAGATGACTAAGCTCTGTGTTCTTCCTGTAAATTGGGACTCTTATAGACCGGAGCATTTATCCGAAAGACTAATAACTAATGATGTCACGACGTGTGATGACAGCGCCGTGTCAGGAAAATGGCAGATATTGTGGGCTAATAGTGCTGTCTACCTGAAATGCCCTTCAGTACAAGTGATGCCGTACTAGAAATTACAAGCATAATGTAGTAGCGAACGAGATATAATATACAGAAATTTACTGTTACTGAAGTATTTAGAGGGTCTAAAATTATGCCATCGTGTTCAAACCTAACACATTTCCTACTTTCAAACACTAAAAGCCAAACTTTATTATTGCTACTATGCATTCAATTAGTTTACACTAGTTACTGCAACCCTCACTAAAGTAAACTTGCGAAATAGTTAAATCGTAACAAAAAGACTACGTGGAAATCGAAGGTCGTGTTCGATTTGTTCTACAATTTCGTAAAGTCAGTGTTAAACTGGAGGTCGTATCCAGATATACGACTTTCAATTTCCCCTGCGAAGTAACTTTCCTTTAACAAGGCAAATATATGTTTTTTCGTAGTATTATGTTTATATCATTTAGGAAGATAAAACCATGATTAATGAGTAAAAGGACAAGCAGCGATTATTTATTTAATATTCTAGTTGCTATGCCATCAATTAAATTCGAAACTCTTTGTATTTGTAGTTTTTTTTATTATATATTATCTGGACCGATGAGACTTTATTAAACAAAAAAGAGATGACGATAAATAACATCATATATTTATATGCAATTGGAGTCATAATTCAATGTCATTTTAGCAATAATCAAGGTCAATCAGTTGTGCAGGTGTAGGTTCTTGGCTCTACAAAAGTTGTTAGATACAGTAGTTAAATAGACAAATTTGCCATAAATAGCTTAATATTATATTCAAACCATAACCAAAATAACCGTATAGCTTGCTTAAGGTTGATTGGTGAATTTATCAACATTAAACAAAGCACGTGCAATGTAAACTTGTAAGGTCACCACATGCCTCCTGCAATGTTGCCACAAGAATGTTTATATTGTACTATGCAAAGTCCAGTGTTATCCCTTTCACGGTTTGTTAGTGATATCACCTTCCGTTGAGTCTTCAAACAAACTGAACCTTAATTTATTATGATTTGTTTTGTTTTGAGGATACACATGAACAAAATAATACTACCACCTTGGGACACACCCTGTGGAGTACATGTTTGTTGTATTTTCATTTAACTGTTGATTTACCCTTAAATATTATTGTTACCATAGTAGTAACAACAAGATATACAGTATGAATGTATATACAGGGTGTTTGGTATTCAGTGTCAAGGATTTTACAGGCATTATACACGTAAATTGCGATAAAAATACAAAATTTGGATACTTACATCTCACTCTTACTTCCGACAACAGCAGTTTTTGGATTCCTCAAAATTTCTTGACATTGCCTAATAAAATTTCATTTTCTCAACTTTTTAGCCAACATAATGATAATTTTAAATGACATTTTTAGAATTTGTATTAAACCTTCTATCAGAAAACATATTATGTGGTACAATCAAACCCATAAAAAACCTTGTATCCACCCCATATAATACATATCTAAGTATAAGTATGACAGTACATATAGGCGCCTCAAAATAAGAAAATAAATAGCAAAACCTAGAAATAATTAGAACACAGATGAAACCATTGTTGTTCGATAGTGAAAAGTATTGTGAATAACATATCAAAAGTATCCAAAAATATCTTTGGTGGAACACCACTATTTTTCCAAAATGGCGGCCAAATCCAGTAGTTTTTTTGCTTTTTATTGAAATTCTGACTTTCCAGTCAATATTGGTGAAAAGTCGTCAATACATTTAATGTTCCTTCTGAAATTACCTTTAAAATGATAACAAATACATGTACCTACAACAAAAAATAAACCCCGTAGAAATAATAAAATATTTCAAATAAAAATATTTGTTATAAATTAATGTAATAGTCCAAGCAAACTATAAAAAACAGACACAGGGTAATTTTAATGTAATTATAGTGTTGTGACACATCATTATAAACTAGATTTCCACGCTGATTTCAATGCTGAAATCAGTTTTTAAATAGCGTTTTACGATTTTAAGATATATAAAAACGAGAACTCTCCCCCATACATTTCTTATGGACGTTTCGTACTTTGACAATTAAAAACACATAGAAAACTACCACAGTCTAAGGTTGTACTATCAGGTTCAAGTATGGCGTGGAAATAGTTCACCAGCAGAACCAACAGATTGGGAGTGGTGTTTGACTGATGGTACATATGACTAACTTACTTATAAATAACTGTACTTATAAATAACTGTAACTGTGTGTAACTTGGAAATTATATTTAGATAAATATAGGATATGGCCTTTAAAAAATTTCAACAAAACGTTTTATGGTTTTACTATTTTTTAGTGTTGTGTAGAGTGAAAACGGGAAAAACTCGTCATAGCTATTCGTTCAAGTATTGACTTTTATTTTAGCTATGGATTCCTTATCTATATTATTTTAAGTTATTTAGAAGTTATTAGGGAGTTATTTAGAATTGGGGATAGATGTCTTTAACTAAAGACAAATTTCAAAATAACAATAATTCATTCAATAGTTCATTGAAGGTAGGCCTACATGATTCGTTTTAAATTTGTCATTTGTCATTTAATAATCAATAAAATAAGCCAAACATTTACTGAGTATTTTGATACCAGAACGAACTTGTTAACATATTAACAACCCGAGATATAAATCTTTTAACAAAAACTGATAAAAAAGTTTAGTTTAATTTTGTGTTGGGGTTTGTACCTCATCTCTAACTAGTCTGTTTTAACTATAAATAAAACAAAATGAAAACTAACTAAAATGAAAGATCTTTTATCACTGAATAGTTTAAGGCTAGAATGAACTGCAAGCATTAAACCTGGAGAAAAATAATCCAAACACATTTTCAAAGTAACTTACGATACGTCCATAACTGATGTATAGGGGAGAGTTTTCGTTTTAATATATCTTAAGCAACGAAAAAACTTATTTAAAAACGGATTTCAGCATTGAAATCAGCGAGGAAATCTAGTTCATAATGATGTGTCACAACACTATAATTACATAAAAAAATATTTATATCCAATATGGCAGATCCAATATGGCTGATCCAAGATGGTGGCCCAAAAAATCGTCCCCTATTGAAATTAAGTACGGATCATTCAATAAATATCGGTCGTGGTTCCTAGTCAATATCTCGAAAAATGTGAAAAAAACATGTGGTATCTTTTGTTGTAAAATTTTTCCAATATTGGGAAAAGCCGCAATATTTTTTTCAACTTATGGTATGTCACTCTGCACACCACAACAATAAAAATAAAACCATAAAATGTTTACTTGCAAATTTTTATACGATCCCTGTGTCTGTTTTTTTTAGTTTGCTTGGACTATTACATTAATTTATAACAAATATTTTTATTTGAAATATTTTATTATTTCTACGGGGTTTATTTTTTGTTGTAGGTACATGTATTTGGTATCATTTTAAAGGTAATTTCAGAAGGAACATTAAATGTATTGACGACTTTTCACCAATATTGACCGGAAAGTCAGAATTTCAATAAAAAGCAAAAAAACTACTGGATTTGGCCGCCATTTTGGAAAAATGGTGGTGTTCCACCAAAGCTATTTTTGGAGACTTTTGATATGTTATTCACAATACTTTTCACTATCGAACAACAATGGTTTCATCTGTGTTCTAATTATTTCTAGGTCAAACCATATATTCAGTGGCCTAATAGTTAAAAACCCATTTTCCAAAAAAAAGGCTTTAATATAAATATTTTTCATCTGTCTTATTCGGTAAGGATATTAATCCTACTTCGGTTAAGTGATTGGGGAATGAAAATACATATGTTTGTTAATTAAACTAAAATACATCCTCATATATAGTAAGCTTTGGTTCAGTATCCCTCTTAAAAGTAGGTTCTCAAACCTCTCAGTATCTTTAACTTTGGAAGAAGTCTACAATTCAACCCCTAAGTGAAAAATTGCATTCTTATTAGTATTGAAGAAAAGCACAAATCGTGTAGATTTGTTAATAATTAAAACGCGGAAAATACCCTGGTAAATTGTACAGACTTGTTTCCCATAGAACGAATAGAGCTTTGAATGAATGTTTGATTACGAATTTATTGGTGTACATTGTCCATGTTACACAACAAGTAAAGCTTTTATATGTATCCTGAGTGGTTTATTCTTTGTGATCAGTATTCCACAATTTAGTTTTGTTTTGTTAATACCGTTGTATTACAATCTACATTTCCTTTATATTTTTTCCTTATTATGCGTTGTAATTTTACATTTTCCTCAAGTTTTTAAAACTAGAAAAATACACTTTTCTAATATTATTTATAGTAATCACTAGGTATTGATTGTGTACCAATGCTGATAAAATGAATTCAACGTGTTTTATAACTAAACTATCTTTGTACTAAACAAATGGACTGGTTCATTTGTAATGTTTAGTAATTTATGATTTTGTATGTTTAAGGCGAAATTTTGTATGAGGTTGGTTGTAGTTGTAAGAAATATAATATCAGGTCGATAATTCACCTTAAATAAACAGACATTTTCCTATAAATTCATCTATTAATTCAAATACTCGAATTTTGATCACCACGAACATATCGATGATATTTCAAACGTTGTCGTGGCATTTATTAGACAAGCGGGTAATACCGATACTGTACAATGCGTGTGGATACTGATGGGGTATTTATCATGCATTGATGTTTAAATTAAATAAGCGAACAGCTAGTTTTACGGCCCTAGGGACGTCAAAACATTCTCGGTCCGCAAATAACGATACCGGCTGGCATTTCGACCCAGTACAGCCAAATGTTGCTTTTGACCTACAATCACGTTTGTAAAACGGCTAAATTATCGTAGTATGGTGAAAATACATTTTGTTATAGGAGTACTAATTTAAATAAGCAGGTAGTACACAGCCGTCTTCCGGACTAAATCCAAGCTTGGAAGGTTTTTAAAAACTGAGGTGTGGCGAAAACAGTTTTTGATAATGGATAATAGAACACAAAGTTGTAAAAATAAATTATCTTAGTAAAAATATGTATAAAAAAATTACTGTAGCGTGAAAATTTTTCAATATAGATGGTTTAAATGTGTTGCTATTTAAACACATCCGTGAATGTATTTATAGGGTAGAATATATTCTTATATTGTAGTTTGTAAACCACTCTTGGCAGAAGTTGGTGAACTACTCCATTAGTTTGAGTCAACTTAAGGAAGCTCTTTCAAGACTTAAGAACAAGCACGAAACTTATTGTTCAGATATCTGATTTGTCTTTCCGGATTTACCAAAGAAACTGAGAGTAGGAAAATCATTTCCCGTTATTCTTAGTAAAAAAGTGTATACACTATTAGCTCATAATCTGAAACCTTTACATATAATTACTTTACATATTATTTACATTATAATTTCTCATCTATTATCAAAATATAAAATTTCCATTTTCACATATCCGTGGAAATAGAGAGATGCCTCGTTTTGTTTAGAAATTTGTCATAAGTAGGTTTATAGGCTGAATATTTTTAAACTATTTTCTGCTAGCACTGCAAATAATAGTTTTAGGTCTTATATTTATTTGCTGCATGAATTTATTAAATTTACGTTTATTGAATTATTATAAATACAGTTAATAAAATAAAACTAAATATAATTAAATTAATGTTGCATTGGTTTACACACATCATTATACTGTATTCTGTATGATTTATGTGTAATGAAGTTTTATTAAATATTGCTTGGCAAGTAAAATTTTACAAAATCAAAGATATTGCATAACATGAACTTGCATTTATGAAACCCTCCCAACCATGAATTAATATCTTCTCATTTTGGTTTATTTAGTATTTTTCACGATGTAAAAGCTTTTGTTGCAAGCAGGAATCTAATTAAAAAGCTTAGACAAAGGGTCTACAACACATACTGAGATAAAGGCATTTTATCTCCAAGTCACTGTGACGAGGGTTTAAGTAGAAGAGGGTCAAACCCTTATTGTATCGGTCAGCCCAATACGCATCATACTGTGATCTACCATACTATTCTTCACTTATAGGCCTAATGTAACAGCATCTAATTAAGATGTAGTTTACGTTAATGATGACAAAACAATAATATGTTTCACATGAATATTATAATATGCTTAAGCAAAACAATCAATTTCTTAACACACAAAACTGTGTAACTTCATATTTAAAGTATGTGTTTACCCTTTTCATTATATGACCATAGAGGTATTTTTTTTTTCATTGTCTCCATATGTAAAAGTTCTAAATTTAACTGTGATAAATTTGTGAAAACAAAATTGATTTTTACCCATGAGCAAAAAAGATTTAAGTACATTTTTGAATTTTGGCTTAAATTAGGCGTAATATTTTTTTCATACCGTTAAATAACAAGCAACAGTTATAATTTAAATGACCAACTAGGTGTTTTGCGTAATGAAAGGAGTGTGTAAAGTAATGAAGTGTAGCTTAATCTTCATTGTTACTGTCAAACAAAGGTAATAAATTATACTCGTTACCTGTTAATCAACATTAATTGTTGCGAATTAATCTCACTTGAGTTGTTTTACTCACCACGTGAGTTGATTAGTAAAGTTATCCTGAATATATTGCTACCACTTACCACTTATAAATATGAGTTATAAATTTTAAGTATTTGCCAACTTCTCGTAAAGTTAACCAACAATTGGAATTCAACATCACTTAAAACGTTTTGCACGGTGCATGCGTACTTCACAAATAAACTTTTGTGAGCTTATTAAACAATTGTATCAGCTGAGTGGAAATGCCGTTCGTGACCACCCATGCGTACCAATCATAAAGGTTTACTTATATTTCAACCAAAAATGTCAGCTCAGAATCCCGTTAACGGTTTCAAACATTGCCTAAATATTTGTAAAATTATGGATTCATTTATATGCCAATTCTAGCACCATTTAGGCATATAATTTATGGTGTAGTATTTATCGCTAAAATTGTATAGGTACATTGAACTATACTATGGATACATTATATTACATCATGATATAATGTAGCAATGGATATACATTTTACATTTTATATGTACTAAAAACTCATTTTTTAGCAAACATGAATGAGGAAGTCTATGATGAACCTTTATCAAAGATAAGTTTGAAAAATATTTTAAAGATGTTCGTGTAACATAATTTATTTATTTGCTTATTGAAACTACTTACAATTGCTACAGTTATATAAAAATTATACACAATTATTATAATACATTATTGTTACATAGTTATGCATTTTACATTAACGTTAAAGAATATGTTATCTTTAATCACAATTTAGTTAACAGAAGAATGATCAACTTAGTCGCAGTTTTTTTTAACTATTCCTAAAATAAAAATAAAATTACAACTAAATATAAAAAATGTTATATTATCAGACAATAATGATTCATTTACCTCACAACAGTACAACGGATCGTTAAGTAACGCCCCTCTACCAACAACCTCGTCATCAAGATCTCTAATTATCGGACGGATCCAATGGTGAAACTATTAAGAAGATTGATGTGATGGCATTTAGGTGGATATCTTATTTACTGGAATCATTAATGACGCGCTCAAATAATTTTAAAAAATATATGAAATCAGCGTTCTTTTTTGATATTTTGCCCAATTAATCTTTTTTAAATGTCTTTAGCGTATATTTTACTGGACATATTTTTGACTGATCTTTCGATAAAGGACATATTTTGATAAATCAATAGTGTACGCCTAATCTTAAGACATGTAAGTTCAAGACAAATCCTCCTCTAGACCCTCGGGATAAAGTACCTTGCAGGGCACATGTCAGAGATAAATAGAGAAGTACCTGCTACTACTACCTGGACTACAGTAAGAAACTTGACGACTAGTACGTGAGATGATGGTACAAGACTCATCTGGACATTCGGAAAAAAAGTATCTTTCAGTTGCAGAGTGCATGCTAGGACAAATCAGTCGTAGGAGAAAGTTACCCCAAAGTGTTCAGACTTTTTTAGACTAGGTGAAGAAGCACGGGAAAGAATGATTAGTAAAATTTATTGGACTAGTTGAAAGTTTTTTTGAAAGATTATAATGAGAGAAGTTATGTAGGATCTATAGATAGAACCGTGTTCCATAGTTTGGTTTTGTATCTTGTTGAATGTGTGCTTGGAGTTACACGTGTTGTTGATTTAACTATATTTTAAGTGGTTTGTTCAAAACAATCGTACCCGATACATATCTATTTTTAAAATCCTGGACTAATTGTTCTCATGTTATTTTTTTTATCTGTCTACATAAAAAATAACCTTAAAATAATATCGTATATAATTTCCGTTTGATGAGAGTCATTTGATATAGAATTAAGTTAAAACCCGATTTTTTTTTCGTAACAATGTTTAATCTTTCGTAAATCAATTAACTATTAATAATAAAATGCAGTTCAGGATTGCTATAAAACATAGATTTTTTAAATATCAATATCTTAAGAAATAATATGCGAGTAATTAAGATTTACATACATTGAGAATTAGTTAATGCGAAGTACATATTTTAAATTATTTAATTTTTCATCATTAGTAAACAAAATTATTATCCTTTTTCAAAAGAAATGAAAGAATACCAGATTTATTCTGAAAGAAATTAGATAATTTATCTCCGTATAAAGTACAATGCATTCATCAATAAATCACTGACATGCGTGTCAACCTGTTGTTGACACCGTTCTTTCTTTCCCTATGTCGAGTCAAAGTCACCCCCTGCAAGCCAACAGTGTCCTTTTCACTGAGTTTTATTAAATTTCAACGTTTATAAACCTAACTATTTCCTTAAATGGTTGACTACAAAATTCGACAATAAACGAAGAAAAAGGGGCGTAGTGTTTTTTCGTAATGTTAAAATTGTAATTTGATTAATGGTGCATCGTCTGGAATAAATATTTAGTAAAATTACGATGGTAAATAAATATCTTCTTTTACATGATATTTTAAAATTAAAAGCGGCTAGTTGTTGTTTAGGAAATGCCAATTTATCTGAATCATCAGTATGTTAAAAGCATACATAACTATGCTAATCATTTCTATTTGGTAGATCACGAATTATCGTGAACTTTAATGTGCCTTGCTAAGCATTAATTTATTTTAAATATATGTAAATACAAACGTGTATTATGAGAAGTGACGTTACGTGAGTGTTAGATCGGCAGTAACGTTAAGATGGAAGGGTCTGATCGAGGTCGAACAACTACGTGATCTCCCCAATTAGTTAAATGGTTTAGTTCAGACCCTCGAAGCTCAACTACCTACCAAACACTATCTTTTACGCCACTTCCTTCCTTCACTTCTAACCAATAATCACCCACTCCTAACGACGTCATTTCCGGTGCAACAGTCCCGTTTTATTGCAATAATTTATATAAAAAGGTGAGGTTTTTTATTTTAAGGAGGAAAGGTAATGGACCTACACCCAATAAAAATTCCATTGACAGCAGGAATACAGGGCTGGGACCCTTATCAGTCGATTTTAAGCCTGGACTACACATTTTGCGTCATAACAGATTATACAACTCATTTTGGGAAATTTAGGGGTAATCCAGACATACAGGTCGGCTGAAAATTAACTTGCACCCCCTCTTAAATCAAATCAAATCAAATCAAATCAAATCATCTTTATTCCATAGACACAAATTGTGAAAAGTACAATAGTGTATAGGCTGCGTCAACAATATAATACAACTTAAAACTAATCTAAGGTTGAGGCAAAATAATCTTCTATTTTATAAAAACAGTTTTTTAGAAGAATTCTCTTGATGGCTACTTTAAAAACATTTAATGGTAACTTTTTAACTTTAACTGGTAACTTGTTGTACAATTTGGTAGCGGTATATTTGAAGCTAGCTTGAGTGGTGGCATAAAGGCACTGATCTATTCTTAAATTATTACAATTCCTTGTGGCATACTTGTGCACATCCTTATTACAAAGTAAAATATCACAGTTGTTTTTAACATATAACAGACATTGAAAAATATAAATACAGGTTAAGGGCATCACAGACAATTTCTTAAATATAGGCTTACAATGACTACGTGGGGGAGCATTACTTAACAGTCTAATGGCTCTTTTTTGTAAAACAAACAAGATGTTGGCATGGCTACAATTAGCCCAGAGAATGGCACTATATACTAAATGACAATGAACATAACTAAAATACACAGTTAACAATACATCTGGAGAAACAATTGATTTTAAATTTCTTAAAATAAAAATTCCTTTGGAGAGTTTTGGAGCGATAAAATCAATATGGGAAAACCATTTTAGGTTGCTCTGTATCATCACACCTAAGAATTTGACTGGAGTTTGAGAATTCTTAGAGTTACCATAGGTCATTTCCAGATTTTGAGTTTTGTTTACGTTAAGAGACAGCTTATTGGCCTTACACCAGTCGGACATTGTTTTAACAGACTCAGAAATTACACTGTCCTGCATACACTTAGTAGACTTGATATTCAAACACACGTCGTCTGCATACATAAAACATGAAACATCATTACTTTGGACATTAAAAGGTAAGTCATTAACATAAATAATGAAGAGTAGGGAAGACCCCTTAACTTTTCAACCATTTTAGATATTTGAAATAGGTTTTAGGCAACCTTCCAGACACCCTGTATCTTGTACGCTTCCAGCGAAGCTCTAGATGACCGTTGAAGCTGACTACTCTTTAATCAACCCCATCTCGAAGCATCACCTCTACTGATTCTTCTTCCAGGTCCAGGTGTATATGATTGTGGCGACTAGCGCCACGTCTGGGGAAGTGCCTGCTCGCTAGGAGCATATACTTCCGGTCTGCTGTGGGTCCAAGCCCTGGTAGCTCAGCTACCTGTAGACGTCAACGTCGTTCCTGGGGGTTATTCGTTGATCTGGGGGCGGAGCTGCGGAACATCCTCAGCGACCAGGTCCCTGATATGTTCCCACGGAGAAACATCCGCCGTCTCTTCAAGTCTCGCTCGAAGGCCGTCGACGAAGTCTCGGAGAGTTGTCACTGCTGTGGAGTCCCTCTTTGTCATAACCCTCTGTACAAGTGAATCGTCACCCTCGTACGATGATTTGTCCGCTTTGGTGTTATGATCCTCATCCGACACCGAGCAGAACAAAGCCGAGGTAACCTTTCTACCATCATCCTTTGAAGGTGTTTCCTTAGTAGTGCCTTAGTAGTTCTTACGTCGTTGGTAGTACCCGTCACAGGTCAGTGATTAAGACATATAGGCTTTTTGTCCGCATGACAATTAATTACTGACTTTCTTTCACCAATAACTATCTTGTTACAGCTATTCCCCATTGACAGAACTATTTATATTATCTCCATCTATTGACCCATGTATGTACTAATAATATGTGTAACTTAAACTCTAGTAGCATTGGTATATTCGCGTGTACAAAAATGAAAAGCCTTAACTTCCTCTTTATCTTAACCATCACAGGATACTCATGGATAACGTAATCTCAATAAATGTTCAAGAACTTCCAGCTTAGCTATTTCCAAAATAATCTAAGAAAACTGCAGTAATCATACTTAAAACTTACAAAGTATTTAAAAGTAAAAATCTTTAAAACAACACGAATTCATTTTAAACATTTACAACTCTATGTGTATTGTACCTGAAGTTTCGGTTTGGTTTGTGTTTTAAATAAATGATTCCATAAAACCCAATGTCAATCAGTTGATCAAATGGAAATACACAGAGGGGTAGGCCGCCTCTAATTGGTTTTGGCGGATTGTTTTACAAAAGGGTCAGTACACATACGATTCAATTAAAACTTTTTCCGTTGTGTGATGGACATTTTCGATTCCAAATAATTTCCAAATAAGTCCAATTTAATGGTGGTTATACTTTTCATACTTTTAATAATACCAATAGGCTTTCAACCAAAGAGTGTATTCTCGATGGACAAGCCTATTACAAACCAATATTTTTCACGTTGATTTAATTAACTCGTATTACAACTGGGCAAAGACAGACAAGGGACTTACCGCGTGCATTGACGATAAATTTAACTATTTTATTTACAAAATGAATGCCTGAAAGTACAAAAATACGTCAAATTCAAATTCTAATTCAAATAATTCAAATACATGTATAATAGAAATTACAAAAGTTTGGCCCCATCAAGTTTTAAAAAACTTGTCGGCGAGGTCCAATTGATGCATAAAGCTAATAAACAAAATGTTTACTTTTTTCTTGAACCAAGATTCTTAACTAAACTATTTCTACGGTGATTTCTGGCAGGCACTTTAACTTGAAACAAAGTAATTGGCAGCACACTAAAAATCCTAATGTACCTAATTAAAGTTGCTTCATAATTTACGGAATACTATTTTAATTGTGTATATATTTAGTCATCTTTGTTTTTCATGGTTCGTAGACCATGTTTGAATTGCACTGTTTGTTTGTACAGCAGATTCAGTGCCGAGCTGAGTTAATTGAGAGAGAAAAAAAGTCGTTTGAACATAACCTCTCTTTGTAAATCGCCCATGCATGCATGCATTCTCACAAAGCAGAGAAAAATAAAAATAACATGACTGTGTAATAATATATTTACACTTATACTGTTTACTCACAAGAAGGTAAATACATATAAAAGATGGTAAGTGGTGATCGATTTCGATTGGACACTCCAATCAACCATAGACCCAATAGGTGAATGCTGTGTGGGATTGACTTTACAAGTGTTAGTTGACGTACTTTTTACTTTTAGGTAATTTAACAACACGTATGATGCTGATTAAGAGGTTATTTACTCAATGAATTGACATTTAGGTGTTATGCTACTGAGAGTACCCTAAATTACTAGATTATCAAAGAGTAAATAATAATGATTCATTCAAAATTGTATTATAAAAAAATATTATTATGAATGAAACAACATAAAGTGATAAACTACGAAGTAACTAGACCCAACCCGTCCTATAAATAATGCGTTAAAAACTGCAGGTTTACTTACAAAAATGGTTTTTTAATAACTGCCTCCGCGTGAATGAATTCTTAAAGAAAAGAAAAAGAACCATTACCCAAATTTAACAATGTAACCTTTTAAAAACTGTTTAAACAATATGACGGTTACTATTACCCCTAAAAACATCTAAACATACTGAAATAGTTTATGTGAGACCTAATAATAACTCATACACTTTCAGAGCCAGTCATAAACTTTTGTCATTTGTCTCATACAAGTGTTTGTTTGATGTTGCCATTACCCTTTCTTGAACTATTCAGAAGAATATTTTTTTAATTGTCTTTGCTTGGTTTGGTTATGTAATGAAATTATCTAATGATATAGTTTTTCAAACCTACGCCAAGAAAACGATCAAAGCTCCAGCTGGTCACTTTTTACTAAATTGAATTATATAAACCCACCCATATAAACTACTACTGAGTCAATTCCTAACAGCTTATGCCTAGCTTACAAGGGTATAAACTTCATATTTTATAAAAATAAGGATTTCCTATAATTTACTTTAAAATATATTTTTATCAAACAAAGTTGTTAGTTCACTGAAACTATTGAAAAACACTTGTAACTTAGCGAAAATGAATAATTAAACTCCCCAGTTAGGTGGAAGTTTCAAAAGTGATTCGCAATTAACCACTTCATTTTACATTAAAGCCACCATCTCGAGGGCTTAATCGAAAAGTTTTTAACTGAGATTGAAGCTACGAAATGTTAACCGTAGAAATATTTTTTTCAGTAAGAGCTTTATTTTGAAAAATAATATCTTATTATACTTTATGTTACTTGGTAAATACTCATAGTCAACATTAGCCGGGAAATATAAAAACCGGTTAAATTTGTTTTGAAGATTTAATAAACTTAGTCTATGAGCTAGTTGACTTTAAAATACAATTTCAGCTCCCAAGCTGATGTTTAATACAAGTAATTATTAATACTAAGGCCTGTGCAGGTATCTTCCGCAAAAACTTTGGACTGCCGTCATTTTGTAACGGATTAACCATTTTTGACGCGGTTTCCGGCAATGAATTCCACTTGACCAGACCTTTAAAATGATGTGCATATCAACCTATGCTTACGTTAAAGATTATGAACCTACTCCTCATGGGTCATCCCCTGGTGAAGTTAAAAAAATGCAATGCTTGCAAAAAGTAGTTTTCATACATGTAAGTTTATGTGAAAGGTTTTAATTTTCTAACGGATTTATTAAAAAAGATATTAGGCCGTTTCCAGACTTTGTTGTCACCCTGTATATTCCGAGTCGTAAATTTTATGACTAAAATCTAATCCTTCAAGAAGGTGACTTATGATAATTTTAGTTTTGAGTATTTGTGTCTCTATTTCACTTTATGTACAACAGTGTGATAAGAGTTTAATTAAAATGTACAGCTATGACAAAGAACTATAGCGTACTTACAAAAATTACTCGTGTAAAATTGTTTAGTATAAAGAAATTGTTTGTTTGATATTGGTAAAATCGCTGTGCCTATTTTGAAACGTCTCAAGACGTGTTATACTTGACGATACATGAACCATACTTAGATATTAGTTATTAGGTATTAGTGTTTTAGGTAAACACACGTATTGATGGCTATTAAACATTGGAAGTATTACAGTTCATATGTTGTTCTGTTGATACACGTGATTCTAATAAAGCTACGGAAAAGGGCTAATGATTAATATTTTTTAGGCATTAATTTGTGATCTAAATACAGTATAAGTTTCAAATGTCATACATTTAAAGTAAGGTCATTAGTATCATAACGCACCATTTCGACAATGTAGGCTTCTGTCATAACTTCCCTTCCCCTTCCAAATGTCAAAAGTTGATGTCAAACATGTGTTGCCATCGTTACAGTAACTATGCGTCGTTTCCTGGGTCGTGTTCCGAGCACAACTTCTTGAATCTGTGTTTATTTTATCCTAAATTTAATTCGGTTCATTAAGCACGATACAGTCAAGTTATTTTATTTGTAACTAAATATTTCATTTATCAGCCCTTGGTCAAAATACGAATTTTCAGTAATTCCTACCAAATCTAGTGTAAAGTCTTTCTTGTGACACGTAAACGTGTGACTGTAGTAATGAACAATAAACCTTATATGTTTTAAGAGCGAAAATTGAATCGTACTAATAAAATAATCACATAAAAAAAATTTTAGGATGACCTGCTTATGCTTATTGCAGATTTGTCATGGAATTGAATTTAATGAAAGAGTAAAACAACTAGACCTTAGCAAAAAACATACCACCAATAAAGTAAGCGAGCAAAGTAAAATAAGAGATCAAAGTAAGTACAATGAAGTAAAATTTTATCTGTAAAAGTATTAAAAACTGTTGGTGTATTCATGCAAATATTTGTTGTCCATACAATTTAATATTTATGTAATAATACGGATACACAAAAACAGAGGAAACCATTATAATTGTCTTACATTGTAATGGGTCAAAATTATAGAGGGGTTAAGTTTTTATATTTATTATTTAATTATCGGTAGGCCTATACCTTACCTGGTTGGTGACAATGGTAAACCTATCATGGTAAGGTAAATAGGCTGTTTTAGGCCTATCCTAGGGTTGAGTAGGGATAACCTCACTTTTGGCAAAATCATTAAAGACACTATTTTTGAGATTCACAAGTCACAGTATTGCATCGTTGTGTACAAAACGAGTGATAAACCGTTTCCGTGTAACCCCCATGCCTAATATACACCTTTGGGAAGTACGGTCAAAGTTGTTGGTTAGGCTAGGGTGGTGAACCGCGATCACAAATACAATATCACTACATAACATGCATACACTTTGTCGCACACTAAGCTACACGTCACGGGTGGAAATTATACTTTTTGTTTAAAGCAGCAATGATATTAAAGTTCCGCGTATAATTTCACAGTCGGCGTAGGTAAATAACAACATAACCTGTACCACTAGTCGGCTGTCTTGGCGTTGTGTTGCAACAGCGCCAAGTTTGAACTCGTGACGTCACCGATCAGCTGGGAGTCGAATCAGCTGATTCTCCATCCCTAGAGGATTAGGGAGGGGGGAAAGAGGAGATCCCTTGTGGGCTAGGGATGCGACGACCATTCTAATCCTGCGATTGCGAGTGTTAGGACGTTAGAGTGATTACTTTAGTGATTTTGCTAAACGTGTGCTTTAGTGTGTCAGTGAAGATCCCTGGAGTATACAGGTAATTCGCCGGCTTTATCTTAATAGTGTGTACTATTATTTTTTATTATTTAGCGATAAACCCTCATTTTACTCTTTTAGACTTAAAACTCACGGTAGGATCTTTGTCGGGTGTTAGAACTTGTATAAGTCCGCTTTAGCGTATGCTAGGGCTCCCGTGGGTGGCAATAAAGAGTTTTAGGGATACAAATTTCGTTTAATATTGTGTTTACAATATATATTGAGGGTGACGGGGTTATAGCGGATATTTTGCCGGGATATTCAGTAGGTGTTGAACTGCTGCGGCAAAGCGGGCAAAGTTGAACCCGTCTCTGCAGGTCGTGCAAACACGAGGTCGGGTGGAGCACGCTAAGTATATTCAGCTAAGTAATATTCTTAAGTGTTGAGGTTGACGAAACTGCAACATTAAATTGTTTCAAAATTTCATTGAACGGGTTT
Organism: Macrosteles quadrilineatus; assembly: GCF_028750875.1. Lineage (NCBI taxonomy): Eukaryota > Metazoa > Arthropoda > Insecta > Hemiptera > Cicadellidae > Macrosteles > Macrosteles quadrilineatus. The sequence continues at coordinate 47,787,639 of NW_026542599.1, forward strand.
TCATTATTTTTAAATTTAATTTAATTAGCTGTTCCCAGATGTGAACGATGATGATGGTACAGTAGCGTTGTTGGTTACCGGTACTGAGTTCACACCTGATTCACACTACATTTTTGCGTAAATACAAATCTGTACCTGTGCTAGGTTGTTGAGTTAATTACATAAATAAATTATTTTTATCTGAACCCTGGAAACTTCCCAGCATGCCGACTTGAGCGATCCGCTGGCGAGAGTTGGTGACGTCTTTCCCGCTTTAACTACGGAATAGCGCATATATTCCGAGCGGGAAAAACGGCACGTTACAACGTATTTTTTATGCAATATCTTATTTATATGCATAATGATTTATTTACATTTTTATCTTACAAGTTTTATTTTTCAGTGATCTGTGAAATTAATTTTAAATTTTTAACAACAGTTTTGCTACTTTTGCAATATTTTTTCTCGCCATTTTGTGATGCATTGCTACAGGAAGCGACCAACGTATTGTACAAAGATTTATCTTGTTTTTTCAAACTCTATACCAAAGCACAAACCATTAGCAAAACAAATGAAATATTGGGGATCCATTTGTTTTCCTTTGTAGCAATTCGGAATGTATGAATAATTGAACGACAGTAAAGTATCTATGATTGGAATATCAGTAAAGCGACCAACATTCGTATTCATATTGATTGCCTTATATTATACAACTGACATTCCAATCAACAGTCAAAATGTTACCTTTCTTTCTCATGTTGCAATATTATATTACCTTATATATATATACAGTGTGTAAATTAAGTATGGAAACAAATCTGTATTTTTAAAACCGAAATAGATAGAAATATTCTATTTGTGGCAATAATAGTTAACAAAGATTCCGCAATTTTTCACATGAAAAATATTTTTTTACCCCCCTAACAGGGTAGGTGGTAGGGGGTGACTTATTTTTTTCAAATAGCAACCCCTATTGAGTGACCCCTCATTTTGAAGGGTTTGTCAAAAGAAACACAATGACGCAAATCCGAGGTGAATATCTCACTCCTAGCTAACATGGCGGATATTCCAAAATGGGCTTTTTTACAAAAATTAAATTTTTCATTACCCACCATTTAGGCTAGGGGTGAAATATCTACCTCGGGTTTGCGTCATTCTTTTTCTTTTAACAAACCCTTTAAAATGAGGGGTCACTCAATAGGGGTTGTTGTTGAAAAAAATAAGTCACTCCCACCCCCTACCCTGTTAAAGGGGTTGAAAAAATATTGTTGATTAAAAAAATTGCGGAACCTATGTCAACAATCAATTCCACAAACAGAATATTTCTATCTATTTCGGTTTTAAAAATACAGATTTCTTTCCATTATTTGTGAAATTGGTGCTTTTCACGTACAATAAATCAAATTTTGGAATATCCGCCATTTGGGCTAGGAGTGAGATATTCACCTCGGATTTGCGTCATTGTGTTTCTTTTGACAAACTCTTCAAAATTAGGGGTCATTTAATAGGGGTTGCTATTTGAAAAAAATAAGTCACCCCCTACCACCTACCCTGTTAGGGGGGTAAAAAAATATTTTTCATGTGAAAAATTGCGGAATCTTTGTTAACTATTATTGCCACAAATAGAATATTTCTATCTATTTCGGTTTTAAAAATACAGATTTGTTTCCATACTTAATTTACACACTGTATATATATATATATATATATTAAATTTTACTTTGAATCATAATTACACTTTTACCATTCACTTTGTAGGAAGAAGCGGCTATTTGGTATGTGTAATGTGTAGGGAGTAGTTAAGGCCTCTTAGATGGTTTGTGGGTATTTAATACTGAGGATAGTAAAAATTTAAGACTATCACGCTCAAATTCCGAAGTCCTTTGACCAAAACATGATGGAAATATTGTTTCCTGAAGGTAATTATCAAGCGACCCAATGCTTACATACATGAACCACAGTATAATCAAAACCACATATATGATTATCAAGCTGTGAAACCTACAGAAGGATTCAAACCAGCAGTTTTGACCCGAATTCAATATGGTTGGTTTATCCTCAAACCACATACTAAGGTTAAAAATTTAATCTTAGATAGCAAATCCCTTTAGCTCTAACAGTCCAGTCGTAATAGGCCTATATTTTGCAGAGCTTCAAAGGAGAATTTTATGTCAATCTTTTAATGAGAAAAAATATATATTTAAATTACAAATTGTTTCATATTAGCTGTTAAGTACAATAATACGATTGTCAAAATTTAACCTAGAAATTTACCTGACTTTATTAGCAGTTAATAATTACTTCGTCTAATGTAAAATGAGAATTCACAAAGTAGCTAATCTAATTAAGACTTCCAGCCTAACTAGACATGTAATTCGTTTACCAATTGAAACTGGCTCAACTCTCTGAAGGATTCATTAATGAAAGGTATGTAATAAATAGCAATGTTTTGTTTCAGAAAAAAATTTGCTCACAATGTTATGTTTAACATCTATAAAACCTTATTGTGCACGATTACGTATATCAACAACTCGTGTATTACACCTCTTATTATAAAGACGTAATTTCAAATATAGCAAAAAAGCTACCTCAATTCGAAGTATATGGCTATTATGTTGACGTTTCAAGATGAATATAACAAATTGCTTTTATTTACGTAGTTATTTGTATTTATTTTTTTTTACTCGTATAACCAAATGGAGGATACTTTTAGAACAGCCAACGTATTTTTATCTGATTATGCTTCTTTATACTTACTGGAACAGTAAACTTAGTTTTGAAATACTGTAGGATGATACTTTCAGTAAGAAACTAACCTCAGAATGTGTCAACAACGCAAGATACAAGTACTTATGTTCTTCCTGTTTTGTACCAATGTCAAGTTGTTTCCCTCATGCCTAAATAAATGTCCAGAAATGTCACACACATCGTGTTTTTTGTTATCTCGAATATTTTTTTTAGTTTTAATTATATTGAAGAAGCTGAATTTTGTATCTTACATTTATGAATAGACCAAGTGTTCAAATCTTCACGTACGTAATCATAATTTAACAAAATCATTACTCTATTATTATTATTATTATTCCTATAATATTATTTATAGCCTATATTATAGGGATGCAGGGTGAGTGCCGTCCTATTATTTTCCGTGAGGGTCATAACATGTCAAAACTACCAGGTAGGCTCGACTGCCCTTTGACTCCCAAGAGCTAAAAGTGATTCAGGGGAGGGGTATTAGCGGAAGGGGGTGTAATAGGCAGGATGTAACGGAGACCGATTAGTAAACCTTCATTCAATTTGTTTCCTAATCAGCAAGTTTGGTTAGGTTAGGTTAGGTTATAACAGTTTAATTCTATCCCTCAAATAAGTATTGCTTATCCTGCCCCTCACTGACAGATCTTTCCACCCTCATACCCCTCGCACCGTGGAACCGGTCACTAATATATGGCCGGCTTCGCCAACTTCGCACCGCCAAGCATCAGGCTGTAAAATTACCCTTGTCAACGTTTTTAGGCTAATGGCACTCGGCCCTGCACTCTATACTAAATATTTGAATATATTAGCAAACTATCTGTATTGAAAAGGAATTGAAAACTAGTTCCTGGCTTGTGTAGTAATCCTTTATTTTTACATAAATAGTCTGGATTGAGGACGTGCTTAAAATCGAGGTGATTCCTTCTGTAAGAGGAATTTGTTTGTTTTTTTTTAATTGTCAAAATAAAGATTTTTCCTTCAAAAGGTACTAGCTTTTACCTCATTATTTTAAAAGTAATCAGGTCCTGGCCGAAATAAATATTGTTTAAGATACCCACGTATGCTCTAGGATAAAACGAAAAGTATATAATTTGAAATAAGCTATTTTAGTGTGAAATTCCCTATAAAAGAACTTGCAAAACCCACTTATCGTAATTTGTATACATGTAAAATTTATTAATCAAAGCAAGGGTGTTAACAGAATTAATAGTTAACATAAGTCTTATTTATGATTACCAAAGATACGAAACAACGATATTGCTACAATTATGAGGTCTCCTTGCAATTTTAGGAACAGCTAGACTACTCTACTTATTAATATGTTCTTTGTTGGTGTTCTAATCCCATCAACAGGTAATTACTGTTAATGATATTGATTGATACAAACACATTATTGATACTCCACTGCAGTAGATAGCTGTATAAACATAGTCAGTCCATCAATCTACAAATGTACTACCCCATGAGGGAAAACAGCTTCTTCAGATTGAAACATTTAATTCCTAAATATTTGAACCATTTAGTTATAGCAGTAAAATGTTCAAAAACAGTTATTAATTTTAACTATTCATGCATGTAATTTATGTTATAAGTTTTAGCGAATATTGTTTATAGTTTTAACACTTACAAAACAATTTGACTCTTTTTAGCGAATTTCCCATATAGGGAATAAGCTATTTATATAATAAAATGTTTTCTACAAAAAACTATGTTTGATATTTGAAAGATCTGTAGCTTTTTTTACGCTGCAAATTGTTGTCATATTGCATTGTGATAATATTTAAAGATTACATAAGGGAAATATGAAACCGTACGATTAGGATTTAAAACATAACTTATATTTATGTACAAGAAATATATTTGTCAGTAAACAGGAAGATTTTTGCAATCCAGTTCATTTCAACCAACTACGAGTACTTCGCAATTCAAAAGAAGTAGATTTACTGCTATTGCTGCAGTTATAGGAAGAAGTTCCAACGCTATAGAAATATGGACTATTTATGTTGCTTAAGTCATAACTGTTCTTTAGCTTCCGCTGAAGAAAACTCTTTAGAAACCATTTAAATTTTCTTTGATTTAAAAATTGCTTCATAGAGTCCCTCTCCACGCCTGTGCTAGTGTAGTTATATAAATGATGAAATGGCCCGTTTTAGCCTTAAAGGTGTGAGTTTTGGAATTTAGGTGTACAAAATATTATTGCATTTGTATTAGATCTTTGTAGTAATACATCGAGTTTAATTATGTTAAAATATATTAAGTTGATATTACTATAGTATAAAACCTGTTATTAACTATCCAATACACTTCTCTTCTGAGATATTTCATTTGCTGATTGATACTTAGACCAAACCATGTTTGCAAAGCAGTCATCTGCAGTAGAAGAGTGATATTTGACTTGTGTTCGTATAAGTCCATTCCATCAATATCAAATGCGATTGCGACAGAACATTACAATGATATGTTTGAGAATAGAATATATGATTTGCAGTAATTCCCTTAAAACCCATATACCATACACTTATACAACAAAATATTTAAGGTAATTTTAAAAGCTTTTAGTTTTATTAAAACACAGAAAATTGACACTTAAAATGTACCAACATATTCACTATAATACCTTTCTAAATAAGATAGTGAGTGAAGGCTATAATAACCAGTAACTGCGTAAAAAAGGATCTAAAACAAATGGCCTATTTATGTAGCTACGTTCAATTTTTGTATTCGATGAATTGCCATGAGCACGTAAAAAGTTTCCATTTAAACATTAGTGCTGATAATATGTTTTTTAGTAGTTTAATTGCCATATTTATTACTGAATAGAAATTTTGATAAAACATTTGTTTAATTATTTATAGAAATAGTTTAGTCAAGGACCCATGTTTTTTAACGAATTTCCTCGAAATACTTAACGTATTTTACTCTTGGCCTGATAAAAAGATAAATCACTTACAAAATGGTGACGTAGGTAATAAATCAATAATGTTGTTTACAATTTAGTACCATCTTAAAAGTATTAATAGCATTTGTTGCCGTTTTAATTTTTCATTACTGGATGAAAAATGAATTAAAACCGTCTTAAGCCTGATTTGATGTTATCCTACCAATATTATTTTCGTTTTGAAAAATAGTTTTTAACCCTACAGATGTTTCCAAAAATAAATTTAACTCTTACGCTCTCGCTTTTAATAACCACAACTATACTCGTTTCCGATGTGTTTACAAGTGTCTTACATATATTTAGGTAAGTATATGTAAGATTAAAAGTTATTAAAGGTAATTTAAAAACAAACGCAGTTTGATAGATGGTTTTATTTCCAAAAATTTACATAATCAGGAATATATTAAGGAAGTTATCGGGCAAACGCTATTTGGAACAACGTGTTGGGTCTTCTGGAACTTCGCTTCTTGTTAGTTGTTTGAAGTTCAAGCCTAAGAAAACGTTCAACGGACATGCCTTGCAACATTCTCCTTAGATTGAACAGTGATTTGAAAGTTTGGGGAAGCGTTTTTGTCCATAACGGATCTTGATATTCAATGCATGTGTAACAACACTGAGCTGCAAGGGAAACTAAAAATATTACTGCCGTTGGATAGCAACTACACATAATACAGTTTGGCATGCTAAAATCACATGTAATCATTGTTTTAAAACATTTTAGAGATCTTATTGTGCATTCAATGGCAGGCTAAAAGAATCATTTTATAAATATGTAGAACAGACATCTTAATAATGCCTTTACTATGTTTAGTCTATTACAACTATTATCAGAAGAAAAAAGTCACCACCTAAAATAAAAATATTCCCAATTGATTTGTAATTGCATTAAAACATACAATTGTAAAGTGAAATATAAGGAATAAAAGAAAAACATCAACATAATGATTTGGAAATCAGTGTTAAACTATTTTCTGTTTGATAAATAATAAACTCCGATTTGCTACAAAGAAAGACAAATGAACGGTCGCTATTTCATTTGCTTTGCTGATGTTTTGCGCTCTGTTTTGGAGTTTGATAACAAAGAGATAAATCACTATCCAATACGTAAGTTGCTTTCTGTAATATTCGTTTACAAAAAAAAAACACGTTAAATTATTTTTTTAGTTTTTTGTTATGCAACACAATTTTATCGTGATGTCAGTAACATCTAAACAGTTTTAAAGTTGTCCACACTATAGCTCATTATTAACCGGTTATTTTTTATACTGGTTATAAATTGAGTTTAATTTAAGATTTCCTCTCAGATTTTGTAAGTGTTGCCTATACTACGGTAAAGTGTTCTTTGTATTGCGTGTGATAGCCTACATAATATACCTTAAGTAACCAAAAAAATGCAATAAAATTAAGTGCACAACAATCTATGCAATCTATGTGAAAAGATACTTGAAAATAAATTAGGCACATACAGCATAATTTACTTAAAGTTTATAATTCCCTATTATAGTTTTAATTTTTCTTTTGAAATATTACTCGAGTATTAAGAATTTTTACTGTTTTATAGTTTAATTACAGTTTACATTTTATTTTAAAAATATACTACAGGCCTGGTAATATGCTTTATACATTATTTTACTGCAGTTAGTTAACGCTTCAAACATATATTATAATAATTACTCAGGAAGTATATTGAATTAAGTACTTAAATTATAAACAACATATAAAAATATAAAACTATAAAATAGCATATCAGTTTACAGACAAACATATTAACATATAAACCCTGTTCATCTCAATAAATTTTAATCTTAAATAAACAAATTACTCTATCTGAACAGTGGACAATGGATTGATTTACATTTAACATAAAACATTCCAACAAATAAAGGGTTTAGAAAACGTGAGAAATATTAGATGCATTGGCCCATTAAGAGTGTAAAATAACATTGCTTGTATGAAAAATAAAGTTCTCTCTCACAGCTGGAAAAGGCTTTTATTGACATACTCCCAATACATTTTTTGCAGGAACAAAGTGTATGACAGTTGGATATATATCTATAAATTAAATAAAATGTAAATAATAGGCCTATCGAACTTTTTAATTTTTTAACTCGTTGAAAAGTTCGAATCATGTATTTTCACAAAATTATATTCCGCACCACTGAAATCCCTTTTTTATAATTTCACTTATCTATTGATGCTTAATGTTTTATGAAGTAATACTTATCTTAACACAAACAGTCAACAACAAATTAGTTTCACCAATCGCTTATTTCTAAGCATTTATATTGTATTAAATGTTTAAATAGTACATTTTTCAGGACTAAAAATGACACACTTTACACGCCTTGACAACTACTGTACAAGAATAGCTCCAGCTGATGACTCGTGTTGCCTTCACGTAGAAGCAAGACCTATATTTTGTGCAATATGTTATCAGTCGCAAATTGTCAATTTTACTGGAATATTATAGTTTGTTTTGTATTGAAATATTGTTTCCATTGACATATTAATTAATAAAATTGGTTTATTAGAAGTGTAGATTTAATTGTATACAAAGTGTCACAAAAATATCTCTAAATCAGTATTATCTCACCACTTAAAATTCAGAGGCCACTTAAATTTTTGCAAATAACTTTTGAATGGTGAGGATATCGATCTAAGTTGAAGGTTATATTTTAAAATAGAATAAAATTTCCTACAAATTACTATTATGTGTTTCTTGAAAATATTCAAAGGTAGCCAAATGTTGCCTCCTATTTAAAAAATCCCCCCCTTGTTTTGAATATAATTCTTAGGGAAACATGTATATTTTTCACCATGAATCCTAAAAAAACGTTCATAATGTTAATTCAAGTCAGCAGGTAGAAAAAAAGGGGTTAGATTGAAAAAGGTCGGAAGTTAGTGAAATTTAGGGATGTTGTTAAGGGATGATAAATCAAAATTTTTTTAAGATTTTGGACCTTGAGGACCCTGTGGATAGAAGAGGGTGAGGGGAAACAAGCAATTTTCCATTTCTTCTCTTTTGTTAAATAGATATTTGTTGCAAATAAGTACATATAAATCGATACCATAAAAATGTTTATAATCGTGGTAAGCTATTTAGATAACTTTGAATTATAAACTCGTACGTACTTGTTATTTTTATTTATGATACATCTTTGATACACAATAAAACAATTCTGAAAGTAGGATACGTCTAGGATATCAAATTAAACGTGAATTGATAAAGTCTACGTGTCTTTATATTTATGAAAAGACAGAAACCTTACGTTTCTAGCAAAAAGTTTCTTACAAAAGGAATAACAAACAAAAACTTACCAAAATAAAACTAAATAAATAAATATTGTATTTGCATTAAATAAAGTCATGCAAATTTAAGGGTTACCTAAGATTTTTATTTGAATAGTCTAATATAAATTATTTACTAAGGTAATAATAAAACATCAATTTATAAAGTCTTAAAGCAAAGATAAATAATTGATTAAAAGAGGTTAGTCAAATACCAAAAATCTATATCTTTAAAAGGCTTTTTAGAAAATATTATGAGCAATAATTATTTTTACTACAAACTTGTATTACAAACTTATCATACTTAATGCATGTAAATTTTTTTTTCAAAACAGAATACGTATACAGAGTCTTAAATTTATTATGCATATTTAGAAGGATTTTTTTCATTTCATAGTCACTTTCATCATATAAGTATATATATATTGATATAAGTATAATTCCCAACTTTTTCAGAACCTTTTCGCGAAAAATGTTTTTTTTTTCAAACTAGATAAGCATAACAGTAAAACAAATTTGACGGCCTTTAAATCGTCATATTTTAAAACTTCAACTTTTTTTATTAATGAATTAAAATGTATGACAAGATTTTTTGATCCATTTGAATCTCCTATTGCAAAAGTATTTTGTAGATCATTTACTATATGTCATTATCTACAAAATTACTATTAAGGTTTCAAAAGCATACCCTGGATTTTCCATAATCCTGGCAGGCACTTAAAGTGGATGTGAAACATATTTTCCGTTTGTTTGAAAAGGACGAGAGAAAACTTTCACGAAGGTATATATCTCCTGAAATAAATACCGTTGAGAAAACATATAAATCCACTTGTGCGATCTCTGTAAACATACTAGACATGTGGGGAGATTGTGAAATGGGCACAGTTCTGCAGAGAACGTACAATATCGATAAGAACATCGGAAGAAATTTAGTTCGATAGGTATATTTATATATCATATAACGATATATATATATCGATTGTAAGCATTGAATAAGTAACTTCTTCATCAGCATTGTACGTGTTATTAAATTTACGCAAAGTAAATAAAATATACGTCTTATGACACTTAAAACATATATTTGCGCTTATACTGTTACTCACAAGACGGTAAATATACAATAAAGATGGTAATTGGTGATTAGCAATAGGCAAAACCCAGCCAGATAAGCGTAAATATATGTTTTAAGTGTTATAAGTTGTATCTTTTTTTACAGTCCGGAGCATTGCATATTAAAATATTAAGCCATTGGGGCCTTTTCAAGAAGACTTTTACCCTGTGATGCGGTGATTGGGTTAGGTTAGTTTAGTTTATTTTGGCTTTGTTTACTTTACTATAATAACAAACAAACCAACATTTATAAAAACAAAGGTTGGTATGATGCAAGTTTTTTTTTCTTTTTTTTTCTTACTTAAACAAAGATTTCAATTTATATTATTGTCATAATTTGTAAAAATATCTGCAATCATCTTATACGTTACCAAATCACGTTATTTCACCTTATACCTATCGAATTAAATATTGTAATCAATATATATATATATATATATATATATTGTTGTATTAAGTATGTTCTTTTAGTCATATGATTTATTTGTGTTTAAATATCTTTTGTTGACAGATGATTTTTGTAAACATGTTTTGGTAAACATTAGTTTAGTTGGAAATAGAGTTTGTTGAAACAAGATGTGTGTTTAATATTCTTGTATTAGAAATAGAACATGGTGGCAGCTTAGTGGATTTTTATCGAACTGAAAGTCTAAAACCACGCATAATGTCAAGTAAGGGCAGAAAAAAACGAAATACTCGGAGGCAAAGGTATGTGGATAACGGTGAGGACGACACCCAAAGTGAACTCAACTACGTTTCAGAAAGGGACTCTAGAAAGACTAAAGATGAGTCACGAGGTTTTGCATTGGGACATACGAACCGAGAAAATGATGCAGCTATGTATACTCCTACTCCGATGGTCAATATCACGTTACCAACTCCAGAAACGTTCTCTTTTACTCCGAATGAGTGGCATTCCTGGAGGAATCGCTTTCAAAGGTACAGACGGGGTTGCGGTCTGGATAGAACTTCCGACGCTCGGCAAATCGATGTACTTTTGTTTGTAATGGGTAGTAGAAGTGAAGATATTTTCGATTCGTTTTCACCAAAACCTAATACTTATGACGAGGCTCTTAGGGCCTTTGATGAATACTTTGTGCCAAGACGGAATATAATTTATGAGAGATCAAAATTTTTGAGACACAAGCAAGGGAGTGATCCATCTGAAAAATGTATAACAGATTTGCATGGCCTTGCGAAAACGTGTGCATGGGGTGAACTAAATGATGAGATGATGCTTCTCGTCCTCATTATTGGTATGCAAGATGAGGGTGTGAGTGATAGACTCCAGCTGGAATCTCAATTGACTTTGGAGAAAGCAATTAATACCTTGCGCCAACATGAGGAGCTAGAACGCCAAAAACGTGAACTTGCCAATACTAATGTTTTTTTGGTAAATAAAACGTCAGTTCAAAACGGTAAACCGAATCGGACAGAAGGAGTTTGTGACCAGAAATACATCGAGGATGCAGAAAATACAAAGAAGTGCAGGAAATGTGGTTATGATTGGCACGGATCACTGGACGAATGTCCTGCTAGGAAAGCCAAATGTGACAAATGTTCCGAGATTGGACATTTTTTTCGATGCTGTCCCTACCGCGAAAAGTGGATGAGAAAAAACAAAAACGTTGTTAAAGAAATCGAACAGCAAGTTTCAGACTGTGGAGATATACAGGTTCCTGGGATTTTCATCGGGAATATAGAAAACAATGACAGAGCCTGGGCCCAGGAGGTAAAAGCAAGCTGTGGAAACCAAGTGTTAGGGCTTATAAAATTTAAACTTGACACAGCCGCTGATGTAACCATGATTCCAGTAGGAGTTCTTGGTGATTTTATTAAGACTCTGCCTCTAGGAAAGTGCAAATCCCCTGTGTACAGTGCAAAGAAGAAAGAACGAATCAATATTTTGGGAACTTTAAGGCTGAAGCTTGAACATAAGGGTGTATCAATTTATGATCATGCGTATATTTCTGAGGAGATCACTGTTCCACTTCTTAGCAGACGTTCCTGTGAAGAGCTGAACCTGGTGAAGAGGATCTTTTCTGTAGATTCATCAGATATTGACTGGGTTACTGAGTACCCTAATTTATTTCAAGGATTGGGAAATATGAAAGGAGAGTACAAGATAGAAATGAAGGAGAATGCAGTTCCTTATGCTATATCTACCCCCAGGGTTGTACCAATACCTTTAAAAAGCAAGGTGAAAGAGCAGTTAGAGAATATGCTTGAAAAAGGAGTGATTGTCCCAGTTGAACACGCGACTGATTGGTGCGCACCAATGGTAGTTAGCGCCAAAAAGAGAGGTGGGGCTACGATCTGCGTGGACCTATCCAAACTCAACAACAGTGTGAAACGTCGGTTTTATCCTATTCCAAAGATTGAACTTTCATTGTCCCAGATCGCGGGAGCCAAGTACTTCAGCAAGATCGATGCGAATTCCGGTTTCTGGCAACTGAACCTTGCAGAGGAGTCTCAAGATTACACAACATTTATCACCCCTTTCGGGAGGTATAAATTCTGTAAGGTACCTTTTGGAATTACATCTGCTCATGAAGAGTTTCAGCGCCGTATGTCAAAAGCTTTAGAAGGGGCAAAGAACTGTTTAGTGCACATTGATGACTGTTTGATATGGGGAAGAACGAAAGAGGAACACGACGAGTGTCTTAGAGCCGTTCTAGAGAGAGTGCAAGCTAATGGAATCACTTTGAATAAGCAGAAGTCTGAGTTCTGCAAGAAGACTGTGACATTTTTGGGGTTTGTGCTGTCTAAGGAAGGAATCAAGCCTGATCCAAGCAAGGTACAAGCAGTTGTGAACTTACCAGCCCCAAGTAATGCTAATGAAGTCCAGAGATTCATGGGCATGATCACTTTTCTGGCTAAATTTATTCCGAACTGCAGTGAGATTTTAGAGCCAATTACGAGCTTGTTAAAGACTGAAAACGATTTCTTTTGGGGACCAACTCAGGAAAAAGCTTTTGTCACAGTGAAACAGATTTTATCATCAGAGCCATGTTTAACTGTTTACGATCCGGAAAAGCCCTCGATTCTTTCTTGTGATGCTTCAAAAAAAGGTCTTGGAGCGGTTTTACTACAAGTTGAAGGAGAAAACAAGAAACCTGTGGCATATATATCTCGGACTCTAATGCCTGTTGAAGAAAACTACAGTAACATTGAGAGAGAAGCGCTTGCGTGCACTTGGGCAAGTGACCGTTTAAAATGTTTCCTGATGGGTAAAATGTACACAATTGAGAGCGACCACAAACCGCTTATCTCAATTTTCAAAAGACAAAATTTGGACGAGCTCTCACCGAGGCTATAGCGATTCCGAATGCGTATGATGAGATACGATTATCGCATGACCTGGACCCCAAGAAAAGACCTTGCCATAGCAGATCTGCTATCGAGATGTCCTATTCCGGCTAATGAAGATGGCGAATTGACAGAAGAAGTGGAAGCCTTCGTCCATGAAATCAGTATGATTAGAATAAACACTACAGATGAAAATTTGACAAAAGTACTTCACTCACAAATGAGGGATCCAATATGTGCACAACTCAAGCTAAAAATTTTAGACGAATGGCCTGGAAAATCAAGTTTACCTAATGAGATTCAAGAATACTTTAACGTGAAAGACGAGTTAAGTTGTATTGATGGGTTATTGCTTCGAGGAACTCGGATGATAATACCTCAAGAACTACGAGCGGAAATGCTTGAGAGGCTTCACAGTGGACACTTAGGAATCACAAAAACAAGGAAACGTGCTTTGGAAACCATGTGGTGGCCTGGAATTTCTCAAGAAATAGAAAGAAAGAGCAAATCGTGTCCAGTGTGTATTCAGAACTCAACTAATCACAGTGAACCATTGATTCCAGAACTTATGTTTGGAGGGAAAATAAGAGACAATCTTCCATCTACTTTGGTTGGAAATCCTGTGGAAAATAAAGACTTTTTTGAGAGGGAGAATAAGTACTAGTCGAAGTATAAGATGCAATTTGATAAACGACATGGAACGAGGGGTTTAAGTGAATTAGAAGAGGGAAGCATGGTATGGATCACAGATCTACGTAGACATGGTAAAGTAGTCAGGAAATTGAACGAACCACGTTCCTACCTTGTGGACATTGACAAGAAAACCATTCGACGAAACCAGAAGTTCTTAGTTCCTGCACCATACTACGGAGAAGATTGCATTCTTTCAAACTGTTCATCTACGGTCCTTAATTGTCCATCTAACTCACTACGGAAGGTCCATCAAGATACCGAGGCGGTACCGAGCTTCATGAAGATGTAGACATCTTGAGGCGGGATGTTGTATTAAGTATGTTCTTTTAGTCATATGATTTATTTGTGTTTAAATATCTTTTGTTGACAGATGATTTTTGTAAACATGTTTTGGTAAACATTAGTTTAGTTGGAAATAGAGTTTGTTGAAACAAGATGTGTGTTTAATATTCTTGTATTAGAAATAGAACATATATATATACATATATATATATATATAATTTAAATTAAATCTGCTAAAATATCGTGGACTATTCTAATTTATGGATTATCCGTTAAAATACTATCCTATGTTAAAACTATTTAGCACGGGTTTAGATACGCCCAAAAGAGGTAATAAATTCGAATTAAAAAATCTACAACACGGACGGAACAGTTTTAGTTTAATACTGAGATTAGAAGCGGTTGACTTTAAAATATAAGGCTCCCAGTTGGCTCTTCCTCATTATTTCAACTTCTCAGTAAATATCTTGGGATCTTGGTTCTAATGCATAATGCAGCCATTAATTGAAAATTCTTTTCAAATTTCACTTTGCTTAAGATTTAAATCTTTGATTTACTCGTGAAATAATTTCCTTTAGCTTAGCTTAAGCACTTTAAGTTTGCAATAAAAATTACTGTATTTACATAAGTATCTTGTTGAACGGAGTTCAAATCATGAGTGTTTGTGTGAGGGAGTTGCTATTCTAGATGTTCACGAGTCCGATTACTGGCACACCCCTAACAATAATTGATTTGCATTAAAAGCTTGCCCTTCAAGCGTTTGATAACTGTTTACAAGGTACAACACTTTAACTAAAAATGCCCCGAAAAATGCCATGACTAAAAATGTTTTTCCTTTTGGCAATGAAAACAATAAAAATGTTAATTCTTAAACAAATTACTCTCTCTTATTTCATAATCGACGAAATCGACTTAAAAAAAACACAAGCAATTTGTTTCATTATTCATTATAAAAGTATGAATTTTATTTTCAAAGCATTACTAATTATTCTCATAAACTATTAAATCAGACGACAAAATCATTTTTCATAGACCTTTACCTTCTTTTAATGGCCTTTAAGTTTTTACACGTCATCAATTCTAACAAACTATACAATACGGTCATAATTTCAGCCGATAAAATTTAAAACATACTTTACAGCAAAGACAAATGTTTATAAGACTTATGTTTATAAGTAGATTTACCCTACCATTGTATTCAACTAGACATTCCATCCCTATGTTAAAGCTGTCACCAGTTTTAAAATCAAAATCGTAGTAGTTGATGTGAGCCACCGACAGATTGTGTCGTTGTTAATTACTGACTTCTATCGAATACATGAACTGTCATGATGGAACGAACTATTGTGATATGTGTTTCCTTTTATGACCCATCAACAAACAAATAGGGTATGAAATAGAATATTAGACATGAACGCATTCTGTGACTGGCTTACACAACTATATTCTTTTTTAATAAAAAAATGATAGCTGGTCCATATAGATGGGATGTATACTTCAGTATCCAATATTCAATTGTTTACTATACAGTGGAATTAGTGAAATGCTTCTAGTGAAACCAGACGCTGATTGGAGGATCAATGTGATAACAGCTGATGATTAGTAGGACTAGGTTGTCACAGATGTTCTCATTTTGGAGTGATTATCGACTATACACGTATGCCTATTGTTTGTGATTGTTCACAACCGTAAATTAATATATGAATCCCATATTATATATTGATTAAGTTAATAATAAAAATTTTAAGTTAATAAAAGATTAAGTTAAAACCTTAATATGAGTTGGTTAAATAAATGTACAAGCAGTCAGCAGAAGTATAAAATAAGTGTATATAATCAGTTAATGTATGATAGCTCAAACAAACATTTATTAAATCAACTGTATAAGTTGGTTTACTGGGAGAGCTATCTTTTAAAGAATTAAAAACAAATATTAATAGAGTATCTCCATAAATGGTATAACAAATTAAATACGACTTAAAATATTATCAATTTAATACAAGTAAAATATTAAAACAATGAGTGTCAAACTAGGAGACAGATTGATACTCTAAACACATTACTTAGTTTTAAATATTATTATTACTTGAATACAGTCACGCACACCAACGTGCGTATTTTAAGCTTTATTGTGAATGCAAGGTGTGTGTGTGGACTGAAGTGAGATGATCTGTGTAGCTTTGCCACTAACTAAGATCACCGGCCAAAATCCGTTACGTGCCCACAACTCTATTTTTTACAATTAAACCTCTATAACTTATTGAAACATTTTATAGGTAATAAATAATGAAAAATACAATATTTAGAAAAGGTTTATGATCTGACGCTATACAAATTTGGAGAAAACACACAAAATAGTAATAACTACTTCAAATTTTAAGCTGATCGAGAAGTTTAGTTCGTTAAGTTAGGTTAGGCTAGATGACACTGTTCTGTCCTAACCCAACCCAACCGAACTTCTCGAACAGCTTAAAATTCCTTTTTTGAGTAATATAATTGAACTAAAATTTATCATTATCTCATTGTTGCGACAAAGACAACAGTGATTCATTACCGTGGGCCGCTGCTGGACGCTACAGCGAATCGTTATTCTCTGCCAAACAGATAAAATAAGACCGACAAAAATGCCGTCGTTAATACCTGGAAATGATTCCATTTGACAAAAAAAAACAAAAAAAAAACACTCTTTCATTGAAAAAATACGTTTTGTACATTTTTTTGTCCATATTAACAAGTTTTGGAGCTGTGGACACGCAACAGATTTTGACCAGATCAGCTGTTTCTTTGGCCAGGGTCATATTTTACAAGCCATATTATTAGGGACAGCTGCATACAGTTTCGAACAATCGAAAAGCTACTGACTTTTCTCAGAATCGAACCAGCAACCCTTTGATTATTAGCCAAGCACTATAATTACTCTACCCAGCCAATCATATATTAAATTAATCATATATTATATTAAGATCATATATTAAAACCAAAGATTTTGAATACTTAAAAAATAAAAAGTTGTAAAATACGTTTATTCCTGGTGAAATACGTATGGGATTAGTACGGAAAATAAATAGGAATCCAAACCACTTTGCTCTTCAGGTTATCAGCTGATAGTAATGAGTCGTTCTTTTTTGGTTTGTAGTCAGTATTCTATTAGATTATACTTGCTTATCTACAATAACGAGGTTAAGCATCTTAAATAGGATTCTAGGACTGTCTAAAAAATATAATTGGCAAATAATTATGCTACACGAAAACTAATTAAACTTTGAATCCGTTTGATCTTTATAAAGCAAAGGCACATCTAAGACACCTAAATTCATAATTTGTTGTATCTGTTTTTAGAATCCTACATTCTGATAATCAGATGCACTATAACACTGCAGATATTCACTTAAGTACTTGTGTAGTTTCTAAATAAAAAGTAATAACCTTTTGATTTTCTTTGATACAAGAATTTTGTAACAAACCCCCATTTAAAAGGATTTTCCACGAACAAAGCTTTGAAGACATGGGTTGAAGGGTGTAAAGTAGCCCTCTAGAAAGACGATACGTGGAAGAACTGTTAACATAGGTGAAATCAACACTGGGTTATATACTCCTTTTAAAAGAAGAAAAGTGTAAATTGTACTGTGATGCGATATCACCTTACTAATCGTGTTAAGCTACAATACAGTATTGCCGTATACAACTGCTATGTGATTGTGTTAATAGGATATGCGAGGTAATAACGTGCTATATCCTAAATCCTACAAATGAAACATGTATATTAGACTTTAATGGAATAACTTTTAAAAAATAAATTCATTAGGAACTTATATTCGTTATTTACACAATGTGAATCTGTGAATAGAATGTTTGGTTTTTCCGTAGTCAAAGTTGTTACGATACAACTGCAATTTCGTTTTAAAACAATCGTATTTCAAGTTTATTGGTTATTCAATTTGGAACATTAAAACAGTACCGTAGCTTTTTCAATTAGTGTTAACGTTATTTAGTTCTGGCTATAGCATGTTTGGCTACAATTGTCACCCAATGTTGGCAACCTTGTCAATCGACGATCCATTCCTTAACTTTGACCTTGAACTTGACCTTAAACTACACTACACAACATGCGATCCGTTGCCACTGATACAGGGTGTCCCGGAACTCTCTACCAATATATTAGAGAATTGTTCCTACTTAGGAAACATATTTAAATATACTACTGTTTCAATCGTCCGGAAGTCCTTAGTTACTCACATAGCGGTAATTTTATTTTATTCACTTATTAGCATATTTCAAAAAGTGGTTAAACATACTAAATTGAAATTTTTTTTTGCAAAGCTACCTAACAATTATGAAAATTTGCCGAATTCATGAAACAAAATGGCGGCCATTTACAATTTTGTTTCTTAAATAACTAAAAAATAACCGGTGATTTTACAAGTAAACTTTTTTTTAAAGTAATTTATTAAAAAACATTTTATTGACAGATTATGTTTTATGATTCAACGATTATTAACTGAGATATGGCAGCTTTAGTGATAAGTTACCGCATGCCTCGGAATGCAGTGCAACTAACTTTCAGCGGTCACGTATCACTAAAGCTGCGATATCTCAGTTAATATCCGTTAAATCTAAAAAAAAGTGTCAATCGGTTTATTATTAATTTGCCTAAATTAAACTATTGTAAGATCACTTGTTTTTTAGTTGTTTAAGAAACAAAATTGTAAATTTCCGCCATTCTGTTTTATGAATTTGGAAAATTTTCATAATTTTTGTGTAGCTTTTCTAATTGTCATAAATGTCTGTGCAAAGTTTCAATTTCATATGTTTAACCACATTTGAGGAAAATATTAATAAGTGTAAAACCAAAATGGCGACTGTTTCTGGACAATTTAAATATGATGTTTCTTACCCAGAAACAATTCCCTAAAAATGTGGAGAGAGTTCCGGGACACCCTGTATTTACTACTATTGTTTTATTGCATCATGATGACACACGTGATAGGTAAAAGTCAAAAATATTATTGTATATACCATTGATCGAATACAATAACTTAGGCTTTACAATAATTTTCCACGGGGGTCCATATGAGAATGAGAATGAGAATTTTATTTGGTCTTTTAAACATGCAGTTACATGCAATCAGACAAGTCATATAATAATCATCTGGCAACAATCAGTTAGGCTAACAGTCCCAGTTAGTAAACTGGGTTGACTTAACTTAAATCACACCATGCACAAAAACAGGCAAATATAATAAATAAATAAATAAATAGTTAAATATTTATATAGTAACAATTATAATTGATCTTAGTAGCCGTACGCAGTAGTAAAGTATTTACTGAGTACTTTATAAAATGAGATTAAGGCTTTTATGTTTATTATTCAATATTGCCTGCTGTAGCAATACCTCTGAGTCTTCCTTTCCATTACTTAAGCTTTTACAACTACAAAATATTTCATTTTAGGTATTTTAAATCATTAGTGTTAAAAAGATAATTTGAAACGCGAAAAAACATATAAACAAAGCGTACAGATTTAGAGACCTTTAGTTGAAAATAATAACATCACTTATTTTCTCATACAGAATTTTCATTTAATAACCATAGTAAGAGTTATATTTGTTGGTTAACCTGTTGATAAATATATAATTCGTTATTTATACTTCCTACTCCATCTGTGAGTGTGCTAAAAGTTTTACGAGAAGCTAATATTTTACGTAAATTAATTGTATTTATATAAAAAAAATACAGAGGTTCTCGCAAGTAATTACAAAAATAAAATAATTTGAAAAATTATTTATTTGGACAGGCAAAAGTTAGGGCCATAATGCCCTTTCTTACACTTAACCAGTACAAACAAACAAAGGTCTTTTTAACAAAAGATTTAGGAAAAGTTTCATTGGGTAAGATTAATATCTTAATTAAATTCAGTATACAATGTTATTAAGTCATAACTTACTTAGATAATTTATACAATTTTATTAAGTCATAATTTAGTTTCTGAAATTATAATCATTAAGAAAATATAAAATATAAAACTAGGCTATGTAATTTTAGTTTTTAAGAAACAATTTAAAACACAACACGACTATATGGTGGATATTTCAATAACGAGACAAAAAAATCTAATACGTGATTTTTGTTAGTTTTTTACCCATTAAACCCATTAAAATTCTTTGTATTTACTTACAGGGCACCATGTATATTCCTTGAAACAAAACGTTAAGATTTAACAAATCTAAAATAAATTAATGATCTAATTTATCAATTGCTAAATATTATTCACAAATCAGTTTTCATTAATATTTATTAAAACTCCAATATCTTTTTTGTTTTTCTCTTATGCCACACATAACACATTTGATTGAGACATTGATCTGAAAATAATTCTTTCTATTTTATTTAAAGTATTATTGTTGTTTTTCATTTCATAGAATACAAATATTTCCATTATCTATTTATTTTGAGAATATAACGAATATAACTTACAGTAAAATGGTCTAACATCAGATATTTTTATAAGTATTCTTTTTACTCGTGACGTATAAGTATTGTAGGATTTACAATGGTAACATACATATTTTTTATAGATTGAATTTTTCCATAATAGTCTAACTTAAATTAAAATATTTACTTGTGGTTATGAAGTAAAATAAACGGTATCAGAATTCTGACACAAACTTTCTCCCATAAGTTTGTCAACAACCATTATTATGTGTAAGCGGTAAGAGTAAATATACGGAAATGGGATTTGTACAATTTTGTTCAGAATTTAAAGGACTACATACTAAATTTTTATAAAAATCGTTCGGGCCATTTTTGTGAAAATCTGATTTTTCCGTTATTTTATGGGGGTTTTATGGGAAAATAACATAATTTACAATAACTTTTGAACCATAATTTTTACAGAAATGGGATTTGTACCATTTTGTTCAGAATATAAAGGACTATAACATACAACATTTTTATCAAAATCGTTCGGGCCGTTTTTTGGGAATATCCTATTTTTCCGTTATTTTATGGGGTTTTATGTAAAAATCCCCATTAAAAATAAAAATTTTTTAAAATATGAAAAAAATATCAAAACTTTAAGGACCATAAAATACTATGTTAAAATAAAACAGGATTTTTTTCTAAAATCCTATTTTTCGTTATTTTATGGGGGTTTTATGGGAAAATAACATAATTTACCATAACTTTTGAACCGTAATTTTTACAGAAATAATATTGGTACAATTTTATTCAGAATTTAAAGGGCTACAACATACTAAATTTTTATCAAAATCGTTCGGGCCATTTTCGAGAAAATCCGATCTTTTCGGTTTTTTATGGGTTTTTATGGGAAAATCCCCATTAAAAATCAAAATTTCAAAAAAATAAAAAAAAAACGCCTGGAAATACTATGGATTAGAAGCTACATACCAAATTTCATCGACATCGGACCACAGGTGTAGTCCCTAGCTCTGTACACATCCAGACACACAGACACACACACGGACACACACACACACACACACACGCACACACACACACACACACACACACACAGACATCACTTCGAAAACCACTTTTTTGGGTCCAGGGGGACCCAAAACGAATATATCCACTCAAAACTCAAACTCGAAAATGTTGACGAAAACAATACTTTCTCCATATACTATGGTATAGGGGGAGAAAGTAAAATGCTGTATAAATATCAGAAACATTACGAGCCATATGATTAAAGTGTATACTTTTTGTAGGTGTATGAATAGATGTATGTGGTTTATACTGCAAGGATGGATATATTCGAGGTCCGTGAAGTTGGCGTACCCATATTAGCGTATCCACTTTTGATCATACCAATCGTTAGTTCATCGTTAGTTCTCGATAGTTCCCAAATTTTTTCGTTAGTTCTCAAAAAATAAAAAAGTTATAGCCGATTATAAGTGGGTACGCTAACTTCACACTTCCGGGTTCTAGCACGCGCCGTTTTCTGAGGAGAAATGTTTACATCTATATACCAATCGTTAGTTCTTCGTTAGTCCTCGATAGTTCCCAAATTTTTTCGTTAGTTCTCAAAAAATAAAAAAGTTATGAGGCATACAAAGTGGGTACGCTAACTTCACAATTGTACAATTTCCAGCGGGAAGCGTTTTTTTACTATAAATGCCTATATCTATATACCAATCGTTAGTTCTTCGTTAGTTCTCGATAGTTCTCCAAAATTAACGTTAGTTCTCAAAAAATAAAAAAGTTACGAAGCATAAAAAGTGGGTACGCCAACTTCACAGTTATAGAATTTCCAGCGGGCACAGTTTTTTTACTATAAATGCCTATGTCTATATACCAATCGTTAGTTCTTCGTTAATTCTCGATAGTTCTCCAATATTTACGTTAGTTCTCAAAAAATAAAAAAGTTAAGAGGCATACAAAGTGGGTACGCCAACTTCACAATTATAGAATTTCCAGTGGGCACAGTTTTTTTACTATAAATACCTATATCTATATACCAATCGTTAGTTCTTCGTTAGTTCTCGATAGTTCTCTAATATTTACGTTAGTTCTCAAAAAATAAAAAAGTTAAGAGGCATACAAAGTGGGTACGCTAACTTCACAATTGTACAATTTCCAGCGGGAACAGTTTTTTTACTATAAATGCCTATATCTATATACCAATCGTTAGTTCTTCGTTAGTTCTCGATAGTTCTCCAAAATTAACGTTAGTTCTCAAAAAATAAAAAAGTTACGAAGCATAAAAAGTGGGTACGCCAACTTCACAGTTATAGAATTTCCAGCGGGCACAGTTTTTTTACTATAAATGCCTATATCTATATACCAATAGTTAGTTTTTCGTTAGTTCTCGATAGTTCACCAATATTTACGTTAGTTCTCAAAAAATAAAAAAGTTAAGAGGCATACAAAGTGGGTACGCACACTTCACAATTATAGAATTTCCAGCGGGCACAGTTTCTTTACTATAAGTACCTATATCTATATACCAATCGTTAGTTTGTCGTTAGTTCTCGATAGTTCTCCAATTTTTTCGTTAGTTCTCAAAAAATAAAAAAGTTATGAGGCATACAAAGTGGGTACGCTAACTTCACAATTGTACAATTTCCAGCGGGAACAGTTTTTTTTTACTATAAATGCCTATATCTATATACCAATCGTTAGTTCTTCGTTAGTTCTCGATAGTTCTCCAATATTTACGTTAGTTCTCAAAAAATAAAAAAGTTACGAAGCATGAAAAATGGGTACGCCAACTTCACAATTATAGAATTTCCACCGGGCACAGTTTTCTAAATAAAAATGCTTATATTTATATACCAATCGTTAGTTCTTCGTTAGTTCTCGATAGTTCTCCAATATTTGCGTTAGTTCTCAAAAAATGAAAAAGTTACGAAGCATAAAAATTGGGTACGCCAACTTCACAATTATAGAATTTCCAGCGGGCACAGTTTTTTTTTAAATAAAAATGCTTACATCTATATACCAATCGTTAGTTCTTTGTTAGTTCTCGATATTTCTCCAATATTTACGTTAGTTCTAAAAAAAAAAATAAAAAAGTTACGAGGCATACAAAAAAACGCTGACTTCAAAATTATAAAATTTCCAGCGGGCACCGTTTTCCGACTAAAAACGCTTAAATCTATATACCAATTTTTAGTTCCATGCATTGTAATTTGATTCATCTTCACACAATGAAAATCAAAGTAACACTGACATTAGAATAACTATCACATTATGATTCTCTCGAAGAGAAAGGATTGCTTATCAGTTCCAGGATAGCGCTTATCTGTGATATTCGCAATAGTAGTTGCAGGTGTCACTCGGTTAGATTATTTTTTAGGAGTGATAATTTTGATTACGTTATCAAAATGATTAACAGTTGAATATGTTCAGTTAATTAGAACATCCAAAAAAGACAACGCTTCCAAAAATTGGTTTTAGATAAGCAATGAAATCATATTTATACCTACTTAGTTGTGTGAATTTTATAAAAAGTCCATCATGGAAACAAAATAAACTATCCATCAAAATGAAAACCAGAGTCTGCTAAGTAAAATGGTATAAAGTAATTTATAAGCAGTGATTATTTGAATTGGATTAAGCAGATAAAATATGTACGATCAAAGAACTTCTGTTTGGTTAATTAAACTAATCGTTTGTATTGTTTGTATTTGTTTGTGTTCGGTATTAGTATTATAAAATTACATCATTAAACGTAACACGTTACGAGTGACAGTTGCACGGATCGAAACTGGAAGGTCATACGGACTTGAACAAACTGGAGACTGGAGTAGTGGATGGAATAAATGTGTACAACACATTACTAGCATGGCGTATTGGGTATGGCGGGGTTGTATAGTAGTATACTGTAAGCATTTTTCGTTGAATGAAGGTGCGCGCTGGAAATCAGAAGCATTAAATAAGTTAATCTATTGATTATTGGCTATACGTATATTTATTTAATTTTTTTTAGAACTAACAAAATAAATGAGTGAGCCCATCTTACGATTAAATTTGAAGTCAGCGTACTCACTTTGTACGCCTCGTAACTTTTTTATTTTTTTGAGAACTAACGTAAATATTACAGAACTATCGAGAACTAACGAAGAACTAACGATTGGTATATAGATATAGGCATTTATAGTCAGAAAAAGGTGCCCGCTGGAAATTGTATAATTGTGAAATTAGCGAACCCTCTTTCTATGCCTCGTAACTTTTTTTATTTTTTGAGAGAACTAACGTAAATATTGGAGAACTATCGAGAACTAACGAAGAACTAACGATTGGTGTATAGATATAAGCATTTATAGTCAGTAAACAGTGCCCGCTGGAAATTCTATAGTTGTGTAGTTGGCGTACCCACGTTTTATGCTTCGTAACTTTTTATTTTTGTGAACTAACGTAAATATTGGAGAAATATCGAGAACTAACGAAGAACTAACGATTGGTGTATAGATATAGCCTAAGCATTTATAGTCAGAAAACTGTGCCTGCTGGAAATTCTATAGTTGTGTAGTTGGCGTACCCACTTTTTATGCTTCGTAACTTTTTTATTTTTTGAGAACTAACGTTAATTTTGGAGAACTATCGAGAACTAACGAAGAACTAACGATTGGTATATAGATATAGGCATTTATATTAAAAAAACTGTTCCCGCTGGAAATTGTACAATTGTGAAGTTAGCGTACCCACTTTGTATGCCTCTTAACTTTTTTATTTTTTGAGAACTAACGTAAATATTGGAGAACTATCGAGAACTAACGAAGAACTAACGATTGGTATATAGATATAGGTATTTATAGTAAAAAAACTGTGCCCGCTGGAAATTCTATAATTGTGAAGTTGGCGTACCCACTTTTTATGCTTCGTAACTTTTTTATTTTTTGAGAACTAACGTTAATATTTAAGAACTATCGAGAACTAACGAAGAACTAACGATTGGTGTATAGATATAAGCATTTATAGTCAGTAAACAGTGCCCGCTGGAAATTCTATAGTTGTGTAGTTAGCGTACCCACTTTTTATGCTTCGTAACTTTTTTATTTTTTGAGAACTAACGTAAATATTGGAGAACTATCGAGAACTAACGAAGAACTAACGATTGGTATATAGATATAGGCATTTATAGTAAAAAAATTGTGCCCGCTGGAAATTCTATAACTGTGAAGTTGGCGTACCCACTTTTTATGCTTCGTAACTTTTTTATTTTTTGAGAACTAACGTTAATTTTGGAGAACTATCGAGAACTAACGAAGAACTTACGATTGGTGTATAGATATAGGCATTTATAGTAAAAAAACTGTTCCCGCTGGAAATTGTACAATTGTGAAGTTAGCGTACCCACTTTGTATGCCTCTTAACTTTTTTATTTTTTGAGAACTAACGTAAATATTGGAGAACTATCGAGAACTAACGAAGAACTAACGAAGAACTAACGATTGGTATATAGATATAGGTATTTATAGTAAAAAAACTGTGCCCGCTGGAAATTCTATATTTGTGAAGTTGGCGTACCCACTTTGTATGCCTCTTAACTTTTTTATTTTTTGAGAACTAACGTAAATATTGGAGAACTATCGAGAACTAACGAAGAACTAACGATTGGTATATAGATATAGGTATTTATAGTAAAAAAACTGTGCCCGCTGGAAATTCTATAACTGTGAAGTTGGCGTACCCACTTTTTATGCTTCGTAACTTTTTTATTTTTTGAGAACTAACGTTAATTTTGGAGAACTATCGAGAACTAACGAAGAACTAATGATTGGTATATAGATATAGGCATTTATAGTAAAAAAACTGTTCCCGCTGGAAATTGTACAATTGTGAAGTTAGCGTACCCACTTTGTATGCCTCATAACTTTTTTATTTTTTGAGAACTAACGAAAAAATTTGGGAACTATCGAGGACTAACGAAGAACTAACGATTGGTATATAGATGTAAACATTTCTCCTCAGAAAACGGCGCGTGCTAGATCCCGGAAGTGTGAAGTTAGCGTACCCACTTATAATCGGCTATAACTTTTTTATTTTTTGAGAACTAACGAAAAAATTTGGGAACTATCGAGAAGTAACGATGAACTAACGATTGGTATGATCAAAAGTGGATACGCTAATATGGGTACGCCAACTTCACGGACCTATATATTCGTGTTGACTTGTAATTATATATGGATTGGTAGGCTGTTCATGTAAACATGAGGGGTAAAAGTAAAAATGTACATAGCAAATATCAGATATCTGTAAAAGTATTCTTAAAGACATACAATTATCGATTAAAATTCTATTTAAAAAAATTATGTTTTAAAAATCATCATCTCTTCATCTCTTCGCTTTTTTGCATATTATGTATGACTTAAAGCTATTTTTTCCCCTTTGAGCAGTTTATTTTGGAAAAAACGAAGACAATAAAGTACGATGACAAAGTAAATATTCTTCTGTTACAAAGGTAGCGTGAGAGTTGTCTGTAGGATGGTTCGGAGACTAGACCGATATTTTAAGATTTACTTTCATATTTCTTCTTAAGCCGTCTTTCTTAAATCCAGCTGAACCACGGTAAATTTCTAAGAACGGAATATGTTTGCATGAACTGTAGGAAATAGTTTGTTTTGCTGTGTTTTTAGCATAGTGCGTGTTTGGAATAATTGCTAAAAGTATGTCTAACATGATTGATGATTTAATGAAAAAAACCTTCAGATGAAACTAATCACATGCCACCAGAGAAATCACAGGAAATACATAGAGGAATACTGAACGTTTAGAAACTAGTACAAATTACTAAATGTTTAGTCAAATAAATTAAGTGACGATGTTTTTATTTATATATTTATAAAAAAGAATCTGAAATCATGAAACCATACTATATGTACGTCGTGAAGTACATTTTTAATGATAAAGAGTGGTTTAAAGTAGTTTACGCAACAGTTTGTAAAGATAGTGTCGTCGTGTCGTTGACACTATTTTCGTGAGTTGCGTACACTACTTTACCTACGACAGTGTTTTAATTACTAAAAATCACTACTCATAACTTCTAAGAGAAGTTATGTTTCCGTTTATAACCTTTTATTGTCACTGAAAGTGATGCAACGAAACACTAATTGCGCCACTCAACAATTAAATTGGCCTGAACAGCTGATTAGTTAAAGTTCGAATCATTACAATTTTAGTTCCTCTCTCTTAATCCTGGAACCTCATTGGTCCGTTACCCGAGTTGTTAAGTAAAACTATGCTGTTATAAAAGTAAACAATGCTGTTATGTGAAACTTTTCAATTGAAAAGCTGTTGAACTGAACTGAAACAGCTACTATAAATAACTATTTAACACTACTGAGGAACGTTATTATGTTTGTGTATATTTTTGTGTCGTAATGAAAGGTATCGTTCATAACTCCTGCTGAAAGCTGTTTCCCCACATTTTCTCAATTATTACGTCATCGGATTCACCTAGCACGTGAAGTTTGGTTTCCTTGATGAATTATGAGCACGCGACGGAAAATGCCAAAATTTAACTTGTAATTAATAAATGAATTGATAAGATAAACAAATGCGGTTTCAGGCAACGTTAGATAGTATAAACTAGATAAATTACATATAACTATGCTTTACAAAGCAACAAACTATTAACTTCACAACTCTTTTGAAGTACAATTGTTTTATTTATTGTATTTGGTAAAAACAATGAATAATAAGGAACTAGTAAAACTAACATTACAAAAAAACAGAATGTTGTTGCTAGTCAAACCTGTAACATGCGATATACTCTATTGCCTCACTAATTATCATTTATTGAAGTTGGCCACTTCAAAAGATGAAGTAACACCTTTTTGAGTTGATGAGCGCGCAATCAGCTCAAATAAAAAAAATAGAGGATCATGTCAAACAATTACTCCAAACCAAACCAACCAGACAATAGCCATTGTATCAGTTCACCAGCTCAACTGATAAGGATGTTTCGACTGATAAGAGAGTAGCCTGGAGCAGAGCGGTTCAAACCTTGAACAAGACCAGTTGTACCTGTCTGAAGATTCTTCATGTTGTCTTCATGAAGATTGAAGAATATTCACTCTCGCCTTCAATGTGGATTTAAAATTTTTTTTATGGATGAGGTATGTTAAGAGGGTTCCCTACCCCCATTGAAAAACGTCAGAAAACCGCTTCGCGCGGTATCATATAGCGATTCTAGTTTTAACATTTAAATTGTGAACCAAACACCATTTTGTACATAAAGAGTGGTTCTACTAAGTTTGCTTTTAAAAAATGTCTATGCTTACGCAATCAAGGGCAACGACTTGTTAAAGTTAGTGAACTTTAACTGTAAAGTCTCCTGCAATAAAGAGATTTCTATTCTATTCTATTCTATTCTAATTAAATGTTAGCTTTGTTCTGTTGAATGTTTTGAGGGGTAAAGTATTATCAACTCTAATTAGTTGAAACTGAATGAATACTTTAAATGTGTTAAATAATATTGTATTGCCGCTCATGAAAGGATAACACACAAAGTATATTAAATTGTATGTAAATTTGGTGTATTACTGAGAAATTAATAGTTACCAAATGAATTGGTTATTTAAATATTGTAAATAGGTTGAAGTTAGAAATGTTATTAATGTAGAATCATGTAGTACACATTAGTATTCAATTATCAATGAATTTAAATGATATATCGCATATTGAATAACATATTTTATTTGGAGATTTTGTTGAACAAACAATAAATGGATTGCAATAGAACTGATGCAAATATCAGTACAGTACTTCAAAACAGCATATTTATTCAACTTATTTAATTTAATCTATTATTTGCTTGTTTTACTTCCAACACAAATAATGTTTGATTTGTATAAAGTATAGTGTAGGGTAACTTTTAATGGCAGATTAATTAAAATAATTGTTTATTTTATAGAGAACTCGCAAAAGGATTAAAGAATATATTGGGTTTATTGTACAGGGTTTTTGTGAGCCCTTCACACCATACTTGGAAGATCTACTGTGACAGCCTACAGGACTTGCCTACTGTGATTACCAGTATCTATTATACACTCACACCTATCTGGACCTCATTGACCCCGTGACCTGTGTGCTATCTACTTGTGTGAGACAAATCGGTCTAGACCGGAATTCCCTTGAAAGCTCCCTTGTGCGGTGGACTTGGTGAGTGACATATTTACTTATTATTTATTACCTGGACTTAACAAGGATTTATTGGAGGACAGCTCTAGACACTTGGACTATTCACGCCTTCCCGGATTAATCTTTTAGGTTAAATGGGGCCCCAGTCATTGAATTTTTATGTATTTGTAATTTAGCTAGTAAGATTTTGGTTAGTGTTTGTGATTGTATTTATCCGTCTTTAAAACTGTGCATTTTAGGTGAGCTATTGAATGCTTTGAGTTACAGAAGGGGGATTATCTGATCAAAAATTATATTCTGTTTCTTATCAAGCCATTTGAGCACACCCCAGAGGGAAAAGTTAATACATTGATTAAAATACTGTGTTTACAAATTGATTTATTTATCTATATATTTATTTGTATAATTGCTAGTGATTGTCAATTGCTCTTGATTGCCTTAATTTAAAAGGAATGGATCCTTGGTTGCATGGGAATGTAAGTCATAAATTATTGTTCTATTGACCTTGTGTATTAT
This sequence comes from Macrosteles quadrilineatus, assembly GCF_028750875.1. Taxonomy (NCBI): domain Eukaryota; kingdom Metazoa; phylum Arthropoda; class Insecta; order Hemiptera; family Cicadellidae; genus Macrosteles; species Macrosteles quadrilineatus. The sequence continues at coordinate 47,818,114 of NW_026542599.1, forward strand.
CATATTTGGTATAATAAATTCTCTAGCATGGCCATGTACACAAGCGTTGTTGTGTTCCTGTGTACTGTCTAGTTTAAAGATTGATTGTTTTAATTTGATTTAATTTAATTGATTGGTTGATTACTTTGACACTTAAAAGGAGTTTGAACTTGGTGAACTACACAAAAGTTCTTGGGTGGTAGTAAACCATATAGCCTGAGTTATCTAGTCATATTATCAACTGATAAGGGGTATGTGAGTTCTATGCTGAGCTGGGTAACCATTTACTGCTAATGATTATAAGTTAACTTGCTGATATTAGTATTATTATTGTTATCATTATTGGAGTAATACTTGATTTGAATTTGGTAAGCAATTAGCCGCCCATCTGATTTGTTTCTTTTTGTTATCTCATCCAAAATATTATCCCATGAGTACATGAGAACTTCCTTGTTGGACCCTGTTTTAAATTCTACTCTACAACACGGTGGCGCCCAGTTGGATTCTTTAGTAAGGTGTACGCTTTGAGTTGGACCACCCCCTTCTCCCTGAGAAAGCTGAGGCAAATTTGGGCAAGGTTACCAAGGCTACAAACCCAGCAAAAAAATATTTTTTACCATATTGGTATTTAATATCTCCTGTGCAACTCTTATTAATTTATAGTTAACTTATTTATGGTTAACCTGCATCTAACCCACAAAACGGTGGCGCCATATTCCCTGTTAAACATTAACAGAATGGATGAGGTACTTAGTAAGTAATTACCTCTAATGTTCTTAACCATTCAACCCTCTTTCATCATATAACATCCTTCAACATCATTTTCTACTAATTACCTTTAGTAACAAAAATAAACATACACAATCGTATCTAAGGTAGCAACATTTAGTTAGGCATATACGAGTTCAAGAAAGCTAAGTAATAAACAGGCATTAAAAAATATAACCGAATATTAAGTATTAGGCGATTTATTTTCAATCAAAGGTAAGGGATTTTGATGAGATTTGAATTAGATGAATCAATACAAATTATAATCAAGTATATAATACTCATCGAAATCCGTAAAATATTTTGACAAAAAAAGGGACCTGCAATACCATTCTGCCTTGCCTATCCAAATGTACAATCCGAAATGCATTTACTGAAAGGTAAAACAATTATATTATTCATTCAATTGAAATTCTTAAACGATTGAAATAGGTTTTTCTACAATGGATGAAAAGGTGTATGTTAAATAGTGTTAAAAGTTAAACTTTAAACGCTATTAAATTGTCTTAAACGAATGGATTAAAGTGTAACTAATATTACATGGGATGAGATTAGTGAAACGTAATTCATCATCTGAAGAAACTTTATTGTAACCAGCCTTCAGTTTATAAAGTGGAAGTTTTAAAAATTCGAATAAATAATGTCCACATTCAAGCCAGTGAAATTCTTTCCATAAAAATGGGAATTTATCTAGCCGAGAAGTTATTGTTATTACTGCAATTCTAGACCGGAAGCTTACAATGACGGTCTTGAAAACCGCTGTAAAATGTTAGGATACTTTGTGGTCAGAATGTTTTAAGTTTTCCCAAGTTAAGTTGTTCCATACGTTTCGAGGAGTGAGGAATTTGAATATAAGACATTATGTTAATTTATCACCATACCAAACTAATATATTACTGATCATTGGGCTTTCAATAAATGCTCCTGTCTATTGAAACAGCTGATCTCAGTCAGTACAGTGACAGTTAAATAGAAACTCAATCTTCACTTATTCTACGTAAAATCCGCACCATGTTGTGTGAAAAGTTATAAAACACTATACATTTATTTATTTTTTTATAGGCGAAATAATATCAAAAATTATTATAGTATATATACTATATTATAATGTACATGCTTTAGATTTTAGATGTCGACAAATTCGATTAATGTTTTTGATCAAAATAACATTAATTAGAATACCTCACTACAAACAGTGTTTAAAAGTGTACTATATACTAAAGTGTACTAAAACGTATATTTACATGTTTACATATATTGACATTTATTAACATGTTCAGGTTATAAAAATCAAATAAATGTGTGGCAACGTTGCATAGCATGCTATTAAGGGGAGGAAATTAAATATTTCCTACGATAACCAATTTCTACTTTATTCGGTAGCTGTGACCCAGAGAAGTTTGATTGCATTCTAGTTTTTAACTATTCCAATTTGATTTGAAAAACTCAATATCAAACTTAAAACCTTCAGAACCCGGTTATAGTTTAAAATTTGTTATTATCAGAAGTGGCCTTAATCCAAATTGAAAGAGGCTGATTTTTTTATTATTATTCTGACACGTATGGTGTTAAGAAATACAACTCAAAACTTTGTATTGTTTTATATATGATTTATTTTGGGGGTTTCAAAGTTTAATATATTGGTAATATTTAGTTTTGGCTAATTTATAATACAACATAGAATGGATAAACATTAAAAATATATGTTTCGAAGACATTTAAAGACACAAAAAGATATTTTATGTGGAAATTATTGTTTCATTATTCATCTATATTCAAATCTAAGTTTATCAAGTTAATTGTTTATTTTCTCCTATGAAAAATAGATGTAAAATATTTCCCAACTTCATTCCTAGAGGTCGTGTGCAGACCTTAATGAACCTCTTCAATTTGATTCAGTAACCAATTTTAAAGTAACATTCTTGTAATCATAATGGATGTTAGATAATGAGAAGGACGATGAGAGCTGTGTCTGCTTATCATCCTGCTGCAAAATTTAGCGACATGTCCAAGAAGTTGACAGTTATAAAACGGTTTTGAGTTGCGATAAGTAGTAAAAAATATAACACATCTTCATATGACAAACCGTGTTTCTAATGCAATTTTAAACGTGCAAAACAATATGATTTAGGCCTAATTGATATTTTATGTTTAGGTTATTCTTGATTGAAGTTTTTACACCCCTAGGGCTGAAAATCTGCTGTTCACTTACTTTCAATGCATATTAAATATACGATCAGTATCCATAGCATTGCAATAGAATTGTTTTATTATTTTATTTTATTTCAACAGACATTCCATTTTGTTTGATGTGGTGCTATTCGTTTACAAACTTATCTATATAAACATAATTATAATGCAATGTACAGTTCAAGATGGCTAATATTAAATAATAACTATAACATTTGATACTTAGACATAGGAAACAAAAACAAATAACAATAATATAGTAATAACAAGAATGACCAATAGCAAAAACAATAACAATGACGATCGCCACATATATTATTATATTATCACCGATGCCTAGCAACTATGCATTATTATTTTTGCTCTTTCCTCAAATTATTTCTTCATATAACCTTTAAGTTTTTGTTTTGTGTTGACAGTTGGTGTGCATTATTATTATGGTGAAAAATGGTAATAGGGTATAGTGCGGTGAAAATAGCGTTCGTACCACGGGCCGAAATGGTTTAGCAGCTCGATTGTTTTAAGTTTTCAAGCCGGCAAAACATCATTTTCGGCCCTAGGTACAAAATATACTATTACATTTCTACTTAGCGGACGAATATTAAATTAAAATAATGGTCGTATATTTTAAAAGCACATTATGGGTTATTTTCAAGTTTGTAATTAAATACTTTTAAAGCTAATTAAAAAGATATTTAAACAAAACACGTAGCACTTTGATACAACAAAAGAAATGTTCGATCCATTAGTTTTGAAAGCTGTAAATAATCGTCTCTGATGTTGAAGCACAAAAACACTTTTCTGGTTTCCCTCAGTTTGTTGTTTTTTTTAGTTTCTGTTAAGGTAAATTGAATTATCGTTCAAATATAATTTAAAAAAAACCTTGTCAGAGACAATAGAATCGGTATTCTTAGCACCACTTCACAGTTTTAAACGGGTAAAATTTTATTCTCATATTAATATAAGCAAATCTTAAGTAAACAAAGGAAGTAGTATTTTAATACGAAGAAACGATATACAGTGTTTATGTTAAATTAATCAAGTATTTTAACGAATTAGTTATATTCTCAAAAGTGTGAACATTTTTATTTTGCGATGTATAGTTTGAAATGGCAGTTTTCTTGGTTTGAAAAAAAGTATGATTGACTAAATAACATCAACGAAAGAAAAGTCAAAAATATATATTGGAAACTACTTGAGATTGAAGTGAATACCCAATAATAATAACACCCATTCTATTTGTTTGTTTTATGTCACTCCGTGTAAATATGATTAACATGAGGCACCATTTTGTAGACTGAATCGTGTCACACATAACTAATGTATTATAACAGTTAGTTTAAAATGTATACTAGATTTTTATCTTCGTTGTTCAAAAACATTTACATATCAAATTTGATTGAATTGACTGAACAACACTGTGAATATTGAATAAAATATGTCTATTAAGGTGTCCTTGGGTGGATTAAAATAGATTTTAAAATTCCCATTTTTTTATTTTTTTGCATTAATTGCTTGATGGTTGATAGATTTTGTTTAGTTGAGATATTTATTGGACTTGCCTGGGTTGTAGCATTCCTTTGGTGCTTACAAAACAAGATACACTAATGATCAAGGCAAATTTACTAACAAAGTAAAAATACCCCCACCGCAGTAAACCTGCCGACTAAGCGAATTTCCATTTGTCTGAATTGATTTTCAGTTGTATTTCAGTCATATTTTAATAACAATAGGTTTAACGAGTACCTAGGTTTGCTGCTACAAGGAAACAAATAAAGTGTGTTTTTGAGTAAAATATTGATAGCTTAGTACAAAATAAATAAATTTGCCAAGTTTGATCAAAATATATCCATAAACAAGTAAACTACAACATTTGACAATATTCTCCATAAGAACAACATGGGAATTTTAAATTTACAATTTTTTAATTTTCTCCGTTACTAATAATCGAACAAAAATACTTTTATATACTAAATTATTTGTTTTTTTTAGCTCTTTAAAAAGGTCTAAAGAGAAATCGGGAAATTTTGTGTTTTGAGGGTCAAAAGTGAGAAAAACCAATTTTTACCCCATAAAACCCCCCGTAAAGCCCCGTTCCCATGGTCCGATCGTGCTGGTTTGCGAACTCATTCACGTTTATCCCGCTTTACACCTTTAAACCAAATTTCATCAAAATCGGACAAAAATTACTCAAGTTATCGCGTTCACGGACGTATATATATATAAGTCTTTATATATATATATATATATATATATATATAAAAATTTGAACGAATGGTGTTTTTGGCCTCTGAGGACATCAAAATGAAAAAGTAAATTGGTCCCGGGTCTAGGTCTTACCGTGCCACCTACGGTAATAGCTACTTCCCTAGAGGGAAATTCGCTAAAAGGAACTGATAGTTTTGGGAATATTTTATTGTTGTGAGTTTAAAGCTACAGATGTATAATTCATTGTTGTAACGTTATCTATTTACGAAAACACTTCAAGTCAACAGCATAAACGACGATTTTGCGAGAAAAAAAACCCATTTGAATCACGACATGTTATCAAATAATATTTAATAAGTATTAAAAAAAATTTTTATTGTAGTGAACGAATTACCCATAAATTGGATCAGCAATGTTTCAATGGTAATTAACTAACCGTCAGAAACAGTTTTTATCTCAATAGTCTTAAATTTACAACAAAAATTAAAATGGATTTGATAAAATATATATAACTCGATTACAAATCATCAACAAATCAAACAAAATAAAACCCGTATTGAGCCAAACAAGAGGACCCCCTCTGGATGTAAGTGGTTTATATTAACTTGGGCACTTAAATGAGAAAAGCGGGAGGGCAGTACAACTTAGATTGGCAATATCAATTATGAAACCAACGCTTAATTGGGCTTTATTGCCCGTTGGTTACTAGATGGTTTTCTAGCGTTTAAATATATTAAACTTCACTGAAGCTCCTAATTTGACATCGCTTTAAAACTAAAATAAGGGGAAATTGTTAGCTCAAGGAATGAAAGCTTAATAAGTATAGTTTGTTCAGTACTTTTGCCACATTATTTCTTTTGAGTATTTTTCTGAAGTCTATCTTTCGTTTTAGTTGCTAATCCTTATTAGAATTCCATAAATAGTTTTTGTTGTATTATATATTACATCTAACCTTAGTCCATCCTAACCATAGTAAGTTCTAAGTTCTAATATAGTTTATTGGTATAACGTGGTATTTTGTTGATAACGTATACACACCACATATTTGAAGGGTTACATTTCGCACATTGTGTTCAGATTTTATTCACAAAGTTTGTTTACTTACAAATAATAATTTTACGTAGATTTATGATAATTTTGCGATTGTTGTTATGATTATACAGAAATATAATAATTAATAGTTGAATGCGGCTTAATAGGAGATTGAAAAACGCATTTGTTTCAGGGTTCCCCCCACTATGGCAATAGCTTTACGGTGGGTGGATACAAAATTAACTTTACTCAACGAATCTTCACACTTTTATAGAGGATCCTTTGTTGTTCTATTGGGATAATTAAGTACTAGAAAAGCTTCATCGCCAAAAGGCTTCCTCTATTTAACATTATTTAAATAATATTTCCATTCGTATATCAGTGATGGTAAATTATGTTTTATTAAAGTAATTAAAATACATCCAAAACATCAACAGTAAACGGTTGTGTTGAAGTGTCGTTAATAATGAAAATGAAGCAAACCCATTGTTGTCGGGCCTATCGTAACAAAAAGAGTTCGGATCGATTTCCCATTACTTTGAATGGTTGGTTCGTATTTTGTAAACCTGTTGATAAAATCACGTTAGATTTAAAGTTTTTAAAGAAAAGGGTTTGACAAATTGGTTGGCAAAATAATGTATTAAATAATTATTAAATTGTGCACCGTTTTAAACCCACTTGTATTTTCAAATGTTTTTTGATGGATGGATACCCAAAGCTTCTTTGAACAGCATAGCTTAAATGACTGAATTACTTTTATCTATATTTTAATATACCAAAATGTTTATATAAATGTGTTTCAAACACTAGAACTATGGAAATGCATGCATAAAATATAATCATGTTTTGTATTTAATGATTACAAATCCGATCTAGATAGTTCATGTTTTGTTCACCTCGTGCATTTGATTTGTGCCAAAGTGGATACTGTGAATAAAAATCACATCAGGTGTTGTGTAAGACAGGCTCAGTTGTTTAATTATTTGCTGACAATTAGTAAAACCCCTTATTCCATTCTTGACGTTGAAACTGTATATATTTCAGCCACAACTACCTTGATTCACAGTTGCATTAATGAAATACGTTTGCTTGGGATTGGCAGGGACGAATACCAATAATTTTGCTATTATTTAAAGTCTAAAGCATTTAGAAAGTTTTCTGGAACGCTAAATACTTATTGACGATAATATTAGTTACCGTAATAATATACATAGTTACGAGTCTGTTGCTGCAAAAAAAAAAAATCACTAGCTTCTCATAAATAAATCACATCAAAAAGGCATGATTAACTTTATCGCTATCCTATTTTATATGTTTATTTTTGCTATATATTTTTAAATATGTATTCAGTCAATTAAACCTCGTTATTAAGTGGTTCAAAAGAGTATTATTTAACAAGATTAAATTATAGTAACATTTATATTTGTTGAAACTAAATCGTATAAGTGACCAATAGATTTGACAAAACTAAAATAGTTAATTAAATTCATCAATTGTGAAGCCCTGAAATTAATTATTTATTCTATAAAACAGTTGACAGTTACCCAGAGAGCAATTATGCTAGAGAGCCTATCACTTTACATTTTAATTAAATTGACATTTGGTAATTGAATTCAATAGGACGGTAAATTGAAAAAAAATGAGTATTATTTTTGCTCCTCTCTAATGTCAAACCTCATAGTTTTTGTTAGACTTTAGTACTTTTTTCTGTTTTATATATTTTTGTTGTTTTTCCATTTCCTAAAATACAATTAGCTATTTCCGTCAATTGTGTAGCATGAGAATAGATAACGCACAGAATAAAACAGTCTTACATCAGACATTTTAAAAAGTAGACTTTTTACTCGTGGAAAATACGTAGAGAAGGCATATTTACTATAGTAGTACCCTTTATTTATAGTTTCCTTAACTTTTACTTATTACATATAGTATATTATTTGATTTTGATTTGATTTACTATTGAAAACTTAAGTGTTATTCTGACCAATCCTGACAAACCTAAAGAATATATAGATAGAACGCGACGACGAAGTAAAGATTCTTCCCATACAAAGTAGCGTGAGCGTTGGCTGTAACATGGGTTAGAGACTAAACCGATATCTTGAATATTTTCTTCTAGATTTTTCTTAAGTCGTCTAAATTCAGCTAAACCACGGTAAATAGTAAAAACTTTATATTTATACTTAAAGCGCAGTACATAAAAATAGACAAGTAAATGCTAACGTTCTAAACAAGAATAAAACTCAGGTTAAAATTAAGAACTGGCTAGACAACCTTTTCATTATTTAGTTACCGTTTCTATTTTTCATACTAAAGTATTATTCAATTTTTTTTGTGGTATACCTAGTAGTTAAGCTCAATTTATTGTTAGGGGTCTTAATATTTGATCCCTATCAACTGATTATTGATTTTGGGCTGAATATAGTGCACATTGTTTAATGTTACCCAGGGATCGCATGTCTATTGTCTATAGACAGTAACAGCCAGTTTAGAATCGGGTTAAACTTCTGTAAACCAGTGTTTACTTGTCACTAAACTGGTGTTTATATAATTATGTTCTAATTTATTACATGGGAAAAATTATCTATGGGTTTTAAGACCAAATATATTTACACAATATATTTATTGCTAATGATGCACCGCATAAGATTATATTATGAACGTTTTCAATACGCTAGTGTCTAACTTTTAATTACACGTATATACTAAATTTCACCGAAGTTGTTTTAAATTTTACTCTAGTTATCGTGCTAATATATATGGATTTAATCGGATGCTGTTTTGGCCTATGGGGACACCAAAACGAATGAGTAAATCAGTCCCGGATTCAGGTCTGCTTATTAACTATATGGAAAGCTCGTAAATACAGTTCCTCGCTGATTACGATTTTCAATTGCTATTAGCCTACTAAATATTAGATTTAAATTTGTTTCTCGCTTGAAAACACTCGGGTAACAAACAAAATGGCAGCACGGAGCAAACCTGTCATCGAAAGTCGCTTTTATCAAGCTATAAATTCTAAAGCCACGGCGGAAGCAGCCGCTTTTGTTTCAGTTCAAGCTTTATTGTTCTAAAATTCTGGTTTTGCCTAGATAATCGGTTAAACTTCAGTCAGATTCTCGTTGAATTGCTGTTGCATTCTGTTTGGATGTATGTATAGCACTTTTTCATATTCATTTCCCTGCGCATTATGATATTGTACTATGTAAAAGATGAATAAGAACCACCTTAACCAAAATTAAATTATTTTTTTTATTGTACTTGTTTTATAATTTGAATTTGGTCATCGTTTTTTGTAATGTGAACAGCATCGGTAGTGTGTATGTGTCTATTCCACGATAACTCAAGTAAAATCAATAAATCGTTAAGTTTAATGTCATTCAATACAATCGTGTTAACCTAAGGCAATTCAAATGGGTTCACGACCCAGAATTTCTTCAGATGTTGGCGGCGTCTTAAAATATTGACTACAGATCTGTACGTGGAACGTATCCAGCAAAGCAAGGTGTTGACCCGCACAAATTGAATTCACTGATAAAATTAGTGGCAGTGATCAGGATCCGAATCCACGACATCGCTGTTTGGGGCCCGAAGTCCGTGACGAGTTTAAAGGGGGGGGGGTTATTGGGAACAAATAATTATTACCATTTTGACCCTCTATAATATGCTTACTATAAAATACTTGTCATTAAATTTTAATATCCATTCTTACTTTATATCCTCATTCGAGTCTTGACATTGGTTACAGCTGTTCCATTACTTTATTACTACATACATTACTCGAACAAATATTTTATGTAATGAATATACTTTTCTATTTTCACCCTACGCTGTAAATAAGTCATGGGATTGGAATTTCATGTTATTGTCATGTTATTTCATTTGTTTAGAATTTCTGTTTATATTTCGTTGCTATTTTGTCACCAGCATGGCAACCCATGATAATTCTTTTACATTTCAAATTAATTTTTGTGCTTATTTCTGAGCCTATTTTAATTTATAAAGGGAGTCTGCACATCTAAAGGAAAATTGGCCCAGTAATACACAAGACCTAAAAATAAAGGTTTTAAAGAAATATGCTTGCCTATTAATATATAGATACCATCCCTATCCCTTTGGAAATCAGCCTGTGGGGCAGAGCCCTTAGGGAGTTCGTCCATATCAACACTTTTCGGCAAATCTACACACTCTAAACTTCATTTTGATATGCCATATGCCTATATTTCTATTTGGTAAATGGCCGTAACCGTTTACATAAAATTTGATTGTAGCACTTTAATAATATAATAGATTACTGCAAACATAAGACTTATTGATTAGTTACTGCAGATTAAAATGTTTATACCATCAAAATATTCTGATATCAAACGAAAGTAAACACTGTTACTATGTATACAAATCTGGCCAATCTCCTTACGTTTTACGAAAGTCTTCGATTTTCAATCCGTGAAATCATATGACCTGTTTTTATTTCCTCGAGTTTTTCTTTCGAGATAGAATTGCAAAATTCAATGCCGTACGTTATTAAATTCAAATTATATTTTAAAAGATGTATAACACATTATATAAAGAGTTTTCTTCTGTGAAGGATAAAGAACAGTTATTACTGGAGCAACATAAATATTGAAGGTTTCTATAACGTTTGATAAGACTTCCTCACATAACTACGGCAATAACAGTAACTGCACGTCTTCTTTCACATGGAAAAGTACCCGAAGTTGTTTGAAATTATCGGAAAAGAAAAAAAGAATATTAAAAAACAGTATTATAACTGAAGTGTATTTGTATGCACTCATAAATATATTTGTATATTATGATATTTGTACAATAAAACATCATGTGCATTTAACCTAACCAATTATCCACATGGAACTTTACAACAGTTAAAAAAGTACCAACCATATTTATATGTATATATATGTATATATATATATATATATATATATATATACATACATATGGTTATGATGAGACAATATTATCACTAAGAAACAATAATCTTTTTAAAATTGTTGGAATAATCTGAGTGATTTTGAAGGTCTGCTGAATGTCTCTACAGCAATGAAAGACGTTAAATGTAGGTAATTAGTAAATAGCTAACTGCATTTATTTGTTATTAACGGGATTTCAATTCAAATCCTATAAGAATTAGGTCCTATTCTCAAATATCTTTAGCTGCACCAGTAATTTTATAAGAAAAACATTTGCGAATCAACCGTTAGAAACCTATCATTTTATAACCAGTACTGATTACTTTGTTTAAAAATATGTATTTGAAGATAAGTATTATTATTCTTATATAGGCTGAAATAAATAGTACAATGATGATGATCGATTTTAACGAGTTGTCGAATTAATCGAGTACTTTTACACACACTGTGTGAAAACGTTAAATAAATATACATATAAAAATTATTATGTAGCTTCATGTTTAATAAAAATCGGAAACAGTTTGGAGCAAAAGATTGTTTGTATTAAGTAAAAAGATCATTTAATATCTAATAATCCTAAGTGGCATACAAGATGAGTAAATTGGTATGAAGTATATCCAAATTAATTACGGCTACAACGAAATAGAGGATTGACGGAGAAGCTTATGTAAATAATTTAAAGTTTTTTCTTTGATTATTGGTGAATACTGCGAAGCGGTTTTATTTGTTCTCATATTTATAATATACAAATACAGGTTTTTAAAACTTTAAATAATGTCATGTTTATTAGATGGAAGATTGTCTCATAAATTAGTTTTCATATCCACTCCGTATTTGCTCAACTGCCCAGTTCGTGTTCAAACTGCTAGATTATTTACTAGAGACTTACTACCTCAATCAACTAAGTAAATGTCCCAAACAGCTTTAAAGAGTCCTTCACTGCAAGTATGAAAGTTTAATTTACCTAAATGAAAGGGAGGTAAAGCTTAGGTTAATGAGTTTGTCATTGAAATGAGCTTAGTTTAATTTCCTTAGTAAGCACATATCTTCATTTGATTTGATTAAATGTTTGATTTTCAAAATGCCCAAAGGTCTGATATAAGATAAATTTCACTAATTATTTTCATATAAAAGTGTACTTGGTTTATTTAAATAATTCAGAATATTGCATTATTTAATTGTTGTAATGACCCTTGCCATCCAACTAATAATAATAGATTAACAAGAATAATTATTGGATTTTAAGCCAGGTTTGAATGCATGTGACATACCAGAGCCTCGGGCCATAAAAAAAATAAACACATCTTATTCCAGAAAAAATATTACAATAATTAAAACGAAATATAATGACAATTCTCCAGCAGAATATCTAACCAAATTTCAATCACAGTCATACCTAACCAATTAATTATCTTCCTATAAAAGGATAACTATTTTAAATGTGCAGATTTACCAATAAACCTTTAAATTTAAAGAGATTAAATTTAAAAGATAATGACAAGATGTTGTAATTACAACAATCTTTATCAAACCAATTATTCAAACCAATTATTATTAAAATATATTGACATGTTATTACTTCTTACTTCTTACAACATCTTTATACTTTTATAGAATCAATCACTGAAGAGATTAATTTAAATTTCATTGGTTTACACTTATTTAATATTTATCTTCATTGTCATTGGCGTAAACTCAAAATTATTCATCTTCAATACTGCACATAAGATATTACCGTAAATGTTTACAAAATAATAACTAGCATCAAACTGATAGACAATCACAGTTACTTCTTTCATTTTACTGAAAAAATATACTTTCCAATAGTTGAATTTACTGTTTGATGAATCTAGGGAATCATGCAATATCCACATAGTTACTTCAGCACACTGCACACATTTCAATCACATCTGTTTATAAATATATTTTTATAACGGATTACTACCACCTTAATTACATCTTTAAATACATTATCCTCCATAAAATATTTTTTTTTATTGAAAATGGGCCTGAAAGAACGAGCTTACAACTATCTTTGTTTTCAAATATTTACAGCTCAAATTACTACTTTTTACACATTTTCCTTTGGTAAATCTGGTTTAATGTCTTTAAATTCATTCCTGGAATAACTTATCGACAAACTAAAAAGAATTTTTCAGCTACTCATTCCTTCATCGTTTGCAATATTGAATATTTATAAAATCATTAATTCATGTTAACAATTAAAGCTATTTAGAAAACTAAACATCAGATTGTAAAAACATAGATGAAGGTATAGATGAAGGGCTACAAAGCAATAATCATGAAATAGCCACTGTACTGATATTCAAATCATGAAAACATTCCTTTCGTTCTGTTACTGATGCATTCTGATTTGCTACAAAGGGAACAAATAGATGCCCGATATTTCATTTGTTTTGTTGTTTTGCGTGTTGTTCTAGAATTCTGCAATATTACGAGAAGAAGGTGTAAACGATGAGTCCAAAAAAATAAATCATCAATACCTTTTTTAACATAGAATTACCATACGTTGTTACATACAATTTATAGTTTAACTGTACAATAGTATACCGTATTACTAAAATTTATATTTATATTCATGGATAATGTTTCCACAGCTTTCAGGTTACAAATTATGTAATACAACGTTCATAATTTTCTATGAGCTATTTAAACAAAAAGGTAAACGCTCTTCTTTCCCTTTCTATCACATGAAATAACATGATAACATTTTCATCCAATATTTGGCTTGATTGTTTTCAAAATGATTTTCACGTCCATAAAATACTCATCGGGTTTTAAAATACGTTATTGAACTTACTTTGTATGAATGCTACAAAAGATTGCATGGATTGAAAGAGGAAGCTCTCATGTTGTGTTTGATATCACTAAAGTGCTCATTTTCACAAAGTGCATGTTTCGCTGCCTGTTTTCAGCGAAACATGTTTCCAGGCTAAAATGCAACTCCTCCCAAACGTTGGTATTCATACTGTTGTCGCTGCAACGCGAATCCTGGTCCGGAGCTCTGGCAGGGTTTGAGCTATTGGCTTGAAGTCACTGTCCTTCACATAGCCTCTGAGAACGAAGTCATATACAGGTCCAAAGAACGGGGTGGTCACCTTAGTAGAGCTAAGTCATCCTTAGCACAGCGGTCAATCCAACCAACAGGGGGACTCTTAATAAGAAAAAAATGTGGACGTCACAGTGCCAATGTGGACTAGGAGGAGCCCCGTCTTGCTAGAATATGAAGTCCTCTATGCCCCTTCAATTTGGGGAAACATACCTTGCGCCTACATGTCCAGATATGTAACACCAGTTACAGTTAGTTAGAAACACCGTTAAAGTTTTTCTTCAATTATATGCATTTCGAAAACAACTAATGAAAGTAAACAAAAAGGGAAAAGACCGACAATGAATTAATATGGATTATAAAACAGTTTCTACTTTTATAAAACTAGAAAAATTCTCTTTAACCACGTGTGAGTCACTGTGCTATGGGACAAAAATTTAGGGATATACATGCAATTAAATCCCGATGATTATTTTGTGGAAACCAGGACACCCGGTATTATGTAGATGGATTTATATTTACCATTATACTATCAGTAAGGAAAAGATAACTTTTGTGACAGGTCAGATTCTTTGACAGTCTCTAACAAGAAATTGTGGATTCGTTTGCTGACGGAGCTCAATATTCAACTTTCCACCTAAACTTATTGTTATGGTGACGTAAGTTGTAGCGCCACACTTATCTCTGCCTGAAAAGAAAATTTCAAATTTAATGGCAAAATCCTTTTTTATAGCAATCTTTTTTTGCTAATAATACAGACAGACAGACGAACAGACACACGCCGCCTTAATTTTTTAATAGTATTTAGATATAGATATAGATAGGTGTAGTATACATTAAAAACTGTATAACTGAAATAAACATTTTAATATAATAAATAATTAGCCGTCGAAAAAGTTATACTTAAGTTTGGGTGTCCTCATATAAATAAGTGTTCGATAAATGAATCAGTACCGTAGTAAAAAATCATAGGTAAATTTATGTAAAGGTTGACAATAAATAATTAGGATGTTTATAAAAATTATTTTTGTAGTTAGTTAGTAATTTTAATTCCGTATTCAGTAATGTTAAGTACTTTCAACGAATCAATAGGGAATTACAAAATTAAGTTACATTTTTATTTCAGATTGACTTTTAAATATGCTGTCTGATTTGATAATTACAAATTGTATTTATCAATATTTTTTTGCAATTTCAAAAGTAGAAATCTCCTTGGTTTCCTTATGCAAAGGTAGCATGAGCGTTGGTTCTTACATGTGTAGGAGGTGAACCAATATTATGAAAATTTTCTTTTATAAGCTTCATAAGCTGTGGAAGTCAAGGTGAACCACTTTGAATATTAAAAAACAGAATATCTTTGTATAGATTACAGGATATTTAATTTTATGAAGGCAACGAAAATTACAAAAATTTAACTTATATTAAAAATCTGAGATTTGTTAGCTAGCATTTCAGTTATATATTAATAGGTCTAACCTTATTTCTCATTGCATTTCAATCATATTGATTTGAAATGGTTATTTGGAATATTTATCACCGATATCGTAAAATGTTATTTTGACCCGTGAAACGCCGGGTTTTGCTAGCTAGTATTTGTATAAGAGTAATCAAATATGAAATATTTCATGTTTGCATGAAAATCCAATAATAAAGAGTAAAATAAAGATTATTTCAACGTTATTGAATGTGAAACAAAGAGCTAAAAATATAATTAACGCAAATAAAAGTTCTATAGCTTAATTTCAACAATCCATAGCTTCGAAAATGCATACATGTTAATGATAGATAGTATGAGTGATTAGTTTTTACAAAATAAAAGAGATGAAAAACAATTGATGGTTTATTAACATGGTTGAGAACAAAACTGATAAAAAGTAAACAAAAAAGTAAATAAATCATAACAATTAATAACATATGATTTCATCCTCAAATGGCAGGCAGTTGATAGTATACATAGTACTTCTAACATACTCCCCCCCAAATTGCAACAGGGAACTGGGCAATTTTATTCTGTGACAGGAAGAGAGCACAATTTTGCTATTGGTCTTTTGAGTATTCCAGTAGCTGTCTTCAGTGTTACCACGCGAATGAGATTGTCAAGCCCAGGATGAACTTCTATGACCTTTGCTAAAGGCCATTGTGATGGAGGATATTGTTCGTCAATAATAAGGACTACTGATCCTACTTTAAGTTGTGTGTTTGGAAATCTCCATTTATAAATTGTCTGCAGTTGCTGAAGATATTCCCTTGACCATCTTTTCCAGAAACTTTGTAACATTTGCTGCAACAACTGCCATCTTGAAAGTCTATTTGTTGGTACTTCCTTGAGGTCTGGTTCTGGTATTGTAGATAGTGATGAACCAACAAGAAAATGTGCAGGAGTCAATGTAGATAGGTCATCAGGATCATCAGTCAATTTGCAGAGAGGTCTCGAATTCAAAACCGCTTCGATTTGTGTGAGAATGGTAGTGAATTCTTCGTATGTTAGTTGAGTATTACCAACAATTCGTTTTAGGTGATATTTCACTGACTTAACTCCTGCTTCCCAGTGACCACCGAAGTGAGGAGCAGATGGAGGGTTAAATTTCCACAATGTTCCATCTTTAGTTAGAAGATCTCTTAGTTTGGTACTTGTCGTTGTTGAAGCCGTGAATAGACGTTTTAGTTCTGCATCAGCACCGATAAATGTAGTACCACAATCACTGGACAGAGTGGAAGAAATTCCACGGCGAGCTGTGAATCTCTTATATGCTGCAATGAATGCTTCTGCAGAGTAATCGGTGACTAATTCGAGGTGGAGTGCAGATGTTGACGAGCAGATGAATACTACAATATATCCCTTGTATGTTTTTGCTGCTTTACCTCGCCAAGTCTTGATAACGAATGGACCTGCGTAATCCACACCAGAGTGGAGAAATGGTCGTGAAGGGGTGACTCGAGATGTAGGAAGCTGTCCCATAAGTTGCTGAGCTCGTTCAGCTCTGTATCGAGCACAAGTGACACACCGTAGTAGTTCTTTCTTAATAGCTGGGCGACCACCGAGAATCCAAAAACGTTGTCTAATGGTTGATAATGTAATGCTTGTACTACCGTGTAGTGTACGAAGGTGGGAATCAGATATTATTAGTTTTGAAAGATTAGAATCTTTTGGGAGGAGAAGTGGGTGTTTTGAGTCATACTCAAGAGTGGATTGGTTGAGTCTACCTCCAACTCTGATAAGTTTATTTTGATCAAGAAACGGAGTGAAATTGCGGAGTTTACTCAACTTATTGATTGGTTTCTGATTAGTGAGTTGTTTTAGATCTTCATTGAAGGCTTCTAGCTGAACAATACCTGTCCAAAGTAGTAAAGAATCATTTAATTCTTTGGGTGTCAGATAGGGAGTGTGTTCTATACTGTCGATTTTCTTGAGACGATTGATAAATCTTCGACACCATGCTGTGATCCGAAGTAGCTTATTGAGATCAGAGTAGCGAGAAAGTAAGTCAGGTTCTGATTTAGATTGGGATAAATACGTTGATTTCTGACTGCGCTGCTCAGACACGGCTTCCTCTGCAAGTTCGTCGGAACTCATGGGCCAATTTACAGAATCTTCCGCGAGCCACGAGGGTCCTGACCACCACAACTTGTGGTCCACGAGAGCTTTAGGAGATAACCCACGTGAAGCGCAATCGGCTGGATTCTCTTTGCCAGGAACATACCTCCAACGAGCTAATGGTTCTGTTTCCTGTATAATGCTAACTCGATTACAAACAAAGTCTTTCCACTTGGATGGGTGGTTCTGAATCCAAGTAAGAGTTACACGAGAATCTGTCCACAACCACAATGGAGCAGATTTGATATCTAGAATTTCTCTAACATATTTTGCAAGACGCACCAACATTAATGCTGCTGTAAGCTCTAGTCTGGGGATACTCATTTTCTTAAGAGATGCAACTCTGGTTTTAGCACAAACAATGTTTACAAAAATACCTGACTCAGACCTTACTTTAATATACACAACAGCAGCCATTGCAGACTGCGATGCATCTGAAAACCCGTGAAGTTCCACACAGCAGGAAGATGATTTGGTGAGACCTAAAAATCTTGGAATTGATATAATAGACAAGTCTTTTAGTTGAGCTTCAAGATTTTGCCAGTGTGCCAACAGGTAGGGAGGAAGAAAATCATCCCAGTTTAACTTAATCAACCATAGTTGCTGCAAAAATATTTTAGCTTGAATTATTACAGGAGCGATAAATCCTAAGGGATCAAATAGTTTTGCAATATGAGATAGAACACTTCGCTTAGTTATCGGAACTGGAGTTTGGAAATCAATCTGGAACTGAAAATCGTCACTTGCTGGTTTCCAAGTTAATCCTAGGGTTCTTACAGCTGTTGATTCTTTGATTGAAATTGAAGCTTCTTTTACATACCGTTCGGGAGATATTGAAGTTAGTGTTGAAAGGTTGTTGCTTATCCACTTTTGTAATGGAAAACATCCTTCCATGCAAAGTTTATCGACTTGTGTTATGACCTCTTGACATTCGTCAATAGTGTCAGCACCCCCAAATATGTCATCAACATATCTTCCTTTTGAAAGAACAGATGCTCCTAAAGGATATTGATTCCCATGGTCGATTACAAGTTGATTCATTGTTCTCAATGCTAGAAAGGGAGCACATGATAAACCATAAGTTACGGTTTTCAACTGATATGTACAAAGTTGTTCATTGTCGTACCATAAGATTCTTTGTAAGTCCCAGTCATCTGGATGAACCATAATCTGCCGATACATTTTTTCAATGTCTGCAGAGAAGACGTACTTGAATTGTCTGAACCAAATTAAGACATCAGATAAATTAGTTTGCAACTTTTCCCCAGTATGAAGGATATCGTTTAGAGATTTACCCGTAGAAGAACGCTGTGATCCATTGAAAACCATCCTTAGTTTTGTGGTTGAACTGGTATCCCGAAGGACGCCATGATGAGGTAAGTAAAATGTTGGAGTATTTACTACAGAATCACTTCCTACTTTTGACATATGATCAAGTGATTCATATTCTGAGATAAAGTTAGAATACAGTTTGTGATAGTTAGGATCAGTAACAAAACGTTTTTTCATTGAGTTCAATACATTGAGAGCAGATGTTCGAGAATTCCCTAGATTTTCAGCAGACTCTTTTAGAGGAAGTTTAACAACATACCTTCCAGTTTCAGTCCTAGAGTGCGTTGATTGAAAGTGTTCTTCACACGTTTGATTTTCAGGAGATAAAACCTGAACTGGATCTTTGGAAAAATCCTCCTGTTCCCAAAACTTCTGAAGTAAATCATCTACTTTGTTCTCCAGTAGGCAATGATACATTGATGATTTATTGTCATTGATGAAAAGTCCACACGGCCCAGATAACACCCAACCAAAGATGGTTGATTGAGCGATAGGAGATAGAGGCGGACCCTTGATAAGTCCAGGAAGAATGATACTTCCATAAACATCAGCTCCAAGTATCAAATCTACAGATCCAGGGGTCATGAAATCTTGATCAGCTAGTTGAAGCTCCTTGATATGATGCCAGTTAGATTTACCTGGTGTCATAGTAGGTAAGTTAGCCGTGAGTTTTGGCAGAATGTGCTGTTAACGGACAGATGACTTTGTCGTTAGATGTACTCCCAATGTTAATGGACACTAATCCACGAGTAGTTGATGATTGATTTCCTCCGATACCGATAAGAGAGAGTGATGATGAGGAGCGTTCAATATGAAGAGTCTGCACTAGATGCTCCCTGATAAAGGAAATTTCGGAGCCTTGGTCTATTAGAGCTCTACATACAATGTTGTTACCTTTCGGGCTGATTACTCTAACTTGAGCAGTAGCTAAAAGAACTGTGTGTCGATTTACAGTGGGAAGAGAGTGATTTGAGGAAACTTGTGGTGTGTTTGATGATTTTCTTTCCGTATTTAGTGGATTTGGTGTTTGATAAGTGGATTTGATTTGACTAGATGTATCAAAAGGTTTACTGACAGCGTCATGAATCAATGTATGGTGGCGATTACCACATTTCACACATGATTTTTGAGATCGGCATTCTTTGAGCAAGTGAGGACCAAGACAGTTGAAACATAACCTTTTACTTGATAAGAAGTCCTTACGTTGAACAGGTGTTTTAGCGAGAAACTCTTTGCAATATACTATGTAATGAGCATGACTACAAAGTTTACACATACCTTTTTCTTTAGATTCTGCTACCAAAGCTGCATTTATCTTAGGATTGTGCTGAGGTTTACCTTGATGTTTTGATTGATTCACCATTCCATTCGAGTGAGACACTTCCCTGGCTTCGATGTTTTCCAAAGCCCGTACACGTCCCTCGATGA
Source organism: Macrosteles quadrilineatus (assembly GCF_028750875.1). Classification (NCBI taxonomy): domain Eukaryota; kingdom Metazoa; phylum Arthropoda; class Insecta; order Hemiptera; family Cicadellidae; genus Macrosteles; species Macrosteles quadrilineatus. Next base: position 47,838,647 of record NW_026542599.1, read on the forward strand.
AGGTCTGTAGGTCTTGCAGCGATGATGGTTCTGTCGATACGCCTCGGTGAAGCTCCCATGCCTCGTGTGTATCAGGATCTAGACGATGAACAGTCAGATATACTAAGATGTGATCCCATTGATCGATCGGCGAGCCAAGAGATTTAAGTGAGCCCAAACTCTCATTTACAGTTGAGATCAGATGATTAAGACCTTTGGCAGATTTTTGTTTTAAAGGTTGGATATTGAAAATGTCATCTAGATGTTTTTTAATCAAGACCCGTTTGTTTTCAAATCTAGCTACTAGTTTTTCCCAAGCTGGAATAAAGTTTTCCTCAGTGATTTGAAAACTAGATATCAACTGAGCAGCCTCGCCTACCAAGCTATTTTTGAGGTAATGTAATCTTGTTACATCAGTTAAATCAGGATTAGAAATTACTAAAGAATCGAAAAGATCGCTAAACGGTTTCCAGGATTGATAATCTCCTGCAAACTGTGGCAAAGATATTTGAGGCAATTTTGGTCTGAGAAAAGAGTTGGATTTACTACTTTCTGTAATACTTGCATTTTGGAGAGATGACGTTGAGACTAAGTCAAGGAGGTCCAGCATTTCCGATTTGTTGATGAGGTAAGCTTCTTTTCCGCGGCTGTAGTGGTCTTCATTTAGATAGTCGAGATTTTCTAGCAATTCGGGCTTTGACTCACAGATCCTTTCGTGATCTTTGTCAAACTTTTTCCAGTCTGCTTCCAAAACTTCAAGTCTTGTTTGTAGTTGAGCCTTAGTTATAGTAGATGTATCTTTGTTTTTGAAAAAGGCTGAAGCATTTTCCAGGTGTTTTATTTTTGATTCCAGTGATGCCATAATGATCATGAATTTTCAAATTTTGGTAGACATAAAATAAATTTTGATGAATAAAATTTCAGTGATATAGATACAAGTGTTTTGATATGTTGCTGTTCCGGCTCGATTTAGGACCAATAATGTTAATGATAGATAGTATGAGTGATTAGTTTTTACAAAATAAAAGAGATGAAAAACAATTGATGGTTTATTAACATGGTTGAGAACAAAACTGATAAAAAGTAAACAAAAAAGTAAATAAATCATAACAATTAATAACATATGATTTCATCCTCAAATGGCAGGCAGTTGATAGTATACATAGTACTTCTAACAATACAAGTAATGAAAATCTTTATTGCAGGAAGACTAACAATTAATTAATTGATGCTAGAAAAACCATCGTATTTTTGTGAAATTGTAGGATTTATGTTTGAAAACACATTGCAGCAAATAGAGTTTGCCTCTAGAAATAGATTATTATAATAATCAGATAAATTATTCTAATAATTTACCTGAGGCAAATATTATAAGGTTGAGTAATAATTCTTTGAATTTAATATAGACGTTTTGTATAGTTTTAATTCGCTCCAGTCCACACAATGTAGGCAACAACACATTATTAAAACGCATGGATAAAAACCCCCTTTTACTACCGTACGACATTGCCTCTTTTTTAATAAACTAGTAAAATACAATGCATTTTCTCAAATGTATGATCTGACATAATAGTTGGCTTCATATGGCAATAATATCTTTGGCTGTAATTAACTAAATTTCAATCAGTTTTTTTTACATCTACAATGGGCCAAATCATGGGTCCTGATGGGGCCTTTGAAAGCGTTATTTGTTATAATGTAATATGCACAATGTAGACCAATCAAATGTTTGTTGTTGATTCACGCCCATTTATTTATTTATTACTACAATTTCCTTGTGTTGAACAAAGTTTAGAATGCATAAAAATGTGTTTTTGATTATACAGAAATGTTGTGCAACTAGAGGTTTTACTGTTGTCTTTGAACTAGTATTAAGCCTAAAAGAAAATAAATTATCAACACATTATATTGGAAAAGAAATCGTGAAAACGCCAATTTACATGTATCTGTATTTCTTTGGGCGAAAAAACAATAATTCCATATTAGTTACTATCTTGATATGTTTATTAAACGTTGATAGTAATATTTTAAAGTTAAACCGTTGATATTTTGGTTCAAATTCGCATTTACAGTACAAATATTGTGTGAATAAAAAGCACATTATGGAGTGCATAATTCATTATCTAAGTTGTTTAATATAGATATTGATGCACTTGATTTGATAAATTGCATAAAGATTATCCGTGAAGATAAAAATAATATTTTCCGGAAATAATGGAGAAACTCATGCTTCCAAAATCGTATATACTTACTACAATAAGGGGTTCCTCTTTGACCCTATTACCTCTTTACTAGATGGATGGTTAGATGATTGTTTATGGTGTACGTAATAGCACATTATAACAAGAGTTACAAATTCACTAGTATCCTTAATTATCAATGAATGCACACTATTTTCTTTCGTAGGAACTTGAAACAAACGTAATTTAATTCTTAATAAAGGCGCATTCCTACTAATCATTAGAAAGTATTTATAACATTATATTGTTCTCTAAAGTCTCCGAATCTAAATTTTTAGTTGAACAGGGATTTATTGTTTGAAAATAAATGCATTATTGTTATCCTGTCTATTTGCAATATAGCAGATATATTTTAAAGCAATGGAAACTTACCATGGGAACAGCACAATTTGACACACGTGTATTTTTATAGTCAATCTTATGGTTCAATCTACTGTGCATTGATTACCAATATTTTTTGGGGTTCACTATACTTTTTTTACTTATTTATCACTCTCAAACATTAAAATAGCTTAAGCTGTAACAACTAATCTTATAATGGACCCTTACAGTTTCTGGTGGCAACAAAACAAACCTAGCTCTTTGATGTCAAAACAACAGTCTTGTTAGTTCTCCAATTTTCAAGTAAATTGTTTCTTTTGAGTAATCAGCGGAAATCTCGAACTATCTTAAAGGAAGCTTCAAGAAACCGTGATATTTTAGTTCACAAAAACGAATAAAATCTATTTGAATATTATACAATATACAATTCCGCAAATTTATCTTTTGACAATTGTATAAAATCTGGAAAGAGTTGAATTAATTCCTACATGATTGAAACCCAGTTTAAGATACCGTATTGTCCTAGATTGTACAAAAGTCCAGACTTAGTTGTGACTAATTAACAGTTTGTTGGTGATAAGGATGTGCATAAATTACTGTTATACAGCTTAGGTCTGGATTGAAGCCTACAACCAACATTAAATTGGGCAGTCAATAGGTAAACTAATATCAAAACCATCCAAAGCTCGTTTTGTCAATTATGTTTTTAAAACTTGTTTTATTATTGAAACACTACACAATTACTTATTAAACGTATAAGTAAAATAAGTATCCTTGCTTGAGGACCTTCCCAATACATGTTCTAGCTCATATATTGTTATGGCTTAGGTAGTTCTTTCATCTTCAAATTGAGTATAAATGTTATGGACTGATACAAACAGACATGTCAACATTGATCTCTCGTTACAGTAGACAGCTGTTTGAACTTAGCCAGTAATGGTTATCAATCTTTAAATGGAATATTAATGTTATGGACTGATACAAACACACAAGTCAACATTGATCTCTCATTGCAGTAGACTGCTGTTTGAACATGGCCAGTAATGGTTATCAATCTGCTAATGGATAATTAATGTTATGGACTGATATAAACACACAAGTCAACATTGATCTCTCGTTGCAGTAGACTGCTGTTTGAACATGGCCAGCAATGGTTATCAATCTGCTAATGGATAATTAATGTTATGGACTGATACAAACACACAAGTCAACATTGATCTCTCATTGCAGTAGACTGCTGTTTGAACATGGCCAGTAATGGTTATCAATCTGCTAATGGATAATTAATGTTATGGACTGATATAAACACACAAGTCAACATTGATCTCTCGTTGCAGTAGACTGCTGTTTGAACATGGCCAGTAATGGTTATCAATCTGCAAATGGAATATTAATGTTATGGACTGATACAAACACACAAGTCAACATTGATCTCTCATTGCAGTAGACTGCTGTTTGAACATGGCCAGTAATGGTTATCAATCTGCTAATGGATAATTAATGTTATGGACTGATATAAACACACAAGTCAACATTGATCTCCCGTTGCAGTAGACTGCTGTTTGAACATGGCCAGTAATGGTTATCAATCTGCTAATGGATAATTAATGTTATGGACTGATACAAACACACAAGTCAACATTGATCTCTCATTGCAGTAGACTGCTGTTTGAACATGGCCAGTAATGGTTATCAATCTGCTAATGGATAATTAATGTTATGGACTGATATAAACACACAAGTCAACATTGATCTCTCGTTGCAGTAGACTGCTGTTTGAACATGGCCAGTAATGGTTATCAATCTGCTAATGGATAATTAATGTTATGGACTGATATAAACACACAAGTCAACATTGATCTCTCATTGCAGTAGACTGCTGTTTGAACATGGCCAGTAATGGTTATCAATCTGCTAATGGATAATTAATGTTATGGACTGATATAAACACACAAGTCAACATTGATCTCTCGTTGCAGTAGACTGCTGTTTGAACATGGCCAGTAATGGTTATCAATCTGCTAATGGATAATTAATGTTATGGACTGATATAAACACACAAGTCAACATTGATCTCTCGTTGCAGTAGACTGCTGTTTGAACATGGCCAGTAATGGTTATCAATCTGCTAATGGATAATTAATGTTATGGACTGATACAAACACACAAGTCAACATTGATCTCTCATTGCAGTAGACTGCTGTTTGAACGTGGCCAGTAATGGTTATCAATCTGCTAATGGATAATTAATGTTATGGACTGATATAAACACACAAGTCAACATTGATCTCTCGTTGCAGTAGACTGCTGTTTGAACATGGCCAGTAATGGTTATCAATCTGCAAATGGAATATTAATGTTATGGACTGATACAAACACGCAAGTCAACATTGATCTCTCGTTGCAGTAGACTGCTGTTTGAACATGGCCAGTAATGGTTATCAATCTGCAAATGGAATATTAATGTTATGGACTGATACAAACACGCAAGTCAACATTAATCTCTCGTTGCAGTAGACTGCTGTTTGAACATGGCCAGCAATGGTTATCAATCTGCAAATGGAATATTAATGTTATGGACTGATACAAACACACAAGTCAACATTGATCTCTCGTTGCAGTAGACTGCTGTTTGAACATGGCCAGTAATGGTTATCAATCTGCAAATGGAATATTAATGTTATGGACTGATACAAACACGCAAGTCAACATTGATCTCTCGTTGCAGTAGACTGCTGTTTGAACATGGCCAGCAATGGTTATCAATCTGCAAATGGAATATTAATGTTATGGACTGATACAAACACACAAGTCAACATTGATCTCTCGTTGCAGTAGACTGCTGTTTGAACATGGCCAGTAATGGTTATCAATCTGCAAATGGAATATTAATGTTATGGACTGATACAAACACACAAGTCAACATTGATCTCTCGTTGCAGTAGACTGCTGTTTGAACATGGCCAGTAATGGTTATCAATCTGCAAATGGAATATTAATGTTATGGACTGATACAAACACGCAAGTCAACATTGATCTCTCGTTGCAGTAGACTGCTGTTTGAACATGGCCAGTAATGGTTATCAATCTGCAAATGGAATATTAATGTTATGGACTGATACAAACACACAAGTCAACATTGATCTCTCGTTGCAGTAGACTGCTGTTTGAACATGGCCAGTAATGGTTATCAATCTGCAAATGGAATATTAATGTTATGGACTGATATAAACACACAAGTCAACATTGATCTCTCGTTGCAGTAGACTGCTGTTTGAACATGGCCAGTAATGGTTATCAATCTGCAAATGGAATATTAATGTTATGGACTGATACAAACACGCAAGTCAACATTGAACTCTCGTTGCAGTAGACTGCTGTTTGAACATGGCCAGCAATGGTTATCAATCTGCAAATGGAATATTAATGTTATGGACTGATACAAACACACAAGTCAACATTGATCTCTCGTTGCAGTAGACTGCTGTTTGAACATGGCCAGTAATGGTTATCAATCTGCAAATGGAATATTAATGTTATGGACTGATACAAACACACAAGTCAACATTGATCTCTCGTTGCAGTAGACTGCTGTTTGAACATGGCCAGTAATGGTTATCAATCTGCAAATGGAATATTAATGTTATGGACTGATACAAACACGCAAGTCAACATTGATCTCTCGTTGCAGTAGACTGCTGTTTGAACATGGCCAGTAATGGTTATCAATCTGCAAATGGAATATTAATGTTATGGACTGATACAAACACACAAGTCAACATTGATCTCTCGTTGCAGTAGACTGCTGTTTGAACATGGCCAGTAATGGTTATCAATCTGCAAATGGAATATTAATGTTATGGACTGATACAAACACGCAAGTCAACATTGATCTCTCGTTGCAGTAGACTGCTGTTTGAACATGGCCAGTAATGGTTATCAATCTGCAAATGGAATATTAATGTTATGGACTGATACAAACACACAAGTCAACATTGATCTCTCGTTGCAGTAGACTGCTGTTTGAACATGGCCAGTAATGGTTATCAATCTGCAAATGGAATATTAATGTTATGGACTGATACAAACACGCAAGTCAACATTGAACTCTCGTTGCAGTAGACTGCTGTTTGAACATGGCCAGCAATGGTTATCAATCTGCAAATGGAATATTAATGTTATGGACTGATACAAACACACAAGTCAACATTGATCTCTCGTTGCAGTAGACTGCTGTTTGAACATGGCCAGTAATGGTTATCAATCTGCAAATGGAATATTAATGTTATGGACTGATACAAACACACAAGTCAACATTGATCTCTCGTTGCAGTAGACTGCTGTTTGAACATGGCCAGTAATGGTTATCAATCTGCAAATGGAATATTAATGTTATGGACTGATACAAACACACAAGTCAACATTGATCTCTCGTTGCAGTAGACTGCTGTTTGAACATGGCCAGTAATGGTTATCAATCTGCTAATGGATAATTAATGTTATGGACTGATACAAACACACAAGTCAACATTGATCTCTCATTGCAGTAGACTGCTGTTTGAACGTGGCCAGTAATGGTTATCAATCTGCTAATGGATAATTAATGTTATGGACTGATATAAACACACAAGTCAACATTGATCTCTCGTTGCAGTAGACTGCTGTTTGAACATGGCCAGTAATGGTTATCAATCTGCAAATGGAATATTAATGTTATGGACTGATACAAACACGCAAGTCAACATTGATCTCTCGTTGCAGTAGACTGCTGTTTGAACATGGCCAGTAATGGTTATCAATCTGCAAATGGAATATTAATGTTATGGACTGATACAAACACACAAGTCAACATTGATCTCTCGTTGCAGTAGACTGCTGTTTGAACATGGCCAGTAATGGTTATCAATCTGCAAATGGAATATTAATGTTATGGACTGATACAAACACACAAGTCAACATTGATCTCTCGTTGCAGTAGACTGCTGTTTGAACATGGCCAGTAATGGTTATCAATCTGCAAATGGAATATTAATGTTATGGACTGATACAAACACACAAGTCAACATTGATCTCTCGTTGCAGTAGACTGCTGTTTGAACATGGCCAGCAATGGTTATCAATCTGCAAATGGAATATTAATGTTATAGACTGATACAAACACACAAGTCAACATTGATCTCTCGTTGCAGTAGACTGCTGTTTGAACATGGCCAGTAATGGTTATCAATCTGCAAATGGAATATTAATGTTATGGACTGATACAAACACACAAGTCAACATTGATCTCTCGTTGCAGTAGACTGCTGTTTGAACATGGCCAGCAATGGTTATCAATCTGCAAATGGAATATTAATGTTATGGACTGATACAAACACGCAAGTCAACATTGATCTCTCGTTGCAGTAGACTGCTGTTTGAACATGGCCAGTAATGGTTATCAATCTGCAAATGGAATATTAATGTTATGGACTGATACAAACACGCAAGTCAACATTGATCTCTCGTTGCAGTAGACTGCTGTTTGAACATGGCCAGCAATGGTTATCAATCTGCAAATGGAATATTAATGTTATGGACTGATACAAACACGCAAGTCAACATTGATCTCTCGTTGCAGTAGACTGCTGTTTGAACATGGCCAGTAATGGTTATCAATCTGCAAATGGAATATTAATGTTATGGACTGATACAAACACACAAGTCAACATTGATCTCTCATTGCAGTAGACTGCTGTTTGAACATGGCCAGTAATGGTTATCAATCTGCAAATGGAATATTAATGTTATGGACTGATACAAACACACAAGTCAACATTGATCTCTCATTGCAGTAGACTGCTGTTTGAACATGGCCAGCAATGGTTATCAATCTGCAAATGGAATATTAATGTTATGGACTGATACAAACACACAAGTCAACATTGATCTCTCGTTGCAGTAGACTGCTGTTTGAACATGGCCAGTAATGGTTATCAATCTGCAAATGGAATATTAATGTTATGGACTGATACAAACACACAAGTCAACATTGATCTCTCGTTGCAGTAGACTGCTGTTTGAACATGGCCAGTAATGGTTATCAATCTGCAAATGGAATATTAATGTTATGGACTGATACAAACACGCAAGTCAACATTGATCTCTCGTTGCAGTAGACTGCTGTTTGAACATGGCCAGTAATGGTTATCAATCTCCAAATGACATATTATTGGTATGGACTGATACAAACACGCAAGTCAACATTGATCTCTCGTTGCAGTAGACTGCTGTTTGAACATGGCCAGTAATGGTTATCAATCTGCAAATGGAATATTAATGTTATGGACTTATACAAACACACAAGTCAACATTGATCTCTCGTTGCAGTAGACTGCTGTTTGAACATGGCCAGCAATGGTTATCAATCTGCAAATGGAATATTAATGTTATGGACTGATACAAACACACAAGTCAACATTGAACTCTCGTTGCAGTAGACTGCTGTTTGAACATGGCCAGTAATGGTTATCAATCTCCAAATGACATATTATTGGTATGGACTGATACAAACACACAAGTCAACATTTATATCAAATCGCAGTAGATTTCTGTTTGAACATAGTCGGAATTGCTATCAACCAGCAAATGAAATATTTTAGCAAACGAACCAACCGTTTCCTTATAACACACTTTTCAAACGTTATACATTTTATTTTATCAATATAAATCATCAAAAATGTAGATGGTTATAATTAACATATTTATACACCAATCTTCCTAAACAAGGAAAAATTTTTATTTTCGATTTAGTGACTAATTTAAACTGTTAATTGTACAGACGTAGTGGAACACTCTTTTAAGCTGTTTTTCACTGACCTTTTGAGTTCTTAAGTTTGGAAAATTATTTCCTCATAAATGAGTTGTAATACATCGAAACGGCTAAAAAATTATCAAAAATATATTTATGGGTCAATTATAAAATTGTTCTTCCGTGAAAGTCACAAGAAAGCTTACATTAACAATATACTTTATAGAAGATGTTCATTTAAAAATTTTCCATATATGTTGAATAAAAAGGTGTGGGCATCCTAGGTAAGGTAGCCTAAGCCTTACTTTTGTACACAACAGATATGGAAAGTTTTCAAATGAACTGCGTGGATACATCACTATACTACTTATAGCTCTAACCAAGATGCAGATGTGCGAAGTTGAGGATTAATCATTCAAGCTACTTTACTTTACACCAACTCATGTTTTACAGCCTCTATGGAAAAATTTAATCATTATTATTTAAGGCAATTGCAAATGCATTTGAGTTCTCAACTCCTAGAGTGCTGTGAGGGAAATCGGAATAAATATTTGGTTTCTAAAAATAGCGTAAACAAAATCCGTCATAAAATTTTTAACACCAAATGAAACATTTATATAAAATAATTCAGAGATTTACATTTAAGATAGTGCCTTAAAATATCTTGCTATAATATTTGTTAACTATCCACATAAAAATCAGATTGTGTAAATTTTACTATTTCAGCAAGTATATGATCAAATGCTAGTTAAAAGGCTTGTGCTTAGCTATAGACGATTTTCAACATTAATCTACAAAAAAACTTCACAGTGAACCAAGCTTTGATTATAAGTTGCTGAATTTTTTTTTTTTTTACGCATACATACGTTTACATACACTACATAAGTACAAAAGTTTAAAAAGTAACTTTACCTCTTGCAACGTAACTTATCCCACATTTTTGTATTAATTGATAGTAATACAATTGAAATATTTCGTTAATATTCCACATCCTGTGAAATAGGTTATAGTTTTAGAAAAGTGATTGACACCTACATGATATATTACGTATGATATATGCAGGTATTTGCAATCTGAGTCTCCTGTAAACCAGACGCTGATTGGAGGATCAACTTGTTATCACTGCTGATGTGGACTAGGCTGTCACTGATGTTCTGATTGTGGAATAGCTATGTAATATAAATTAAGAATAACAATTACTTGAAATAAACAAAAAAAAATAAAATTAATTTTGCCTCCAGATTACTCAAATGTTTGACACACAAGACGCATTCCAGTTAACCTGGATTGTTATTTACTGCATGTTATTCTAATTAATGAAAAATGTAATTTTTAAACATAATTAAAATTTAACTATTTAGATCGCAAACAAAATAGGCCTAACCTTATTTTAGAATAATTATATTAAGTCAACTCGTCTGCCTAAACATTCATTGAACATTTTCAAAACAAAAATCTACCAAGACATAACCAATTTACCATATACATGTCAGAATATACAGTAGTAACATTAATGTTTTACTCGACTTGTAAATCGAAAAATAATATTGTATGACAGTGTTAACATAAAACAAACATATTGAAGATTAGACTTACAGTATTAAGTTAATTATTTAATTAAGTCAGAATAACGTGGGTTTGCTCTATTATGACCTCTTCACTCACAAGACCATAATGGAACATTAGCGTAAAAATACCTCCAAGTTTTAAAATGAATAGAACCAATAATCCTATGAATATTATTCAGTTGACAATCCATGGAACAAGAAACGTGTCTGGGAATCTTTCAAAATTTGTTCTGCAAACATTTTTTAAGACTTTACAGAAAATTTTAATTAGAGGTCTAGTTCATGCGTTCTGTCTTATGTACGATTGTCCGACATAAGTTAATGTTCAGTTAAAATATAATAATTGCAGTATAACATTTATATGACGTGTTTACATCTTTAAAACATTTAGGGTGTAGCTCGTATTTCCATAACAACCATGTAGTATCTATGGGATTTATCAATAAATAAATCCTATTACTGATTGACATTTGCAATCAGTAAGTATTTACGATTCGGCTGATTGCCTCAGCTGTATCAGTGATTTACAAACAGTTTTCTGTTGTTTTTATAAAAAGGTTACAGACTTTTTTAACTTGCTGGTGCAACGTCTGATTGAAAGATTCTATTAAATGTCCATTACATATTATTAAGCTATGAATTTAGGAGTCTTTGAAATTAAGTCATAAATCACTGCGAATTTTGAAGAGTCAAATTCCTATCTAATAATTCCATTATAAAAAGATCTACATAACGTATTGATCTGGACATAATTTTGGGATTCAATAAAGTTTGAAAATGCTTTACCCACTGTACAGGTTCAATACTTTTTTAATTTTTTTTCGGATTTTTTTTCGATTCTCTAAGTTTGTTTATGGTAGTAAACAATGTTATACCATCCTGAGCGTGATTAATACAGTCTATAATATTATACCTCCTGCTTGCCTCCAATATGCCAGTTTTTTTGTTATTGAAATCGCTATTCCCAACAATCCCATTAGACTAAAACTATTTTTATAAACACTATGTTAACTATGTTTTTTTTTCTTTTGTCACGTTCACACATAACTCGATCAGCGTGTTAAAATAAATTTTTGTCTATTAATGAATGTTTTACAAGACCACCCGAAATATTTGTTGACGTAGGTCATTTCTTGCAGTTGCATGTCAACTTACAATTTAAAACATTTTATTCCTTAACCTTGACCTAAAACTGAGCCTTTGGTTTGCATCTGTAATCATAGAGGAAGTTTTTTTTCAAGGAATAAATTATAACTTAAATATAAGAACACTGTAAAGTTGTTTATAAACAACTTGGTAGAGTGACCATGTGAGTAATAGACTACATTTGACGTGTCTTAAGACGTTTAATAATCAATATTTTGTAACATTAACTATCAAGAGTGTAAAACTCTGCGTTGACTGTATAATAATGCAACACGTTTGTGGTATTTCTGTGCCTATAATTATTACTAACTGGTTTAACCAATATTTATTTGAAGTCGATGAAAACCGTTTCAGGTAAGTATTACGCTAAAAACCGTCTTAAAGAGTAAAATAATGTATAACAATAATAAAAAATAATGTATAGAATCACTTCATAAGGTTATATGTATCTAACTTAAATTATTAAATATACTTTTATTCTTTTCATTAGATGGAGTGAGAATAATAAAAAATGATAGTGTGTGGTTAGGATATTTTGGAATTTCCAATATCGAGAAAAAAGTGAAATAAATAAATAATCATTGCTTAAGTTTATACAGTTTAAATTGAGTTAAATTAGTATTATCAACGACATTATAAGATCCGGGGAGAAGAAATTAACATTAATATTTCTAAATTTTCTTGTCACTATAATACCCAACATTGGGCCTATTTACTGTGTCAACGGCCTAGTATATAAGACCATAGTAGATAGGATAACGTGTCAACTGTCAAGCCGTGAGTAACTAACTATATCTCCAGAAAATCAGCATAATACCAATATTGTACAAAATATGTTAGCACAAAAGTCCAGTTAAGGTTAACTGGACTTTTGTGCTGACATATTTTGTCTATACAGTCTACAGTTAATCATGTGTACTTATTTATGATCGAATATTTATTGTATGGCTCTCAAAACATCTACTCTGAGCCCAAAAAAACGTGTTAATGTGTTTTTTTATCAAACTCAGCTTAGATTTAATGAACTCATTAGTTATCTTTATAATATATTAAACTAATTACAACCACGCAAAACTTTCTTTTAATGGCAGCTTTTGGCATCTTTAACGATAAAAAAATGTAATCATGAAAATGGGTAGTTTCAATAAAGAATTGGAAACAACCAGATATTGGAAATACTCCCACATCTATTATTTAAAGATTGAATAAGAATAAAGAATTAATATATTTTCTCAAAACAAACATTTAACAATAAATAGTTCAGTTACTGATTGGTTTTATTTTATTGCATCGAATGTTTTCTGACTCTTTGTAAAGCAATCCGCTAAAATAAATAAAATCCGCCTTTCTCTGTGTATTTTTGTTTGATCATCTTATTGGCATTGCGTTTCATGGAATCATTTAGTTGACACACAAAAATCCTTATTTTGGTTGCAAAAAATAAATATAATTTGTTTTAGTTTAGCATATTTCATGGTTGGTTTTAAAATATGTATTTTTGTGAAATAGATAAAGGTAAACTATTGTTTTTTTTAGTTATTTTTATTAAATACACTGTTTTTATCAAGCAGAATAATAATGAATGTTAAAAATAGAATAATCCTGACAAAAATTATATTTTCCGCTCAAAATTATGCTATCGTCACAATTCTCTAAAAGACTATTCATCATATTTGCATCCTCAAACAGCATTAGGAAAGATTGAAATGGTGTGGTGGAGTTACAGAGTTTAATCAATTTATTTGAAACGTAAGAGCACTGATTCATCAGAGAGACTAACATAGCTTTCGGTTATTAATTGAGATGAAAGACTGATAAAGTATAAATTTAGCAATTGCATGTATTATTAAATATATTTATGTGTGCATGAGAAAATAAATGTTTTGTGAGTTGATAAAGCATGGGTTTTTTAAGGGTCAATTAATTGTATTGAATCTAGAATCTTGAATTAATTGTATTGTATCTAGCTTTAGGAAATCCAACAATATAAACTAAACCTTAAAAGCAGTTGTTTTAAGTATTTTACGGTTTTAATACGAAGCTAGATTTCACATAACTTAATAGTAGACTGTGTAATTAAAACACCTTAACCAGTCCATGTGTGTGTTTCCCTGTATCACATAAAAAAGTATAGATTGTGTGACAAAGCAAAGAATCTCCATATTTTCCTGATATACAAAGGTAGCGTGAGAGATGGCTGTAACATAGGTTGGAGGTTGAAGAAATATTTTTCAGCCTTTCTTGATTAACGTAGGCCAAGCTTAGCCTCATTGAATAACAAAGGAAAGGCAAAAAATCACAACAGTAGTAATACAATGCATGTTTATGCGGATATTTATACAATGGGTCGATAAAATACTATTTATACATCAATATCTATAGATTATATCATTATGTATCAATGTCCATATTTATATATCGATGATACAAACAAAGGTAAGTATTAACTATTTATTTACGACTAAGTCTGAATTATGTAATTTCATGAAAAACTTATAATACAGTAATATCAGTAAGCTAACTTTTTCAATTTTCTACCAATATTAGCAGCCCTAAATCGTGAAAATCGACACATACACTTGGTATAGTAAAATTATTATTTAATCTTCATACTCTTAAAATCCCATCTTTTATACATGATGATGTTGTATGCTGTGTATGATTTTAAATTCCTTATACTACAGGCTTACTGTGTCCTTCTGTAAGTGGTTGTAAATAAACCCTTATATTTAACGGTGGTGATGAATATCACTACTTAAGTTCGTTACCTACTCGAAATAGCCTCAGTGTTATAAATGAAACATCGATTTCAGTTAATGTTACATTAGCAGAGGATGGCGTGTCTTCAGACGATAACAATCGGATTAGATTTCTAGCTATTAGGGGGTATTCGCAACGCTTTGTAGCATAATTGTGTTAGCCTGTTTAAATCTGTATTCTTAAAATTTTACTTACACCTATTTTTTAAGTTACTGATTTACCTAAACACACACAGCGTTTCCTCTAAAATAACAAGGATCTTTTCCGTAATGTTGCTACCAAGGTTTTTCAAACTGATGTGGTTTATTCAATGTTGAGGGAAAACCTTTAAACTCAGAATATTGATTAAGTCCTGGTTTAAATAAGTCCGGGTTTACTACTTGGTCATTTAATTATTCTGGTAAAAAAGTTTGTGTAATACAGTATATAGTTTTTTTTTTGTATTTTCACCAACCAAATTCATCAGTAAATCTACTAAAACATATAAATTGTTTTTAATGTAGCAGAGATACAATCGAGAAATCGTTCTTATTAATTTTAGTGAAATCTTTTTAAACTTGTTTTACCTCAACGCACTAATCATTGGGATAACGATATGGTTGGATATACCATCTTAATTATAGTTCAAGGCAAAGAGAAAGGTAATTTTTCATTGTTGTACACGCAACGAACCCCCTTAAGTTAGTTTCAAGTATTCTGAATACATGCATACGTAGTTAACTTGGAAGTTATGTAAATAGTTCTTGCAATGGTAAAATGTTGTCACTAGATAGTTCAAGGTGAAGAGGAATTTAATTTATCATGTCATGAACGTAGCCGAGCCTACCTGTGCCAGTTTCTCAAGTGTTGAGGAAATACTTTCAGTGGGTGGGGAAGTTAGGGTCATCTCGGTCGTTATTCTGCCCAAAGGATGATGATGATCATCACAAACTTTCCTTGAAAAACCTAATTTATACCTTAAATGATAACACAGTTTATCAAAGTAAAGACCGTTGAGTCAATACACTAAAAAAATTTCATTTAGCAACTTAAATACACTGTCTTGAAAAATTACTTGAAGAATGTGCATCATTTTATACAAGTTGCTATCCCTTTTATTTTTTAGAAATATAGTTTCCAGACAATAAATAATCATACAACAACATTTTAGTGTTAAAAGATTATTTTACTCTTGAATCTTATTGTTTGGAACTCAATAATTCTAATTAACGGTACAATTTAATGATAAGTCAATAATTCACGGCATTTAATAAAACTCAGAGTCACTGAGACGTTTAAATAAGGCCAGGGTTTAAACAAAGTTTTAATAAGGTCACTGTAGGGCGTTGACACTTTGACATGAATGGTTGAAGTAAAGAATAGTGTCAATAATTGGTTGACATGCATGTCAGTAACAGACTGATGAATGAACTCCAATTTCTTTCACCGTAATGAGTCTTTATAAGTAATTCCGAAATGTTAACAACCATAATTAGTATGTAACGATATGTATTCTACATACTACTATACTAATGTTTAGAGAAATATTCAATACACAAATTTGCTTCAATATTGAATATTCTTTCTTACATAGAATATTTTTTAAATCCAAAAACCATTATAAATTCCAATTTGTAAACTAAGAGAACTACTTGACTACTTGAACTAGTGCTTTCAGATTATATTTTGAAAAAAATAAAGGTAAAAGTCCAAGTCCTTGTACCATTTCCACTACTGGTCTTTCTCTACATCTCTACTGGCATGCACTCTGCAAGGTACTTTATCCTGAGGGTCTAGAGCAGGATCTGTCTTGTAACATCTACGCTCGTACTGGTCTTCAAGCTTCTTCTAGTAGTATAGGCACTTCTCTATTTATCTCTCCTGGCATGCACTCTGCAAGGTACTTAAACCTGAGCCTGAGGGTCTAGAGGTGGGTCTGTATTGTACCATCTCCACATGTACTGAACGTCAAGCTTCTTTTCCTAGTCCATGTGCTTTTCTAATTATCTCTCCTGGCACGCACTCTAAAGGGACTCTATCCCGAGGGCCCAGATGAGGATCTATCTTGTACCATCTCCACTCGTACTGGTCTTCAAGCTTCTTCTCGTAGTCCAGGTACTTCTCTACTTATCTCTCCTGGCATGAACTCCCAGATGAGGATCTATCTTGTACCATCTCCACTTGTACTGGTCTTCAAGCTTCTTCTCGTAGTCCAGGTACTTCTCTACTTATCTCTCCTGGCATGCACTCTGCAAGGTACTTTATCCCGAGGGTCTAGAGGAGGATATGTCTTGTACCATCTCCACACGTACTGGTCGTCAAGCTTCTTCTTGTAGTCCTGGTACTTTTCTAATTATCTCTCCTGGCATGCACTCTGCAAGGTACTTTATCCCGAGGGTCTAGAGGAGGATCTGTCTTGTACCATCTCCACTTGTACTGGTCTTCAAGCTTCTTCTCGTAGTCCAGGTACTTCTCTACTTATCTCTCCTGGCATGCACTCTGCAAGGTACTTTATCCCGAGGGTCTAGAGGAGGATCTATCTTGTACCATCTCCACACGTACTGGTCTTCAAGCTTCTTCCCGTAGTCCAGGTACTTTTCTAATTATCTCTCCTGGCATGCACTCTGCAAGGTACTTTATCCCGAGGGTCTAGAGGAGGATCTGTCTTGTACCATCTCCACACGTACTGGTCGTCAAGCTTCTTCTCGTAGTCCAGGTACTTTTCTATTTATCTCTCCTGGCATGCACTCTCCAAGGTACCTTATCCTGAGGGTCTAGAGGAGGATCTGTCTTGTACCATCTCCACTTGTACTGGTCTTCAAGCTTCTTCTCGTAGTCCAGGTACTTTTCTATTTATCTCTCCTGGCATGCACCCTGCAAGGTACCTTATCCTGAGGGTCTAGAGGAGGATCTGTCTTGTACCATCTCCACTTGTACTGGTCTTCAAGCTTCTTCTTGTAGTCCAGGTACTTTTCTATTTATCTCTCCTGGCATGCACTCTCCAAGGTACCTTATCCTGAGGGTCTAGAGGAGGATCTGTCTTGTACCATCTCCACACGTACTGGTCGTCAAGCTTCTTCTTGTAGTCCATGTACTTTTCTATTTATCTCTCCTGGCATGCACTCTGCAAGGTACTTTATCCCGAGTGTCCAGATGAGGATCTATCTTGTGCCATCTCCACTCGTACTGGTCTTCAAGCTTCTTCTTGTAGTCCATGTACTTTTCTAATTATCTCTCCTGGCATGCACTCTGCAAGGTACTTTATCCCGAGTGTCCAGATGAGGATCTATCTTGTGCCATCTCCGCTCGTACTGGTCTTCAAGCTTCTTCTTGTAGTCCATGTACTTTTCTAATTATCTCTCCTGGCATGCACTCTGCAAGGTACCTTATCCTGAGGGTCTAGAGGAGGATCTGTCTTGTACCATCTCCACACGTACTGGTCGTCAAGCTTCTTCTTGTAGTCCATGTACTTTTCTAATTATCTCTCCTGGCATGCACTCTGCAAGGTACTTTATCCTGAGGGTCTAGAGGAGGATCTGTCTTGTACCATCTCCACACGTACTGGTCGTCAAGCTTCTTCTTGTAGTCCATGTACTTTTCTAATTATCTCTCCTGGCATGCACTCTGCAAGGTACCTTATCCTGAGGGTCTAGAGGAGGATCTGTCTTGTACCATCTCCACACGTACTGGTCGTCAAGCTTCTTCTTGTAGTCCATGTACTTTTCTAATTATCTCTCCTGGCATGCACTCTGCAAGGTACCTTATCCTGAGGGTCTAGAGGAGGATCTGTCTTGTACCATCTCCACACGTACTGGTCGTCAAGCTTCTTCTTGTAGTCCATGTACTTTTCTAATTATCTCTCCTGGCATGCACTCTGCAAGGTACTTTATCCCGTGGGTCTAGAGGAGGATCTGTCTTGTACCATCTCCACACGTACTGGTCGTCAAGCTTCTTCTTGTAGTCCATGTACTTTTCTAATTATCTCTCCTGGCATGCACTCTGCAAGGTACTTTATCCTGAGGGTCTAGAGGAGGATCTGTCTTGTACCATCTCCACACGTACTGGTCGTCAAGCTTCTTCTTGTAGTCCATGTACTTTTCTAATTATCTCTCCTGGCATGCACTCTGCAAGGTACCTTATCCTGAGGGTCTAGAGGAGGATCTGTCTTGTACCATCTCCACTTGTACTGGTCTTCAAGCTTCTTCTTGTAGTCCAGGTACTTTTCTATTTATCTCTCCTGGCATGCACTCTGCAAGGTACCTTATCCCGAGGGTCTAAAGGAGGATCTGTCTTGTACCATCTCCACTCGTACTGGTCTTCAAGCTTCTTCCTGTAGTCCAGGTACTTTTCTATTTATCTCTCCTGGCATGCACTCTGCAAGGTACTTTATCCCGAGGGTCTAAAGGAGGATCTGTCTTGTACCATCTCCACACGTACTGGTCGTCAAGCTTCTTCTTGTAGTCCAGGTACTTCTCTACCGTGGGAGGCAATCGTCCGCTACTCTCGTGACCGCGGTGTACCATGGTAGGGGCGTTACCACTCGGCACGCAGGTTGGCGCTGGGTAAGCCAGACAGGAGGCTCGTCCTTGGCACTCGCTACGAGGACAATCCTGTCATGATATAATAGCATTAAAATCAAGATTGTATACATCAATATTATATAGACATAATAGTATATTTCATCACTAGGGCGTAAAGGTCATGATGGGCCGAGGTTGGAAAATTAGCGAGGGTTAAAAAGTCACTTTTTGCCTGTGTGGTGAACTATAATTTTCGTCATATTACATCATTAATTAAAAAACAAAGCTGGAAAACGAAATAATTTTTATGTCTTGTATGTCTCTCAAAACGACTTCCAGTTTATTTTTGATTCTGCTAATGCAATAAGCAGCTGTTTAGTAAGTGATTCAATCATTTCGTCTATTACGATTGTGTTACAGTACATTATACCATCGATATGTCGAGCAATCGACAATAGGCTAAAACCTTTAAAGACGCATTGGATTCGTTTGTAAACAATTATTTTGTATTTGTTTGTTGTACTTTTGGCCCAACATCTATCTATTTTCAATCCTGTCAAGAGCAATTGACTCTAAACAGAAATTGTCAGCAATACTATTTTGTAATTTGAAGGTTAGCGATATTTAGCATTCAATCATGTGTTATTACCGTACACTACGTTATACAAATACTCTAAGACTTCACACTATACGAAATACTTACGAACAAACTCACACCTACTTTACTGATCGCAAATCTGAGCAAACATTAAGTATTATCTTCCTCGTTAAAATAGAATCTTGCAAGAAATAGCCCTTTTTTAATTAATTGTTCTCTTTATCCACACCTATAACATCTAAAGCTTGAATAAAAAACTATTTTGTTTGATTCTAGATCAGAACATAGAATGTTTCTTGTACCACCGCTCTTTTTCTAAAAAGGATAAAGCATTATTCAGTGAACTGAACTAATTGTTTGACAGGACTATTTTTGTCCATTTAAATGTTATCATTATACGGCTTCAAGACATTAGTCCATTATAGTTAGAGTAAAATGAGATAGGATATTTCAAACCCATTTCGATAAATGTGGCTCTTAAAAAATGTGTAACTTTTCTTTAATGGAATTATTAATGTATTTATTTATTAAGTACACGGTCTTAGATAAGATGATCCTTATTGTTTTGCTCATTTAAATAACTTGTATACCCTTAATTACATCAGGTAAAATACATTTTGAATTTCCTACAAGCTATTTTTTTTCTAAGCTTATTTAAAGTCTAATACAACTAAATATCTTTCAATGAACAAATAGAGTACCTGTTGTAGACCGTTCCTCTTGACACACTGACAACCGCTGTACAACACTCCACACCTCAACTCCACACTGGCTGCTGGCCGCGGACGTGGAATCTCAACAAAAATAAATCATATAAATATACTGGCTAAGATATTAAAATTTCACAACCGGTTTATGTGGGTTTTATTCGTTTTCGTAACCTGTTAGCTTGCCTTATTTTCAGCTCTAAACTTATAACCACAGACAAGTATAGCTTATGGTGCTGAAGCTTGTGTGTTATTTATAACCATCAACTTCAGATGTAGTTCAGAAATCAGTGGTAAAAAAATAAATTAATAGATAATTACTCTCTTGTATTTACTGATAAATTGACAAACAATCATAAATTTAAGTTTGCTGCGGTGTACCCGATTTTGTGTTGGTTGAAGTTTATATATAACATTTGCCTGATATTGATTTTATGAAAAACATCAAAATAGTCTTGATAATTTATTTCTTTGGTTGATATAAGAGCATTCCGCCATTATTAGAATATACATTTTCAATTATGAAAAGAGACAGCTCTAACTAACACCATCGAGAGACAAAGTAACTAAATTAAAACGCTAAATAGTAATTTCAGGACCTTTTAAATAATATTTATTAACTAGATAAGAAAAATGTTTTACTATGTTTTAATAAGTTTAATTTGTGCATATGTTAAATTTATAGAAGCTATAGTTGCTTAGTATAGATAAAATAACGAATCGAAGTTAGTATTATTAGCATTTTCATGTAGTCATAGCTACATAAATAATTTAAATATTGTTAAGTGTTTCATAACCATCCCCAATTCCAGGTAACAAGTTTATGAAACCAACCGTAGTTATTTGTCAACATTCTCTTAAATGAAACAATGCATAATAACCTCACAAGAATGGCCCAAAGTTTTTGCGTTACATACAACACCTACACACCTACGCAATCTTATGTGAAAAGAGTGGAGCGTTTTTTTTTATGTTTTGGAATAGTAGACGTAATGAAAATCTGTATAAACCGATGAATCAAAAACTATTATTTTTTTATAACTTGTATTTTATAATTGTTTGAAAGCATGCAAACGATTGTTTTGTTACAAAACCTTATTACATAACCTTATAAGTTATTATCACACTAATCCCGGAGAAAAGTTTATTTAAAAAAGAGTTTAACAATGTAACTTTCAGGATGTTTGAAGAGATTTAACCAATTTGAAATGTTAAGTGCTAAAGTTCAAAATACGTAAACACTCTTAAAAACTAATCCAGGCAATAAAGAATGAATGAATGAATTCTTTATTATTTCAATACAGAACATCAGTTGAATGGTACAAAAAACAATTTATGAAATATGAATCCCCAAATGGGCTATATGCCTGTGGTTGGGGATTGAGTCAATCATCCGCACAAAAAAAACAATAGTTTAGGCTACATTCAAAAAGGAATATATATATATATATATATATTTATATGTACACAGAACTTGTATAAATAAAAAGGATAAAAGGATAAATAAGAAAAAACTAGTTTACAAGATAAATATATACAAAACGATACAATGTATGAAAAATTGATGAATGTGTATATTCATATTTTGTGTTCATATTTTATGTTGTGTTTTAATATTTAAGTTTAGAAATATCTAAGTAATACTATTTTTATGTCAAGTAAACCATTATTTTTCCTGCACTCAAACATTATTCAAATTGGAATTATGAATAGCTTTTTACAACGATAGTGTAAATCATATTTTTATTTTCAGTTTAAAATACAAGCCACTGTGTCAGAAATTAAGCTTCTGAGTTTAAAGAGTTTAAAGAGTTTAAAAGAGTGTTTAACTTAAGAGTTTAAAACTTAAATGTTTAACTAACCTTCCTGACAAGGCTCAATAACTTTGCGGATCATTTTGTAAATTACGGTTGACTTGAGCACAAAGTTTTGTCATTTTCTGTTTCGCACTGCAGAGGAATACTTTACCCTGCCTCGATGGAACAAGTAATGTACAAGAAGATATTGTACAGCTTTGGGTTTGATTACACTTAGCTTTGACACTTTTAAAAACATTTTTAAATGTGGCAGTTTCTCTATTTATTTATGAATGTAAAACTATAAAAAAAAAACTTGATTGGGATGAAGACTATAGTCATACTACTAACTTAATGTAACAAAACAAATATTTAAATTTTAGCTAATACAAATACGTTTTTGATAACTATAAGTATAAACCGAAGCGTTACGATGCATATAGCTAACCAAATAAAATAGTTATTTAAGTGTGTTATTTTGTGTAATCTTATATATAATGTTGACATATATTTATTTAACTTTTTCTACTCTAAGCACAGAAATATATCTTTTTACTAAACAATTGTAAAAATATTATGTTTTCTAGTATAGGTAAAGATAATGAATTTCTTTATATAAATTAATTAAAATGGATTTATTGTCCATTAGATTTTGATCAAAAAAGTGATAGACTACATTAGAATTACCAGGTGTTAGTGTCAGAAAAAAACTTGAACATATTATAAGATACAAAAGATATTAATACCCACCCCGCAACGAGCCTGCAGGGTAAGCGAATTCCCATGTGTCTGATTGGGGGTTTAATTCAATATTTCCACAAAAATTTCAGCGTTATTTCCTATTTAAATACCTTTTGGTTTAACGAGTACTTAGGTTTTCTACTGCGGGGACAAATTATTTTTTGCCTTGGTAATATAATATGGGGATAGGTAAATTTCCCGAATTCCATCTAATTATATCCTTAATCAAGCAAACTACATCAGTTTACTCGTCCCCATAACGAAAAAAATTTACTATTTGCATGTATTTTCTTTTACATTCTCTCTGTATAGGGAAACAAAGTAAAAGATATGGCCTCGGATCTTCGTCTTAAAGTGCCAATAGCCATACAGCGTAATTTGCTAAGTGTCATTATAATTTAAAATCAATCAAATTAAATATAATGTATTGTGTCAATATTAATGAAACATACTCATACAAAAACACGTATTCTAAAGCAACTTACCCATACAGACGGGACAAGGTTCATACTGTTGAAAGGTTGAACACAGACTGAGAAACAGCAACGACAAACTGTCACAGTAGGTTCAACATGTGGCCTGTCTGACTGTGGTACACAGCTGCACGCTATACCATGTATACTAATACAACAGTGATCGGTAGGTATAGCTTTGATTTTATATACATATTTTATTGTATAAAATGTCATCAGAATGTGTTGGTTATGTGCATAAGTTAACTAAAAAGCTGCGGTTGAGCATATACAGTTATAAACGCATTCATTTACCTAAAAACATTTTTTACATAAAAAAAATTTTAAAGCTGTTTTTAGGTAAATGAATGCGTTTATAACTTTATATGCTCAGCCGCAGGACTTACTTGAGTGATGTTTGTTTTTATGTTAGCCTGTAAAAATCCTTCTTTATATATTTTTTTACTTCCGTATCAGTTACAAAAATAAAAAGTACACTTTTGTTGCCCACAAATTGAAACAGACACATTTTATATAAAACATATTTCCTACTTAAGCATCAACGAGCTAAAAAAATATGCTTATTTCTTAGAGCCATAAATGCTATCTACCTTTTTAGCTAAATCAAAATATTTAGGAAAAAAATATTATTTGAGGAAATGCAGATTTTCAATTAGGCTATTGAGGGGATGAATGGTTCGTACAGGATTTTAATCAATTTTAGCTTCTTCATTAAGACTGATAAAGAAGAGTGTAGATGTTTAAAAAAGTTAGAAAAATCTGTAGTTATTTAGCAGTAGTTTAAAATCTTACTACTGTAAGATTTAACAGTAGTACACAATAATTCAACCAGGAGGGGTCCTGAGTGTATTTATTGCTTTTAAAACGAATAAAATTGATTGCAAAACTAATGGGCTCAGTAAGTTGTACACATACATCAATGGTAGACTATTAGGCTCCCACGTTCGTCCCCAGACGATGATTACAGGGAACTTGATGACGTGGTTGTGATTGAGCAGCTTAATGAAGCGTATTGTTGTATTCTGTATTAAACAAAATATTGGTTAAAGTACTCTTGTGACTGATTATCTTTTTTAACGTTAGTTGTTGTTCATTTTAGAAATCTACTGTAGATAATATCAACCAATAATAAATTATTCTAAAAGAAACAAGGCAAAAGATAACACCTTTTTGTTAATCACATTTTAAACTGAAATATTTTAATCAGTTTTACATCAAACCCAGATATTATTACTAAAATGTTCTATATACAATTTTGTTTTTCCACTTTTCTTTTTACAATGATATACAAGTATTATTAATATATAGGCAGAAGTGATTAATAATATTTATTACAGAATCTAAGCCTCGAATTGTGTTCTGAATATTATTATTACTATTAAAGTAGTCTATTTTGGTCGTATATGAAAAATTAAAACAGTATAAATGTCAGTTTATCTGCTCCAATTAACAGGATAGTTTTTTAGACGTTTTTCATAAAATCGTTTTGTACTAAATATATATTGACTGCTATTTTAATATTTTATTACAACCATTACATAAGTTATTTTCTAAACAAATTTATTCAGGGGGTATTGTAAGAATAAAATTACCAAATTTTGTCAGAAAAGAACTTATGTAAATTTATCCATATAATAATCCATATCGGTATCCATCATAAAACAAGCAATATATCTACTTATTGCTATGTAGTATAATAAATCTGTACTGTTTTGTATTGTAAATTTGTTTGTTTTTTGTGTATTTGTATTTGAATTACTTCTTTTATGAACCAGTAATAGAATAAGCGTACTTAACTTCCCATATTTTCTATGAGTGGTAGGAATCAAAATATATTCTAATTTAAAAAATATCTATTAGCTTAGATTAATTATTTACTCTGACCTATTAGTCAGGTACTCATGGGGTGTACAAAACAGTACAAGTTATTTGCAGCTGCATTTGATGATTAAAATGGAACGTCAAGTCAACAAGAATTCTCCTAATTTGTTACCTTTGTGTGTTAGAAACAATGACGATATGACGACCATTAACAACTAATCACTTGGCACACTTTAATCCATTACCACTTTATATGTTGTTGATAAATAACACAAATTTATACATTACTTCATTACCAATTGAACGGTTTTGTACTAGACTAAATGAGGCTTAAGTTTCTTTGGGACATATGCGGGAATCTAGCAAACGGTTTCAAGCACAAGTGCCACAAATCTTCACTACGTGCTTACAAAAGAATATTTTTGATAAAAACGTCAACAGCCACTTGATGGCTGAAAACTCCAACAGTCCCTGACATTGGTCTTTTAAAGTCGTTCTTGTTCATAACAAAAAACATAAAATTCACCAGCGAAACGTTAACCAGCAAAAAGGTTTCCATCGTATCCACTTTACAAGTATGTATTTTGATGTCATGTTTCGGGCCAAACACATCACAGAGATACACGATTGTGAAATCTGCTTTCATATATCAAATTTGTTTAATATTATATTTTAAAACCTATTGCTTACATTATTGATTGGATTTTACGAAAAATGCATGTAAAACAAATGTTTTACCATCCTGCATATAGATCTTGACTTAATTATTACAGAAAAATCTAAATGAGACCAGACAAAAAATCTAGTAAACGCAGGCGAAAAAATATAGTATCCGTTTAACAGTCTCGAGTAGCTTTTTCAGCGAATGAAATAAAATTAAAATGAATGAAAACTGTTAAACGGGTTTTTAATTCCATACATTTACAAAAATATTCATGAAATTATTCCTCAAATTAATTTAGGAAATCCAATCTTAGAATTTAACTTAAAAGCTCTAATTAAAAGTAAACAATATCATGATTGGTTTTCTATGTTCTAAAACGTTCAATAACATTCCTAAGAGTTATCTTATTTCTTTTCTGTCGTACAATGGAGTTGATAAATTTGTTTTAAAGTTAAACCATATTATTTTTTTAAGAAACGATCAAAAAAGCTATTTCTATGGTAAATGTTTGTAAAGTATATGATGTTTATTAAATATTTTATTATACTATTTGATTAAATCAAGACGTTTTGAAATAACAAAAAATCATTTCAAAACAATTTCCTAAAATATGAGTTTGTAGTATTTACCTTCAACAAGTTTGCAGCATTTATAAGACTTTTTTTAATTTTTTATTCAAAATATAAAACTAAACCATTGTTATTTTTTTTATTCAGTGAAGCAAGCATCGCTCTTATCTTACACTCCTGCTTTTGTTTTACAAACACTCGTCCTGAACGGCCGATGCGATAAATTCTACGCGGATTTATATTTTTATAAATTTAACATGGGCCATATGGGTTTACTGGTCACCATGACATTGTTTGCAAAATAACAATAATAAGGTAAACTAAAGTGTCGTAACATATGAAAGTCAACGAATTATCTCAACTAATACGTTACAATAAAACATTGCAAGAGGGGAGAACAATCGGATTAGTATCGTAAAGTATAATTTACTACAAAATGAATAACCAAATTAGGGTCACCAGAATTAGGCTAACGCGCTATTTACTTTAGATAATCCAAATAGCCATTTATGTGAACCACATATACCATTGACTTAAGATAAATAGGCATACATAATGATAATGCAAATAGGCATTCAATTTATGTGAAGCAGATGTACAATTTACTTTGGATAAGGTAAGGAGAAATCATTTACGTGAAGATTTAGCATTGACTTATGATACTGCAAGTATAAATCCCATTTACGTTAACCAGATGTACCACTGACGTTTTAATAGTATTGGATTTATATGCTAGCTCCGCTCAATATTGGTAGCAGAAAACACTGCAATGTACACCTAATATATTAAATAATATACACTTTTTAAGGAGAACCGCTAAAGTAGTAAGCAAACTGGTGGCCTCATCAGTAAAAAAATGTGTTAAATAATAAGAACGAATAGCCAAACAAAGAGAATAGATTTAGACTAAGTGTGATGCTTATTACTAAAGAGTAAAATTAAACAAAACAAATTCATAGCCATTGAAGTTGTACAACATGAACCCGAAAAGAGTAAATCACAGTTTTAGTACATGGAATGTCATAAAATCTATCTTAGACATTACTCATCACTGATACCTGTAATATATTTAATCGATACTATTCACACTAAAGATTAATATTTTTGTACTAGCGAATTTTAGGTAAATTGCTATTACCTTAGGTGGTACGATAAGACCTAGACCTTTGAGGGATATACTTTTTTATTGTGATGTCCCTAGAGGCCAAAAACAATATTCGTTCACATGATCGTTTATGGTAAACGAGATAACCTGAGTATTTTTCGTCCGAGTTTAAAGAAACTTGGCTTGAAGGTGTATGTTGGGATAAACTTGAATAAGTTTGCGAAACAGCATAAGCGGATCATGAAAAGGAGGTTTTATGGGATAAAAATTGGATTTTTGTCATTTTGAACTTTTAAACATAAAAATTTCCCATTTATCTCTAAACAATTTAGAAAATAAAAAAAAAATTATAATTGAGTATATTTATGTGACTTTTAGAGGTTTTTGGTTACGGACAAAATTTTAAAAGATTTAAATTTGATTTTCCTATGTTTTTCTTATATAGTATAAAACAAACCACTGGTTTAGTTTGCTTGATTATGGATGTATTTTGATCTGACTTGGAAAATATCTCAATTTGATACTAAGCAATTGCTATTTTACTTAAAAACACACTTTATACCCTACGCCCTACAGCAACGATCTTAGGTACTGATTAAACTCGAAGTTATTAAAATAAAATTTAATTGAAAATCCAATCAGGTAAATGGAAATTTTCTTAGTCTGCAGGTTTTCTGAGAGGGGGTATTTAATTACCATAAAAAAGTATTAATTTCTATCAAATCTGTAGCAACAAACATTCTTATGAAACCAGTGTTGAGTCTTTTCAAACTGACCTATAGCACATACATTATCTCTATTAATTTTTCAAGGGTTGTTAAATTTAAATAACGTAAAATTTTAAATATTCAGATATTCCAAATATATGAATATTCAGATATTTTATGCCAATATACAAAGAGAGTTGTTAGATATTTTACCTACGACCGTTTTAAAACTAGCCGTTTCAGTTCAGTTCTTAGAATTGAACAGATGCACTTAACAGCATTGTTTACTTACATAAAAGCATTGTTTTACCGTTAACAACAAGAGTAACGGACCAATGAGGCTCAAGGATTGAGAGAAAAGAAGTAAAATTGTAATACTTTGAACTTCAACTAATCAGCTGTTTACCAATTTAATTGTTGATAATCGGTGCAATTAGAGTTTGGTACAATGAGTAATTGCATAATTGTCAGTGACAATGTGAAGTTATAGACGAGAACATAGCCTCTCTTAGAAGTTCTGAGTAATGATTATTTGTAATTAAAAAATGGTTCTAGGTAAATTGTAAGCAACTCGCATGAATACTTAACACAATCGTTCTTTAAACTACTACAATAAGCCAGGGGGTTTATAATGGAAAGCCGCATTGTTCAACTTAATGCAATAATTTTAAAATATTCAAAAGCTTTAACTTATTATTTCCAGGAAATCATTTTTAATTTATTACGTTTTACAAAAAGGCATGGTTTCGACAGTATTTGAAGAACAATATGTATATTCATTAGATTATGGTCTGAGTGTGGTCTTTGTTAAAAGGTAATAAACAGCTAGCCACAATAAACACGCTTTATCAGGTAAATGTCACAGTAGAGAGGTGTTTGTTTTTGTTACCCAGGTTTATGAGAATGGAAGAATAATTAAATTTTAAGCTACGATTATGTTCTGTTTTAACAGGATATAAATAATTTAGAAAAATAATAAAAGACATTTATTAATATTGTACATTTATTTAGTTTAAATATATTGGTTATAGTAACATTTATTTTTACAAGAAATATATATTGATAAAATACACATCCCAGTACCTATGTTTCGTAAAAATACGTTTTATATTTAATCACGTTATGTAATTATTATATCAACAAATGGCGTTTTAGTACTACTTGATACTAAGCCACTATGGAATTTACCTTTTTTTCTATACTGTTAAATCTATTTTCATTCAGATATATTGATATGACAAATTTGTGTAAAGATCTAAATTAATTATTGTAATAACTCTTTGTACAAGGAATGGCCAGGCCTATTATGAAATCAATAAATTAGTGATAATGTTAAAGAAGTTGGTTCTGTTAAAAATAAATTACGTTAAGTACAATAAAAATATATTTGTTGAAGTTTGATTTTTCACATTTAGTTAAAATATGTTTCCACAATAAACTACATTAAAATTGGTATTATAATATAATAGATAATTCTAAATATCAATTGTTTACTTTTTTAAAAAAAAAGACCATTTAGTCACGTAAACCGTGTTATGAAGTTTTTAATTAAAATGTACCTGATTACTTGGATCGCATTTGTAAAACACTCTTATATTGGTCAATGGTCAGTAATGCAACACCTTAGGATTTACAGTCAAAGGTAACACCATACACTTCCTGTAGATGAATAGAGTGAAGAGTAAATATTTATTGATCGACATCGTTATCAGTATTTCGTGAATTCTCATTGTAGCGATTTCAAATCAAAGTTTTCCTATGTCATTATTATTGTTGTTAATGTATTGCTATTCATAGTGTAAATCTTCCTCACACGGTTTCTGGAAATGGACTGTATCCAATGTTCCAATATGGACTGTAATAATTTATTCCCGTTGTACAATGCATTGACAATGATATAATAATGATGCCAATAACAATGGAAATAATAATGCCATTGACAATGCAATGTTATTGGCAAAATGATCATGTAAAATTATTTGATAACCACTATTAGATACAATGGTTTATGTTACCTGTCCGTCAGTGATCCTATTGTTGTCGTCTTAGGTGACCGGTTTCAGGATTAAAATCCCATCATCAGGCTGTTAAAAAATGTCATGTCACTCAAATTGAGGTCGTCGGTAAACACAAAAACACACACATCCAACACGATGATGGGACTTTAATCCTGAAACCGGTTGCCTAAGACGACAACAATAGGATCACTGGCGGACAGGTAATATGAACCATTTTATTTAATAAGTGATCCTGGGCCACTAAGCATAATGACACTATTAGATATTTAATCAAATGTATATGCATACGATCAGCGTTATAATTTATTCTATATTCCAAATTACTTTATTTGATGTTCTCTACTTACAATTTTTTAGCCTGCATTGAGTAGTTAAAGCGTTTGATTTTTATCAACAAATATAAATGTATATACATTTTTGCTTTAAAATAACAAATTAAGTGATTGAAATTGTTATTTATAAATATTTTGCCTTTTAAGGAAGCCCTACTTGGCTGTTTTGACACTTTGGCTTGCATTCAAGAGCAAAAGTGCTGACAGAGAGACATATCTGCTTTTGGATAGAGGGATTTCTTAGAGAAGACCGTAATCGAACCACCCCTGTCTACATGACCTTTAGATGAAAGTATATTACAGGTGTTACCATTTATTAATTATTTTACTAATCTTCTTTACACATCCTTTACTTCATTCTATCCTACGGAAATAATTAAAAGCTGTGATAAAACTACGAAAAAGACTCCTGTAAGTGTTGATAGCTATATAGGAAATTAGTAATAATTATTAGTTACTACACGTCTTAAAGAAGGTATATCGTCAAATAAATTATTTAGATACCATCACTAATATTTTATTGTTAAGAGAAGGGAGCGAGAAGGGTTTCTTCCAATTAATAGTTCACCTATCTTTAATATTCTAACAAAGAAAATACAAATCAAACAACCCCAACTTGAAACCTGATGATCCAAACGATAACTAGGTGTTGATAAGATTGGAAACTATAAGGGAATAATAAATTAAACTGAACTGTATCCTACAATATTAAAATATTCATAACACTAAAAACGTATAGCCGTTAGGCTATTCTACTTAATTAGAAAATACTTAGTTTTTATTTGTATTGGGAATTTAGATCTGAAGAATGATAATTTTCACCTAGCCCGGATGAAAATATTTAGTTTGTAATTATAACTGATATTTAAATGTTTTCTATATAAGATTTTTAGTAGTAAGAGATTATATGTTTGCAGATATGCTTTTCTAAAAATTAACTTAGCTAAATAGAAAATATGTAAAATTTATAAATCCATTTGGTATTCTGTAATTCATTGTAAACTTCGCTAGAATTAATAAATTATAAGAAATACTTTAATGTTTTTGTTATCTAAGGGGGACTGTCATGTTAGATTAAATATATCGGATTCTAGAAAACATGTTTTTTCTTCTTGGAACCTGTATTGATACAGATATCGTTTTGAATACTCAATTGATCGTATATAAAAATCCGTGAAAATTCTTGAATGAAAAATCACTTACTCTGTAATATGTAATATCACAACACAGTGTCTTGTAATGAATTGTTGCTAAGGGTGTAATATGTGTTTGATAGAGGATTATTTTAAAATTATTGTGTTTCCTATCACAAAATTTTCCCCTAATCAAACTGTTGATATACCAATCGGTAAACATATTAAGTGCGTCTAGTTATCCTTATATTGGAGGGACTTTTAATAATTCAATAACATTAATTTATTTTACACTTTTAAAAGAAAGTTGAGATTTCTTTTTTAAGTTCAGGTTGTTCTATAAAAACAAAAGTGCAAATTAGTTTGGATTTGTAATCTTAAATCCTCCATCATTAATTATTATATTCACCGTTAAAACAACATTGGTGAAGAATACAGTTCATGTGTTGATTCAAACGTTTAATATATTGCAACCTTATTACCAGGGAAACCTCCTTTATACACCCTAAGATGAAAGGATGAGGTAACGAATAGGTTGAACACTAAGATAAATAAAACTTAGTCACGTAGTCGTTGAATTTCAGATATCCTTCAAAGTTTCAAGTTGCTGAAACGTTTCAAAGCCACCTTCTTATAAAAAGACCGAACCACAGTAACTCTGAAGAGTTCTTTTAGTTTGGCTTAAAAGCTTTTTATTGGAATTCATCGATCCCTTTACTATAATAAATATGATACTTTCTCAATAAAACAGAAAAAAATTTCTTTTAATAGTACTATTTGGTTAAAATGTTTTATATTTTTGTATTATCATTCAAATCATTTAAATATATATCCTACAAATGTTTACAGGTCTTAAATAAACATTGTTTTTACCAAATAGATTATTTTACTTTATTAAATACACAACCCTTCAAATGTGTCATTGATTTAGTCGAAACTTAAAATCTGGCTCAAACCGAAAAAGTAATTGATCTTAATTACATTTGTACTATTTGCAGTAAATATGATACATATTTAAACGTCGTCAATAGTTTCAAAGAGTTTTTTTTTTACACTAATGTTTCACTACAAGCCTCATCGTCTTACTATAATTATTTATGCATATTGAGAACGTATAGACTACGTATAAACATTGAAAATGTCTATTGGCTGGCCATAACACGCATCGAGATTAGTAAAGACGATAACCGACACCAAGTGAGTTTATTATAAACCGATTAAAGATTTTAACTTGTTGAACTAACAGAAAAACTACTTAAAAAATGTTTAAGGATTAGAAACCTGTGAGCACCAAAATGTCATTCAACCCAATGATTTCTTGTTACATTTACAAAAAGCACTAAATATCGGTAATAGATTTTAGTCGAGAAAATTCAATACGTTTGTGTCTAGTTTATGTTGAATTCTTATACCCGTTAACAATTAACTTTAAAACATATAGTTAAGCTTATACTGTTAACTCACAAGACGGTAAATATAAATGAAAGATGGAAAGTGGAGATCGATTTTGATTTGACACTCCAATCATCATCAGGCCTAATAGGCGAATTAAAATAACCAGATTGGCGTCCCTACTTAATTCCTATTGGCTACCAGAAGCACGGACCAATACATTTTTATAAGTACAACAGGAGTCGAAATTTACTTGTTCATTGAACACCTTTTTTCTATTTTTTTTATTTTTCCTTATAAATATAAAATTTTTCCCAAACATTCATGACATGCATAAGACATAAAATACATAGACTGTCCTCCATTTTTCCTATTGAGTGGCCATTTTGTAACAGGTGTTGTGCGACATTTGATCTTTCTGGTTTGTTGTTCCTCCACGTAGATATGTGGTTTTTGAAGCGGTTAACGAAGTTCACAGTCTGTCCAATTTAGAAGCTATCACAATCGTTACAATTGATTTTTTAGATGCCCGATGCGTTGAATTTGTTACAATCTTCTATTTTATTATTTATTTATTTGACGGACAAACCATTTCATACAGGATGCAATTTGTGTTACAACTATTGAATTAAATTGAATTGATGAGTGATGACTAACAAACATGTATAAATAACAACAAAAGTGCATATAGTAATAACGATAACAATAATAATAATAATAATAATAATAATAATAATAATAATAATAATAATAATAATAATAATAATAATAACAACGAAATAACAAAAACAATAACAATGATGTAACAATAAATACTAAGATAACTAAGATACTAAGATAAAGAGCAACGAGAACAACAAAACATAAAAAGCATTTAACAAATTAGTGAGAGATTAAATTAATGAGATAGGCCATCTTCTCTAATCAAGTGGAAGCGAGCTGATCAATCTCCTGAAACATGTGGTGTTACAGTTGAAGAAATCAATTTCAGGTGGCAGAGAGTTTCCCATGGCTTGTATGCGAGCGATGGCACTGTGCTGTTCGTAGAGCGTAGCATGATAAGACCTAGCAAACAGCTCCCTCGATCTGGTACCCCTCCTGGGACGTGGAAGCTAATCCGCTCAAGCAACTCCGGACAGAGTATCTCTCCGTTGACCAGTCTATGTAGGAACATCAGATCGAATACTTTCCTTCTATACACCAGCGTACGAAGATCCAAGGCAGCTGCCAAGGCGCACACTGGAACATCTGCGTAGCGGTATCCAAGACGAAGGGACTAGGCGGATAAACCGAGTCTGTATTGACTGGAGTCTCTCCTGAAGATAGAGTTGGTAGGGGGACCACACTACTTTATTATTCACAACTTATACTTACTTTTATTATTCAGTATTTTACTCATGGTGTTCTGAGTCCTGAAGGCTATTGAAACTCCGTATTGAATCTGTTAGCAGTCCTTTGTGTTGTAGTCTCGGTGTAGCTAAGTGTGATATATCTGGTGTTTTTCTTTTTCATCTCCTCTAATGTTGTTCTGCTGTGTGG
Organism: Macrosteles quadrilineatus; assembly: GCF_028750875.1. Taxonomy (NCBI): domain Eukaryota; kingdom Metazoa; phylum Arthropoda; class Insecta; order Hemiptera; family Cicadellidae; genus Macrosteles; species Macrosteles quadrilineatus. The sequence goes on from NW_026542599.1 coordinate 47,873,542, forward strand.
TGTATTCTGGCTATTGACTTTTCTCCTTGTCTTTCTTGCGATGTCTTCTATTGTCTTGGTTTGAAATCCATTAATTTGTTTCATCTTTTTAAGGGTGTCCAGTTCTTTCTTCCTATTAGCTAGGCTAAGTGGGAACTTTTATGCTCGGTACAGCATGAATCCAAAGGCTGCGGTCTTGTGAATTGTCTGATGGGTAGATTTACTTTTAAGGAGAAAAATATATAGCCAGGATAAACTACACAGCAGAACAATAGGTTTTTTTAAGTTTTTTTTAAGTTATAAGTTTTTGTTTCTAAAGAAAATAAGTTATTTGAAGTCCTTTTACTACATCCTCTCAAATGTTGTGTAAAATTTATATGTACGAGTAAATATTTTCGCCAAGTAACAGACCAACTACATTTTATTCAATTCTACTAGTGTGGGGTTTTACATCTAAATTTTTTCTAGGTATTTTCTAACGTCTTACCATGGATTATTAAAATTACTTTTTTCAATAAATGGTAGTTCTCAATTGTGTAAATGATTAAAATAAACATAAATTAATGTACTGATTATTATTTTATTTTTCACCTAATCTCAAGCGTTTTGCTGACTTCCCAATAAATGTATTGTGTTGCATTTGGTGAAATGGCAGTACAATCGTTTTCAACTGGTTATTAGCCTACTCTGTATTGCTGGAGGCACAGGAAATGTTTTTAATTAAATTATGTTTACCCTCAATAAAAAACATATAATAGATTAAGCCTCAGTTTGTTTGCAGACCCAACAGATGGTAATATCATTAACAAGCTGTGGGTGTGACAACATTGGACCCCGTATAATAGAAGATAAACATTCTTGTGGTAACATTGCAGACAGTGAGCCATGACGTAGTCCTCAAATGTTAAGTAAAGATACATAACCGGTGTACGTGAACCATCTACAGGCTACGATCACTTACCATTTCATCGTAAGTATGTTTAGAATATAATTTACAAATTGTCCACTTTAAACTTTTATTGCAAAGTTACGACTAAACAATACATTACCAGCAGATTTTACTTTTTTCCCCTATACATAGCGTATAGAGAAAGTATGGCTTACGTCAAAATTATCGAGTTTGAGCTTTGGGTGGATATATTCATTTTTGGCCCCCTTAACCCAAAAAGGTGTTTTTGTGATGCCTGTGTGTGTGTGTGTGTGTGTGGATGTGTACAGAGCCACGGATTACACCTTTTGTCCAAATTTGATTATATTTGGTGTGTGAACAATCCTTGGTGTCTCCATGTTTTTTTTTCATTTTTTTATTTAGATTTGTAGGCATGACTTTCTAGTAAACACCGGTAAAATAATAGAACACTCGAATTTGATCGAAAACGGGATGAGCTCGGCTACGGCTTTGGTGCCGAGAATATTGGCCTTGGAGAACTCCTTTTAATAAACAATAGTTGGATTTTTTTATAAACAGTGTGTAAATTAAGTCTTGAAACAAATCTCTATTTTAAAACTGAAATGGATAGAAATATTCTGTTTGTGGTATTGATTATCAACAAAGGTTCCACAATTTTTTACACATTAAAAAAAATGTAACCCCCCTAACCATTTACGGGGTAGGGGGTGACCTATTTTTTTTCAAATAGCAACCCCTATTGAGTGACCCCTCAAAAAAAGGCTTGTCAAAAGAAACTCAATGGCGCAAACCCCAGGTGAACATCTCACCCCTGGCCAAAATGATGGGTATTCCAAAATGGGTGCTTTTTTACATTCATCAAATTTTGGAATACCCACCATTTAGGCAAGGGATGAAATATCTACCTCGGGTTTGCGTCATTGTATTTCTTTTAACAAACCCTTCAAAATGAGGGGTCACTACCAAATCCGACAAGACCCAAGATACCAAGATACCAAGATTTGACTTGGTGTTTTTATTAAAAGATATACATCACCCCCACCCCCTACCTTGTTAAAAAAGTTAAATATTGTTGATGTAAAAAATTGCGGAACCTATGTTAATAATCAATTCCACAAACGAATTATTTCTCTCTATTTCGGTTTTAAAATACAGATTTGTTTCCATATTTGTGAAATTGGTGCTTTTTGACATACAGTAAATCAAATTTTGGAATACCTGCCGTTTTGGCTAAGGGTGAGATATCCATCTCGGGTGTGCGTCATTGTGTTTCTTTTGACAAATTCTTCAAAATAAGGGGTAACTCAATAGGGGTTGCTATTTAAAAAAAATAGTCACCCCCTGCTTCCTAACCTTTCAGGGGGGTTAAAAAATATTTTTGATGCGAAAAATTACGTAACCTTTGTTAACAATCAACGCCACAAACAGAATATTTTTATCTATTTCGGTTTAAAAAATACAGATTTGTTTCAAGACTTAATTTACACCATGCATAAGTGTCAGTATAAAATAATGCATGTCTTTTTACGTATCCATTTGACAACACAATACACTACACCTCAAGGATTTTCTGATGACTTATATCTTAAAGTCTTTGTTGAGAACATGTGTAAAGAGAAAGTAATCCCTGGTATTTTCAAAATAAAGTCACCAATTTGTTCAAAAGTTAATCATTATCTTACAATTTACTTTATTCGTTTTACTGATATATTTATGTAAATTTTGTATTAAAGTTGTCAAAGCAAAGCTAAGATTTTTAATCATAAACTTTCAAAAGGAACTTTCGATTAAGAAGATAAGTTTGAAATTGTCAATTTATGTGGTCTCGATCAACTTGAATGAATTTAAAATATTAACGCTTGAAGTCATTTTCGAGTTATACTTTTTGTATTTTACTCTTTTAAAGATAAATCCTGTTTTTGTATGTATCCTGCTATATGTAAATGATGTTGTGTGTATCCTGTTTTCCTCGAAGGCTTATTTCGAAGATTTTACTAACATAAACAATTTCCTTTAAGATAAATCTATATTTATAAAGACGTAATCTTAACATTTATTCTAACTAATATTTTTGCTACATTTAATTGTGCATACAAATGTATAATGGTGGAACAACACTAGAGTTAAAAATATAAGTCATGAACTTACAGAGATTCAATGTTGCAAAGAGAATACAAAATGATAACAGCCTGATGTCACCACAAAGAGACAAAACTGTTACATAACCAATGATTTTTACCATGCCTGGAAGTTTTGTAAATGTCACATTTTACTATATATACAGTGTTATTGAAAAGTCTCAGAACGGTGTATTATATGTTTTACCAATATAGATAGAGTAATTCTTGGTACATCAATAACAACCATAAACATCTACTCTTTTATCCTTTTTATCCCTTGAAGGGGATGGCTCACGAGGAGTCAGACAACAGTCTTAAATTAATGACAGCGTAGGTCGAGTTTGATATCAAAGTAAAGGTCTTAGATAGAAGAACACATTGCTGCAAACCCGAACTCAAACGGACAACCGAGTCAAAAATGGCAGCTGTTACAAGATTAATTGAATTTGGAAAGGCTTTCTCCTCTAGAGCCCACTAGAATTCGGAAGAAAATAATAAACTTAAACATCAGGTCGATAAGCACATCAAATTTAAGGTCTTTGTAGAATGGAATCCCGTAAATTTGTGATCAAAAGAACAACTGAGTAAAAAATGGCAGCAATTCAAATATTCAAAATGGCAGATTTAAGAAATATTTAAAAGGCTGCCATTTTTGACTCGGGTTTGCGGTGATGTGTTTTGCTAGTTAAGACCTTAAATTCTTTATCAAACTCGACCTATGCTGCTATTTAAGAATTTTGTCAGACTCTTCGTAGTCTTACGGGATAAAAAATGAATAATAGCTGGTAAGAATAGACATTTACTGGTATCATTGATATACTAAATCTCATTACTTTGTCCATAATTGTAAAAAACATATTACACCGTTTCAGGATTTTTCTGGTACGTTGCTCTTTTTGGTACGTAATCGTGTTTTACAAGCGAGGCGCAGCCAAGTTGGTATAAAACACTTTTATAAACGCTATGCAATGCCTTTGGAAGACTTAGCTATTTTATGTGAGATACTTTCATGATATTTTATTACTACATGTTGGAAACTCACAGTACAGCTATGAGAGGTTAAGTAACGATTTGCCATTAAACCTGAAGTGTCTGTAGATAACGACCTCTCGGATAGACCTGCTACATGCTTGGGCGAAGAAATATCATTGTATTACATGAATGTTTGCATGTTTTAGTCGTGTGAAATCCCTTTGTTTAATCTAAAAAAAATTACATACTATTAAAAGTATGAATTTTGATACAATGATTTATGGATTTTTAAGACAGGGATATTTTTACGTATATGATTTTACCAGGGGACCTTATTAGTATATTCTGAGAGTATTCTTTGGCCAATGTCATCTGACCCAAAAATATTGTTTTGCAGTCTATTTAACTTTTGTTAAAATGGTATCGTAGTTGACTGAAATAACGAAAACAAGAGTGTTTAAAAATTTGATTGGATCCCCTGAACTGCCTGAACTATAGAAAATGCCCAGTATTTTTCACGCTGAATTTAAAAAAGGCTATCGGTATAAAGAAAATCTTCACACCTTCCTTCCCTTCCCTTGAAGTACTGCAAAAACTTGGGCTTGCTCCCCAAAACCTTTCCTTTAATCTGAATTTTCCTAAAATGAACTACCATTTTCCGGAAACTTAGGACTTTTTCCGAATGAAAACGATTTGGTCTGGACTCATTTCAAACTTGTCCAAACCAAGTTTGCCTGTTATTGATCAAATTGCACTATTTTATTGACCCTGACAAATGATAGGCTAGGCTATATGTTAATTGGAAGTTAGATTGATGGATATCAAGCCTAGTCCTAAGCTTAAAGCCATTTTAAGGCATACATAACTCTTACACTCATCCTCCGTAAGCCTAACGCTACATTTATATTATTTGGGTAAATATAACTTAAGTAATGCTTTGAAAGTGTTTAAAATTCTGTACTGAACACATATTAGAACCTAAGTATTAGTGATTTATGATATTATTCATTTAGAAATCATCCTAACCTAAGTAGGCTAGTTACCTAATAGAGTTTAACCTAGTACTTAATAAGGCTTAGGCATATGGATATAGTTTTAAAACGGAACAAAACTAAGAACTTATAATATGGATTAGGCTTTGATTGGTGTAATTACTTTACTCATATCATATATATAATATATTAATTTTTTACTTTATTGAGTTTATAAACCAGCAAGGTCGGGTATTAAAATAAAAAACATTGAGGGAGTTTTAAAGTGTTTCAAAATTTGTTTTTTATTTGCCTATAAACATGATAATGGCTGATTATCATTACAGCTATCGTGTAGAGCTTATAGAAGCAAGTATTTTAGTACAGTAAAGCATTGTAGTTCGGTTTAAAGTTACGGAGAATATCCCAAAAGCAATACATTCACATTGTCACTCTAGCATACGCTGCCCGTGCATAGAACCGGACGTAAATCAGATGGTAAAAATAAAAATAATATGGGTTTTAAAATAAAATGTAAATAATCAGTTACATATCCGTTGTGTGCGCGATTCAATTATTGTTATATTATCGATGACAAGTATATAAATTACAAAATAAAATCTTAACAAACAGTCTTAACTTTATTTATTTTATCAAACAACAGCACTTAAAGTATTAAAACACTTATTATGTTTTCAACAAAAACAATTTAAAAATATGACTTTACAGTTCTAAGCAACATGTAGCCTACTGCGGCAAAGACCACTGCTGTAGTCGGCTTGATATTGGACTTGTTGTTGACTTTTGTTGTTATCCATGTTGAAAAAAGACTTTGTGATGTATTTATAAGTAATATAAAACGCTGCAATTACTGTGGCAATCGTTGAAATTTTTTTGTAAATTGAACACACGTAAAAAAGGGTTATTTGTTAACTCCCTGTATACTAACCATCAGCAAAGTAACATATAACTTCGCACTAACTGAAAAGCGTAATGATATTTTGACGTAGAAGACATGGATTCTTTTTTTTCTTTTCTAGTAGTGATTATCATCGTATTTTAAACCTGATGTAAAATATTATTGTTTTAACTCGTTTTGGTGCAGAACCGTGGTACGTAATAATAGTACAATTATATTTCAGAGTAATACTATACTATATTATTTTTTTATCTGACACATACTTTATTTCTTTAGCTCATTAACAACCCTTATTAATTATGGAGGAAATATGTAAAAAACGATAATCATAGGTTGAGATAACTTTTTAACCTTAATTTTTACAACGATTAACGTTGTAACATCTTATTTACAATTATAACATACTTAATTGTAGTCAAAATCAGTTGCTCCGTTTTTTAATAAGATTCGTTTTTTCGTTATTTATGGGAAAATCACGTAAACTGCAACAGCTTTTGAACCGTAATATTTGCAGCGGTGGAGTTTGTACCGTTTTGTGTCGATTTAAAATTACTATAAAATAGTAAATTTTAACCAAATCAGTTTGAACCGTTCTTGTGAAAACACGTTGCTTCGCAACACGAATAAAAATCACCTTCATAGTTATTTAAATAGATTTAAAATAAAAAATCTAGCATAAAGGTTTAGATTAAATAATCCTTCTATATAGTTGTGTAAAATGTATTTAATTTCTTCGGATCAGCTATATCAAATTGTGAAATGAGCATTTAGCAGTTCTGATTGTTTAAATTTTAAAGTCAACGCAATAATAAACTTTGTGAATTTTCTCAAAAATGGCTCCGTGGAGACCAATTAATCTTTACTTTTGAAAATCACACCTCATAACTTTGGACAGCCAAGGGGCGTAGCCCAAGAGGAACTCAGGGAGTGAATAGGCCTAGAACATTCCTAGATATGTGGACCATCTTTGTGCTTAAATTTGGCTGTATCAGTTTAGTATTTTGGTCGTGACAGCCAGGGCCGGGGATAGTAATAGTAGCTACTAGCTTCTAACCCCGGCCCTGGCGACAGCAGCTGCCCAGACAGACAGACAGACACCACCTCAATTTTATAATAGCATAGATAATCACCGCACAACCAACTAATATACATTATATTTCGTGTATTTAATATACAGTTTAGAACACTTGTCAGTTTATTCTCCATTCAAGTAACTTTAGAGCTTCAACATGAAGCATCATCAGTCAGTTCACGTATCTTGCTCGTCATCCCATTTTCAACCCTTTTCAGTTTACGCCTTTTAAGCTATCTCTGTAGAAATTGTCTGATGTGATTCCATTATATAAGAAGTTCTATCGAGTTAAGCTGGTGAAAACGTGTTTTTAATTTAATAAATTGTAAGTATTTTTTATGAAACAGTACATTCAAACGTACTTAAACAGAAATAATAGTTTCATACAATTGTAAATGAAAATACCCCCACCGCAAAACAAGACAGCCCTCATTTCTGTAAAAATTACCGTTCAAAGTGATGGTAACTAATATCATTTTCCCATAAAAACCCATAAAGTAATGAAACATCTGACTTTCCGAACAAAATCCAGGCAAATGGGCCAAAATCTGAAATTATTGCTTTTCCAAGTGTGTTTACTTTATGTATTGCTGAGTCTTTGTGTGTATTCTGCATACAAACAATGAAATAGTGTATACGAACACAAAATTAATGTAAACAAAAGTTAAAATAAAAGTGCAAAAGTAAAAGTGTATCAAAAGTACTGTAATGTGTTTAACGTTTGCTAGTGTTTTTCCAATGCGCTGTTTTGACAGTATACCGAGGCAAATGCATTGCATCCTAAAACAACACATCTCTGTGAACGCCTATCAGTTGGTTTTGAATTTGCAATTTTTAATTGAAAGCCATTGAACTTTATGAATTAAAAATGGTAAAACAGTAATTAGTTTACTTTTGGTAGAATTTTGATTCAATTGAAACCCTATTCCACTACTAAAACACAATACTTTTCCTCAAAAAGTGCATGATAATATACTAACACCAACCAGGTACAAATAAATCCGCACACCCTTAACCAAAATAATTCATTCATGATGAGTACAAATAACCATGAGTAGAGTTTGACAACTATGAATTAAATAACTAGTTTCGAAACTAATCAAAAATGTATATACATGATGTATAAAGGTAAGTGCATGGTTGATCTTCAGCTTACAGAGTGTGTAGAGCTTATTGAGTGATCTAAGGTAGGTCTACTTCACCCGTGAATAGAGTAAGACCTTTGACAAGCTATTTATAATGAAGAATAAGCTGATTATTGCCATAGAGTAATAATATTATATTGACAGTTCGTCTTTTCCTTATGCTACAAAATAGGGATCTTATTCACGGCCTTTCAAAGCTACAAATTCTACATTCTGAAGAAAACACGGATTTTTATGCGCAGTTATGTTTAAGTGAAATGTTATTTTTTTGCTTGGTGCATTTTTGTGAGTGGTTGTTTTATAATTGTACACTCAGTGAATTAGTATCATAAAAATAAATATGTATACTCCTTATATAGAGGTCAGAAACATACCTTGCCATTTTAATGAGAAGGATAAACCCAAAACGAAGTGTGTTTACATTGTTAAACTTTTATATTGTTCTGCAATTTCAAATAATCAAAATTCAACAGTGATTTTTACTCTTCAGCCTTTTTTTACAAGTGCAATATACTAGGCGGAAGAAAAAGGGGAAATGGTCCCAGGAAATCCCTAAACAATTTAGTTTAATCGCATTTAATTTACGTATGTTCAATTGCAATTTAACGGTAAGTTACTTTTAACTGTAAGATTTTTGGTAGGCAGGGTTTTGAAGTAGAACATTTTCATTAAGTGTATAGTTAAAACTAATTCGAGGAGTTGAATTATTTTCAACCGTACATCAGCTCCGCTTTTTGTTCCTACCTGTTAACCCATTCACTGAACTAAAAGAAATATATTTTATAAAGCGAAGTTAACAATCGAGTTTTATTTCATAATCAGTAATAAATGTGTAACAGTTGTATACCATAGAAGAGCCACGTTATTCTTTTCTATCTGTAAAGTTTCCCCGTTTGCAAAGCATACGTATTATAGTGACCAATTTTGAAATTACTTGTATTTTAAAAGTTACTGTAAGGTCACAATGCTTGTTCTATATAGTATGTAGATAGTTATGAGTGGCCTAGCTTTGTTATTGTTGAATGTTATGACTCCATTCAAGTGTTTACCAACATAGCTCACGTCACCGCACAAACATACAGACAGCTGTAAAGAAACACATTGGTAAAAAAACATTACAGTTAGTTGAACAGCTTGACATCGTTGTTCCTCTAAGACTGATATCCAACGCTCAATTAGGGATCAAGTCTTGAAAAATAAGGAGTAGGGTAAAATAACGTATATATTTTACCTTTTTAACGTATTGATAGGAATAGCAAGGAGAAGATATCTATGTACCTTCCTCATGTCTGGTGTTTGTTTTTATTTTGGATACTACTGAAAAAGGTTGAATTATTACTTAGAACTTCCACAAGTTTGGGTTGCAAGCTCTCACGATGTGCAAGAACTATTGTTTTTGTGAAGTCAAATATAAACTTTTCCATCTAGAACAGTGTGCAGTATATGGATACTAGATGTGGATATATTTTTGGGGTAATTGTCACACTCTTTACAAGGATACCAAGTCAAAAATAAGTTAAATTGACAAAGAAAAGTCTGCATAAACAGAACCTGTGGAAAATATTGCATTAAAAAATTTTAATCTGTGTCAATTATAGTACATATTATTTAGAAATGCTTGGTACTAAGCTGCAAAACCAACAATATGATAAGTATGTGACAAATAAATATACATAAAAAAAGAATTACTAATTGTTAATTACTGTATTATATGATTTAAGTAAATTTATCAATCATTTGAATGATAAGTAAACTGATCTACACATACACAAGCATAAAACTGAAAAATGCAATGCCTCTGCACTCAACTTTAAATACTTTAAGCAGTCGTTGCCATCGATGTATATTGTATATACATCGATGGTTGTTGCTGGCATATTAATTCATGATCTTCAAGAGTGGAGTCAGATGTTGTCACAATTTGTCACCGAATAAAGGAACCGCTGAGCCTGTCTCTCACAACACTTTTGTTGTTGGGTTACTTTTACGTACAGTAGAATGAGGTTTAGTATACATAAAATGAACAAAATATGCATAAATACAACTCTGTTATGTACTTATTGCATGTACAGTAAGTGTATGGTAATTATACTACACGTTTCTTAATTGCAACATTATTTTAATATAAAAATTACGAATTAGATAGCTACAGACTACGCTAGCCAAATTGATTGAAAAATATCAGGTTGTAAAATTTGGCATGAATGTTCTAAAAATATCCATAATTTGTTGACAAATGTTTTTTTCTAAATACTATTGAAATACAAGATGAATAGGCAATTTGGTAAATAAATAAGAAAATATAACACCATATACAGAGCAAAAAATATTCTAATTAAGTGTCAACAAAAACTTCAAAGCCAAAGTGATTTTATTCACACCTTTACAAAATACGAACCAACCATTCAAAGTAACGGGATTCGCTACGAACCCCTTTCATATCGGTAGGATCGACTTTAGTGGCTTCATTAGTCTTTTAAAACATGAACCTTTTACCTCATTACGTTTTTATTATTTTAGATTTATTTTTGTACGACCCCTCGAAAGTATGTCAAATAATACCGTAGCTTAATAATGAAAGTATTATTTTAAAGAATATCCTGTTGATAAAAACACCCTATTTAACCCCCTACACACCCTATTTATTTACACCCTATTATTTAGCTTGTATAATTGTTCGTGAAGGGTTCCAGACAAGGAGGGAGATTTATGGACACTAAGGTCGGTTTTTGTTTCCCTATTGATGTTTACCCACCGTAAAGCACTTTCAGCAGGGAAGCGAAACTCTGGACCCAGCGAGCGTCTAGTTCTTTTTCCTACAGTCACACGACAAAGTTGGCTTCCTTGTACTGTTTATAGTACAGAAAGCTGCTAATTGCTGCATATTTATACTTTGCCGTACGGTTTATACTTTGCCGTACGGTTTATACTTTGCCGCACATCAGGATTCCAACGAAACAACACAAAACAGCGTGGTTTTATTATGCACGTAATCCGTGTACGCTTGGAAATAGGTTGGCAACACTTAAAGATAAAAATACTATGAGCAGCTGATTGACTATTATAACTACGATTTAACCTGTCATTTCGTGTTTATAGTTTCGGTATTTCTGAACTTTCTGGACTTTTCTTTTAAACGTTTTTAAAACATTCCTACGATCTTAATAAACAAGAAAATACCTTTAAAGCATTTTTTTAGGCGCGGAAACCACTTCAAATTAGAAAAACATACGGAACTATATTCTCAAAACCCGGAGCACATTTCTTGCCGAGGAAAAATAGCGGAGTGATACTGACCGCGGGTACTACTTTCTCTAGGGCACCATTTGTGTCGCCAGCTGAACCTAAAAACGTGTTGTATAGTGTTTGAAAGACTAATTATTTATATGCTTTATAGTGACTGTAGGAAAAATATAATGTGTAACACGAGTGTAAAAGGCCTTTGCTGCACTCGAGATCATTCCGCACTCGCCTGCGGCTCGTGCGTAAACATTGCTCTCGTGTGCAGCAAAGTGCCACTTTCACCACTAGTTACACAAATAACTATTTCCTATTATAGGTGGTATAATGATATTTATAAGGTGAGTTGTAATTGTCCCAGCACAACTTTTTTCTGCATTTTTTCAAATGACAATCCTAGACCACTTCCAAACAAGACAAGGTGGTCATTTTCGGTCGTAATCTTGGATTCGCCATATTGGATGCAAAATATTTTATTCAAATGTAAAGGTGGGGTTGAGGACAATTATTTAAAATTAGCTTTTTACCCTCAGTACAATTCCACAATCTTTAAAAAAATCTTGATCCATTCCAAAGTTATGAGGGCTTATTATAACTATTTTAGCACATTTCAACATTGTGCATTTAAAACTAAGCCCATAATATCAAAATTTTGCTAGACAAAGATAAGTATACATACCACTAGTCATTGTCGACATATTTTTACTTGGTTATGACGGATGTATTTTTACGGCCACCATCTTGAATCAGCCATATTGAAATCTGAAACACGTTTGAAGAGATCAAGCGGTGAAAATAAATTTACAAATCCAATAAATTATATCATAGTGCAACGTATATCACGTTATTTATTTGAATATTCGTATCTTATGCACTGCGAATCAGTAATATTTGGTAAAGTGGGTTCTCACATCTGCATGTAGTACAAATTGTACAAACTAAATGCGTATAAAAGCAAAAAAATGTCAAAACATGAAAATAAATCATTGACTACAGGCAAATATATGAAGGCCTCTGTTTTGATAATGGAAGTACGGGCTGTTAAAATAGATTTTTGCTACATTTTTACACGTACAAATTACTGAAACTATCCTATTCTTTGTATAAAATTTGTTCATAGAGTATTAACCATTTTCAAAAGTTTTATTGTATACAAATAAATAATATATTACATTACATACAATTAACTGTCAAACAAGTGTACAGTATTAACAAAAACAATTAACTACGAACTGAGCTCAAAGCTGTCTTGTAGGCCCTAATATATTTATTTAATACTTTTATATACTACTGCAATAAATTGTATACTATTTATATAGTAAAAGTGCAATATTTTTTATTATAAAAATTCAAAAGTAATGAACGACATATTGAGCTTTATTTCCTTGCACAAAACAATTTCATTTGTTTATTAATGGTACCAAATACAGGGTGAGGCAATGTGAGAGCACCCCAATTTTCTTCCGTTGTCACATTATAAGTAAAGTATCAATGAATGAACAGCTGTGCTTATAACATAAATCAAACTATGCCATTTTAGTAAACATTGTGCCTGAGGCTTGTAAAACTGAGATTTTGATGTAGGAACATATTTTTAAAATATTGATTCTTGTGCAAACACCCAAAGATTGTTTGGACCACGTTTAATACTTGGTCAATATGACGATGTTCCAGATTGGAAAGCAATAGGGAACTGGGTAAAATTATTTAGGATAACCGCTTAAACCATAAAAATAATCTGTGGGTACCGCAAAACTCTTTGTACACCAGCAAATGTTGAAAGAGTATGAGTCGCAGTAACTCAAAGTCCAAAGAGAATGCCAGAATGCTTTCGTTGTTGGAAGCTTTACGTTGGCTCTTTGCTTTCTTTGGGGGTTCTCCCTATAAGCTACTTGAAATAACAATTTTTGAAAGTTGCCCAAGAGATTTTCTTGAATTTCCAAGAAACTAAAGGGATTCATGAAGAAATGTTGGAAGGAGTATTTAATGACATTTTCAAGTGACTGAAAAGGAATGTCAAGTAGGACAAGGACGTCACTTAAAGGAATTTGTTTTCAAGAAATAGTAAAATAACTTTTTTTAAGTTAAAACGGCAAAAGGTAAGCTGTGTTTTGATGTGGTATTAACATGTATAGGGCAAATAGTATTGATTTTTTTACTATTTATAAATTGGGGAGCTTTCATTTCCTCACCCTGTATCAATTTAACAACTAAATCGTTTGTGTGTTAAAACTTTAAAATACCAAGCCAGCTGGTAATATTAGTGGGGGTGGTTTCATAGGTAATAATTTAGCTAATCTAAGTTCCCTTAACACACTTTTCGTTTAGCTTTTCAATTTAATGTAAACCACTAGCAAAAGTGAGTTTTCTATAATTAAATTCATCCCCCTTTTAATTTAATTTTGTTTACTCAGCCAACAGGCAGCCCTTGATCTTACATTAATAAAATAATAGTTTAATTATTATGTTATAATACGACTTATAAAATGAAAAAAATAATAATTTATTACTGCAATCGTTGATGAAACAGTTGATACAATTTAGACTATAAAGGATCATCTGTAGTGGTAGAACAGAGGAGGCGGCATATTCCAAGCTAGAGTCAGTAAAAACTAGATACAAAAACGAGCTCATTATACTTCTTGTCACTATTTCTTTGCTATCAAACACATCGATTTGTATTTCTCTGCTTCGTTTACAGCTATTTGGGGCAATTTTCTACGCTTTGAAGATGTGACGAATGTATCCGTGTTGAATATGTGTGTGTTTATTCTTAGTTTCCTCACGTTTTTCACACCCGTTAAACTATCTTTTAGATGTCAACAGGTCTTGTTGTATTGAATTTCAAACTTCTGTGCATATACACACCAAACCCCCGTAGATAGTCTACGTCATGTGACTGTACGATGTTTTTTTTTTCATCCATACAATTAAATAACCTATCTTTTATATAACTATGTTTTTGTAAGTGTTTAAACACCCAGAAATATTAATTTAAGAGTTAATGTTAAGTACGTGTTTGGTATTAAATGTGTGTGGGCCGAAATTAATACGTTCACACTTATAAGTAATTTCAATATAGGATATATGGTCTATTTATATGTATAGTGATATTTTCACACTTTACATTAGCTTTGTACTTACAATGAAAGAAAATTTTTATTTTGCATACTTAATGGTAGTCAAAATGAGTTCTCTTTCTACATCGTACATTTTCTAAATATCATTCAAAATGTAATCATAAGTTGTTAATCTAGTAATGAAAAAATGCTTATGTTAACCAAGGGTTACATAAGGTAAATCTAATATTGCAAAAAATATTTTTAATAAACAATACAAACTATAGTAAATAATGCATAAGGTTGAATAGAGTAATGTTTTGACTGTTATATTATTATTATTATATTAGGATATTCTCATCATGTCCGTATGTAACAAAAGATTTTGGTGTACTACTGTCTGCCTACCTCACTATTATGTTTTTAAAAATATATCAATTATAATTGGAAATCTACTGTATTCATGGGTCCACAAACGGACCGATATGCTAATGAGTTTCCTGTCAGAATAAGTGGATTCATTATAAAGTAATATTTTAGGAACAATAATCATAATAGACAGGTTGGCCCAAATTCAAAAATGCTTTGCTGTTAAAGTCGTCTAATATTTTCAACGAAGCATATAAACGCCACAGACGGATGGGATGCTTTTGATCTTTTCCACATTTTCCCTTGTTTCGCATACTGTCCACTTCGTTAGTGTTTAGCCAGAAAACATTGTTTTAGTAACTTTGGCATATAACACTGAGGCGTCTACATTCCTGGTGGTAAACAAACCATCGTCAGATCAAAAACATTGCTCAAAGATATTATTGGATGCTGGTGAAACTTTAAAAGAGACAATAAAATTATGTAAATTCAAATTGCTAAATTTACAAGTATATTTTACACAAGGAGAAGTTAAAAAAGAGCATTGCAGTGGCTTGGAAAAAATAAACGAGATCCAAGGGTAGCGACTGGACCAACCCCTATCTCCCCACTTAGCCACCGGAACGGGTCACAATAGCCGAGGGGAGGTCGGAGCGATTTTTCATCCTTGCTTTCAAGTGGAACAAAAGTCAACCCCGAGCTGACCAATAAATAAAAGTGCCACTCCATTAACCCTAATGATTTCTCAACTACAGAATAATGCGTCAGCAAGTTATCATGAAAACGTTCTACACTCCCTACAGAAATACCAGGATTGGTATTTAGAGGGATGGAGTGGAGACCAATAATTATGCCTATGTTGTAATTCCTTACTGTGTAAATAAAGTGTTAACATGTTTCATATATACTGAATAAGCACTTAATAGGGAAAATATAATATTAACAATAACCGTAAAAACATAAAATAGTCCAAAAACCAATAAATTACTTAAGTAGGCCTATATGATTCTTTCGGTTTTTGTTTAAAAAGCTTGTGATTACTTTTGTAAGGTAAAATATTTTTTGCATTAAAAATTACAATTCCAGTAAGTTTTTTAGTAATTTAGGTTGTGTTGATAGTTTATGAAAATCTAAATATAGAAACGATCCTAAATTACGGACTCTGTTTAAACTTCCTTATTTTAAGATGATGGTAAACCAACCTGTTTATCATATTTAAGTAAATGACTTCATATTATCTAAATATTTTTATCAACACTTAAAAAATTTTAATTGACGCAATGCGATTATAATTTAAACTACTTCAGGGGACCCGTGCTATACGTGTTTTCGTGGCAACAAGAATCCAATTCCACACTTTTAAAGACTATGTTTGTTTAAGACAGTTTAGGTTACAAAATTATTAATTCATAAACAATTTATGTTTGTTGATTTATGACCTACACTTTTTATAGTTTTACCTATCAAATTACAATTATCGTCAAAAAGTAGGCTATTTAAATTCCTTTTTCTTATTTTGTTTATAATTTGAGTGTGATTAGACAACTGAAAGATCGGCTGTTAAATTACGATTCAAATTAAAACCAAGTTGGTCAGCATCAACGGATCTTTGAAATTGAATTCTAGGAATAAATTAACCGCAAGGAGGACCATAATCCCCACCATTATCTAAGGGTAATAATCCCTAAAGTAAATTACCTGAACAATGAAAGATATTGTTATCATTTCTTACTCCACTAAATAATAAGCTTTAAAATTACACATTAATCATAAAATCTGTTAGATAGGGTGACTGAAAAAATATGTTACACAACAAACCTAAGGGTCCTCGTGGCAGTCCTAAGGGGGGACCTAAAAGGTGGTTTAACCACCCTTACAGACTGTATTGAGTATATAATAAGTTACATCTAGGGATAGTTCAAACTAAACCATACCCAAACCTTTTATATGCAGTATACACATTATTGTTTTGACTCGCTGTAGGCAAACACTAACAATGGCCAACAGTCGTCAAATAATATTGTTACTTAGAATAAGAGAGAACTCTTTATCACTTACGAAAACGTTCAAACACTAAACCTCCCTTTAAAATGTCCCTCCCAATGCCGTGTATGTGAACGTTTCGTCCCCATGTTGCTTTTATGTGTTGACATTTCTGAGAGGCTGATCGTTTATATTTCATCAACCGCTTCCCTCTGATGCTGATGTCTTTGGAGTTATGTTAATTGAAATGGTTATTGGAGTGTTATCTTAAAGCGATGGTAAACTTATACTTATTATTTTTAGGACTACAACTCCTAACGTTTATCTTTAGCTCAATTTTGGTTAAAAAGGGAGGTTTTTAAAGCGTATCATTGACAATTTAAATATCAAACTTTGAGTAGTAATCTTTAACAATTATTTAAATTGTTAAGTGTGTTAATATATTTTACTTGCAAACGTTTTTTTAAATAGCCTTTTCAATTCTGTTCTAAGAATTAAAAAGATTTATTTAAAAGTATTATTTACCTACCTAATAGCATTGTTTTTGGTACTTTACAGTACAAGTTTGGACCAATAAGGTTCGAGGATTGAGAAAAAAGAAGTAAAATTGTAATACTTTGAACTTTAGGACCAATTTCATAGACTATACAATGAGTGAGTGGTCGGGATAATGACTTGTTGCATCTAAAAAAGTGGCAGTAAAAGGTTATAAACGAAAACATAACCTCTCTTAGACGTTATGAGTAGTGATTGTTAGTTGTTAAAAAACGGTCGTAGGTAAAGTAGTGTACGCAACTCACATAATTATCATAAGACTATCTTTACGCGGTCGCTGCATAAACTACTATTACCATGTAATAAAAGTTATTTTAAGATTAAATTGCCTTGCACTCATCTTAGGGAATTCACGAAAAGTGAGTTCGTTTGGTTTATAATAAGTTATTGATAAATGTTCATCAGAAATGATTGAGGGTGATCAAAGTTTCCTAAGCAACTGGTTTTTTTTTTTCTAATTACAAACTACGAAAATCTTTTACCCTTCGAGTTTTATACTTTAAAGGTAGTCATTTTTTGTTTATAACTAATGAATTTATATTTTTGTTGAACTTAATCTGCATTTAGCTAAAATTTGAGAACAAAATATGTAAAAACAGTCATCCTCAACGCATCGCAATTCATTTGTTTTATTTTAAAAAAGGTTGTCAAGCGTGATTAAGAAAAATCACAGTTCCAAAAACGACCAACAAGTTGGCTTTGACTTGACAAATATGTTAGTGGTTCGGCTTAGAAACTACCAACTTATTTTGAATATAAATTTCATAACGATAACTTCTCCATCGAAATATACGTAGCCTAATTAAATGATTGTAAAGATTTGAATGTCGACACCTAGCGCCTCTAGTGACTGAATCTTGCAGCTCCAGTTCACCACGACAATAAAGAATATCAGTTGTGCGCGATGGCAGCGCAGGGGTGGTTGTGTGTTGTATGTGCGCTGTCTATATTTTGTGGTAAGTGAACGTCCAAACAAATCTTGTGTATTTTAATTTTTAGAATTTATTAAGTTACAGTAATGTTATTCATTTTGTTTCAAACCCGTGTATAGGTTAAATATGTATACTCCACTGTGTTTATCTGTTTATTTGGGAGGAGGTAGCAGAACAGTTATCATTGTTATACCTTACCAGAAAACATGTTTTACATTTTAAAACTCATACGATATGGGAAATAAAGTAATTATAATTTTTGATGAGGATTTCACGTAAAATAAGGTGAAAAACAATATTATTTATATTGAATTCATAGCAAATTAAAGTTTCTTTAACGATTATGTCCACATGAGCATTAAAGAGATACTAATTCAGGCAATAATTTGTATAATTTGTAACAATTACCGAGTTAATTAAAATATTCATTTTATTGATATTAATAAACACAATCAGCTAAAGCAGGATTGGTGTTATCCTATGATGCTTATTTAATAAGAGGGGTTTCTTGTGAAGATTATTTTCTAACGAATGAGAATTTCTGATTGAAAATTGGCTGATTAAATATGAAAAAAACAACCCTTTGGATTTACATAGTATGTATAGAAAACCAATGGGATCAAGAATATAGTTACTTAGTAATGTTTTTATTCTAAATCGAACGATAATTTTTTTCCAAGTATGTTTAAAATGATTAATATTTTCATTTAAATTATCGTTTTTGATGGTAATGTCACTTACTTACTATATAGTGTAAACTGTTGCTAAGCTAAATAGCAACGAACACACTGCCAGTATACAGGGTGTACAGCTTCAACTAGGACAAACTCGAGGAAATTGTTCTATGAGTCAATATCAACAATAAATGATACTATAAATGATAACAATAAATGGGAGTTAATCAACAATAAACGTTTTCAAAATCAATTCATAAACCAGGTATCCACTATTTTTTGTATTTTTATCATAAACATTTGTGTATCTTTGAGATGTTTCAATCGATCATAATGAAATTTGGGATTTTTATCATGATTAAAGTAACTTATATTTGGGGAAAAATTAAGACGGTTGAATTTAATTTTCCCAAATGGTGGCCGTTTTGATTTTTATAGCTTAAATTACAAAGAAATGGCGAATTTAATGAAAAAATGTTAAGTACACTTTTATTTATTTTATTTAGCATGTTAACATTTCCTACCTAACTACACCAAGATCATAAAGATGGAACGACGTATAACTGAAATATAACGTTTTTTAGTTTTTGTAAAATAAGGCAACGTAATAAATTAAAAAAAACGTAATTTTTGCATACTATGTATTTATTTTGTTTTTACTTTGATATACTTCATTTTTATAACTATATAATTAAGTAGTAAAACTTATAAATACTGATAATACATATGTAATTAACATTTCCAGCAGTAAAAATCTGTTTACACGATTCAAATAAGTTAGTACGAATAAATGTTTGTAATAATTAATAAATTTCAATAAGCAAAGTTTTAATTTTAAAAGTATATAAAAATATTTATGATACAGTATTGCAGTACACTGTATATTTAATTGTTCACTATTCTTTGACATGCTTTATTTTCCAGGTGGAGTTAATTCCTTGGTAGGAGATTATTACAGGTAATTTCATAGGTGGAACTTAATTTATAGTAATACGCTTTATTAAGTTTAAAACAAAAGTAAAAAATCACAAAACAGAATATTTTCAAAGTTGACTACCCAACACTACGTTTAATTTGAATGAATTGGTAGTTCCGCTTTAAAAGTGCAGAACTAAACATTAACTTGTAAAAGCCCCAATTTGTAACTTTGGCACTCTTTTTTACGTTTAATTTGTTGGCCTGTTAGTATAAAATACCCCAAAGCAAATAATTCTTTAGGAAGTTGGAAATAAAAATCTTCATCTTACAAAAATGTAAGTGCTAAAATGGTTTTCCTCCCAGTTTATACATTCTAATATTATAAATAATATGGCAAAGTAATATTCTAGGCACCATGCGTTTGAATGTGAACTGTATAGTCACAGTTTAGTAAAATACAAACTAAATCTGAAAATGGAATACCATTTCCATAAATATTTTAAATTAAGGACTTCGTTCAATTACATTACTAAATATGTTGTACATCAAATATCACATCTTTATTAATATAAAATATTGCAAATGACATAACAATGTTGTAACTGATCAGGTGCTTGGAGAATAGCTAGGACACCCGCATTTCAAATTCATTGTTTCACCGCTAATCGTAGTGGAAGGAGCGCTTCAAAGAACTTAACCGTCTCAAAATGGGCCTCGTGAGCCAACATTCGTCACCGCGCCTCCTCGGGCTGCTTCAACTCTTTTGTTTTTCACGACTTACTTCTGACTACATGTCAATTGTGTATGCACCCTGGAACATAACGCGAAAGATGATCTGTCTTTTTATTAATTTTACTGCGTAATTTTTACTTGATAAACTGTAATTTGTGTTAATGTTTCTATTTGACATTAGTCGTTATGGTTGATTGTATAGATCACTTGTATTAGTCTCTAGCTGTTATCTTTTTGAACATTTCAAGTAAGATGTTTGATAATAAGACTTTAGATAATCTTTTATTTAAAAACAATTAAATAACATTAGTGGGGAAGAGTGTGATCCGTCCTGAAAATCTAAAGTACACCAATAAAAGAGGTAGAAAGAAAACTATCCTTCAAAAGTCTGTTGGTAACTAAGTTTTCTTTTAAATTTGCTAGACCTACAATTGAAAAATCTGTATACATATCTCACAAACATTTTCTTGAAAGTTCCGAAAGAGTATAAGACTAGGCTAATTGTGTTGTTTGTTTAATTAGATTTTGATTTGAACAATGGTTAAACTTAAATTGATATGCATTACATAATGCAGGTTTCATTTCGCAATTTGAAAAAATATTCTGTGCCTTAATGCGTATCATTAGGTTTAATTTTAACTTAGGACATTTAAAATAGGATTGAATTTATTCTGCATCTAGAAGACGTGATTTGATTATCAAATGTAATATTGAAAAACTCCAAACTTATCTATTCTTGGGACTACTGAAGTCAAACTAAGGGAGAACTTCGTTTGAAAATTAACTGCCATCTGCCAGGAGCTTCAAACTATTCTCTTGGGAATAACTTACATAATTAAAAAAAAAAAAAAACTACTATTTCTGTTTTAAAACAATTCACTTATATTTAATCTTACCCTTAAACCAAATTTGCCAATGGTGCAGTTAATCTTCTCGTACATCAGAGGTGTGGAAAAACACAAATAATAAATTAATCAAATAAATTAAATGTGAACTGAAAGCTATGTTAAGATAAAATAAGAGTATTTTGTATTACCATCTGATTAAATACAGGGTGAATAAAAAGTCAAGACCCCCCCCCTCTATTATTTTTCCAAGTAAATATACAGAAATATCCTTTTGGTGGTTGAGCAATCTTAGCAAAAAGTTTCATTTTATTATTTTGAAATTTTTGAGTGTCCCCCCAAAAGGGGGATTTGGGGGGCAACTCAAATATTTTAAATGTAAACCCCCTTCAAGTGACACCTCATTTTGAAGTGTTTAAAAACACTTAAGGAATGGTGAAAGCCAGAGCTCGCCATCTCTTCTCTATCCAAAATGGCAGCCAATATTAACAATTTTACCATTGATTTTCCACAACATTTGACGGGCTACCATTTTGGATGGAGAAGAGATAGTGACCTCTAGTTTTCACCATTCTTTAAGTTTTTGTAAACACTTCAAAATAAGGTGTCATTTGAAGGGGGTTTACATTTAAAATATTTGAGTTGCCCCCCAAATCCCCCTTTTTAAGGGGACACTCAAAATTTTAAAATGATAAAATGAAACTTCTTGCTAAGATTGTTCGACCACCAAAAGGATATCTCTGTATATTTACTTGGAAAAATATTAGAGGGGGGGGGGTCTTGACTTTTTATTCACCTTGTATAGTAACACACATACAAAAGATTTTAGAACACACAAATCAACGACGTACAATTTAATTATTGATTATATTCTTTAGTTTAATTTAAGCATAGGTTTAGCAATAACACAATAACTAAATTCACCTAAATATACATATAAAAAACAATGTGATGTGCAAGTTATGTTGAGTTAATCTAACACATGTTAAGCAGTTCGAATGTATTTAAGGTAGCCTCCGAATTCATACAAAACATCTACACATTGTAATTTGCTTACATTTTCCATGAAAATATATCGGTAATATTGTTTTAATAACACTAAAGACACTTTAAAAATCGAAAGGAGAGCCTTAGTTGATACAGCAACGCTTTTAGAATATTTTTTTATTTATATAATCATTGACATAGTTTTTTAATAAATGGTCTTTGATAAATTTGTTTATTAAATAAACCAACCATATAATTGTGTGAAATATTATATTTAATTTCATTGGATCAGCTGTCTTAAATTGTGAAGTATGCAATTTGGCAGATCTTCTTGTTTACATTGAAATGTCAAAGTAAATGTAAACATTGTGATTATACTCATCGCAGCCATGGAGACCAATCAGTATTTACTTTTAAAATTCTCCCCTCAGAACTTAAATCCAAAGGGGCAAAGCCCACGGTCAGTATGGAAATGTGAATAGTCCTATAATGGTCCTTGGTATGGTAGCTGTATTTTTTTTAAAATTTAAGCCCAGTTGGCTCAGTAGTTTTTGCACCTATAAGTAATACACATACAGACAGACACCATTAGATTTTTATATAATAGTATAGATTTCTTCCACTCTAAAAGTAAACACAATCTGATTGGACATGTCTTGTTATTTCTAGATCAAAATAATTGTCAAAATAAATAATAATCAAGTGTAATATCGCATTTCTAAAGCGAGACAGATTTTCTCAGTAATAAACCAAATTCAATACTTCTAATGCCAGTAAAAATTGGTTATAAGATAAACGGATAAAGGACAGTACTTTTCTACCTGCATATTTTTGTGTCTTCTTACGACGTTATTATTCGTCACTTTTTAGATTATAGTGAGGATAATCATCTTATATGCAATAATGGGTACAATACAATAATAGATTAGTTTCAGTTGTATTTGTGTAATCCTATTTAGTGTTCTGTGCATCGTGGGAATAAGATTAGTATTAACCGAGAGATGTATAAACACTTCATACTCAAGTAGGTAATCTGCTTGTAACATTTTTTTATTAATTTAATAGTAAATTTTTAATAAATCCAACTTTTGCATCAATATATATTTCACTCGCAATACTCCACTGTGCGCAGTTGTTTATAATTTAAATTCTTTTGTTTTCTATAAGGATTTTCAATACTCTTTGTTGACCGTAATTAAATTCGCTTGTAATACAAACTAAAGAAGAGCAAGCAGAGAGAAACCAGAAAAGTTGTTTGTGTTAACATTACAAGCGATTATTTACAGCTTTCAAAGCCAATGGATCGAACATTTCTTTTGTTATAAAGTTGTACGTGTTTTGTTACCATAACTTTTTAATTAGCTTGTTTAAAGTAATATAAAGAAATTTTAAAACCCACATCAAGAATAAAACTTTTATTTCAGCTCCTTTTTTTTCTTTTTTTGTATTCTTTAACTTTGTATGCACATAATAGTCTTGCAAAATGTATTGATTTAGTCACATCTTTTGACAAAGCAATATAAATCAACTGTTTTCAATACCTCAATGGTTTTATAAACTAGCTACATTAGATGTTGAAATGTAGTTTCTCTTAAGGAACGGATGGAGGAATGATGAACCTTAACATTATCAACCAATATTTTCATAGCTTAAATGTAACATTATTTTTAAGCAAGGTTTGTCATATCTTTTTTACCGTTTGCTCAATATCCTTCGCAAGCTTACCACATGACAAGTAGTTCTCTCGGACCCATTTTTTTTAACCTTAGTACAGGATAAACTTTAAACTTTAAATGATAAACTTCACATCTGAAAATAGATAAGTAGCATTTTTTACATCCCAGTCAGAAAGATAACTTAAAAATGTATGTCAGAAGTAAACAGAAAGTCATTGCAAATCACATTGCGAAAAGGATAATGGTGGACAAAAGTACTTGATCTGGATCTCCTGGAACGAAGTACTACTTCCTACCACTTAGTCACTATACGCTTCCAGAGTATGCGAGGATAGACTACTTTTCCTTATATACACGATTTACTCTACAACAATTTCTCTACAACAAGTTATCTTTGTTCAAGAGGTAGCAGCCTCAGAGCTTATCCCCGAGACTGGGGCAAAGACTGGACAACTAGTAAGCGACTCTGGGAGCCAAGGGGGCGAGTACCTGAGTATCTCTATCAGGCTGATAGAGGATCTCCTACACTGCGTCCTAGGGTAGAGACCCGGGGAGTGTTGTACTCACGCCAGCGGGGCTCCGCCCTCGTACCTTACCTTGGCGCTACAGTCCACCTCGGACCTAGGGATGGCTCTAGCAAGGTGAATTTTAGAAAGACGATTTGAAAATGAAGTTTTATTACATGTAGGGAAATTTTAAATAAAAGGTATAAACAATTGTTGGACGTATGGTAGACTAAAGGTTATATTTGATTGCCTACTTTTAAAGGCTCTACAAAAATGAAACAGGTTTATTACGAATATTTGAGCATAATTTTATACAGGTATTTACATTTAGAAATAACCCTAAGATCTGCGGGCTTTCGTCAATCCAATTAACTGAAAGTAAAAAAAATCTTCATATAATACACTTGTAATAATATATTTACAATTGTTATATGACGTATTTTTGATCATTCAGTTAATTTAATAACACTTAAGGCTACTATGCTGATAAAGAAGTTATTTAATTCAATAAAGTCAACGCTCTCGGTAGGGTGGGATTGTTTTGTGATAATTACAACAAACAATATCCTCGATATTAAAATGTTATTACTTTCTCAAGTGCTTTTACTTTTAGAATAGCATAAGGATGACTAAAAATTCTTTATCTCATTATAGTATAGTAAAACCAATAATTAGGTATATAAATAAATTACAACATTTTCTATTACGTAAAAAAGATTTATAGTTATTATTTATAGTTCTATAGGTATAAATGTATGTTTTGGTGTTTCCTATACATAAGATAAGATGTTACTTTACAGACGCTTTTTTTTACAATGTGCTGATACCCCAACGAGTATCACTGATAAAAATTAGATAAATAAAAAAAACTTAATCATATAAATTAATTTATAACGATTGAGAAAAATCACAAAGCTATACATTCCACATTATACATAAGTAAGTAAATATATGATTATAACCTAAAACGAACTGTAACGTGGAATCCAAGAACCTTTCTAAGGGATTTGTACAGTATTTTCATTTGCAAACAGATCACCATAGTTAATTATGAAATAGTCAGCAATGTAAAGAGCCTAATTCTAACTGACAGTTTTACAGTGGCACTGTCACCCGTTCAATTACTGGCAGGTTGGCGTCAGACCTACGTAGACAGAAAAACAAGCGCAGACGAAACAAAGGTATTTATTAAATTTGCGCTATCGTCAAATCACGTTAAGAGCTCAATGAATCAATAGTTAAAATTATAAAAAAAAACATTCAATATTTGTAATATTTAAAAATGTTAAACCTGGCAAAACTAAATTGTAAGAGGATGTGTTTTCCTGTCACTTGTATTTACCTAAGAATCCCATATTTTAAAACGTTACTTTCTTGAGTTCTTCTAGGCTTGGGAGGCTTTAGTGCTTAATGAAGACTATTTCCACTAAATGTGATGCTCGCGTTAAAAATGATTTAGTCCACATTATAACAGTGAGACTTATAAAGTATAAGGTATATAAAGAAAATTTAATTATTGCCTTTTACATAAATAGCCAATTCATTAATCTAAAAGCCAAGTAGACTAGTCTATGTAAACGCATCGTATTATGAAAACCTTTTTAAACGACCAAACACCTGCCCATTTGGTAATAAGGATAATCTGTCTTGTTTATCTAATGAAAGTCCTAGCTATCACTGAAATACTTGGCAACCATTGGACGTTCTGTCACCAGTGTTTCACAATGACCAATGTTGTGATGCTAAACTTGTCATGAGCAAGCCTGGTTATTTCAGGAGTTCGTTGATCAACACATTAAAACAACACCCATTCATAAGCTCAATATTGCAGTGTGAATTAGACCTTGATATAAAAGACTATCGAGTTAGATTTAATTGCGTTGTACTCTATACGCAAGTAACCCTACGAAGTAGCGCAAACACGATATCGATTGTCTTATTATTGAAAAAGTTAGCCGGGCAATTAATTTATAGGAGTTTACACAGCGATTACGTAAAGATAGTGTTAATGACATGAGTAGACAATTTAAGGTTTGAGCCTTACCTACCTTAAATTCTACGAGTGTCGTTGACGCGAGTTGCGTACACTACTTTACCTACTAACCTAGTGTTTTTGTTTTAATTACTAAAGATCACTACTCATAACTTCTAAGAGAGGTTATTTATTCGCACCACTCAACAATTGGCGGGAACGGCTGATTAGTTGAAGTAAGAATCATTACAATTTTACTTCTTCTCCCTAAATTCTTGAACCTCATTGGTAACGGACTAGTGTTGTAATGAGTAAAACAATGCTGTTATGTGAAATTTTACAACTCTAAGAACTGAACTGAACCGGCTGATAAAAAAAACGGTCGAAGGTAAATGTATTATTCAAATACATAGTGTTTAACGCAACCCAAATCACAAGTAGTGTTACCATATTGGGAATTTATTGTAAACTAGTGAACCTGTGTGGCTCAATGCCCCGCAAAATAGCATATGAATTTAGAAAACAAATTCATCGTGTTATATATTGACTTGACGTCGAAAATTAAATACAGTAATAATAAAGGAAAGAAGGGAAGCAGTCCAGCATTTTCTTGCTGTATGTGTATTATATTTAGTAAATTAATAAGTGTGCAGGTTCAAGTATGTTATAGGCAGCGAGCAAGGTTATAGGGTAGTTATTTTTAAAGATTCTTATAACACATTTAACAAAACATTTTATCATAACAAACCAATAGGCCTATGTAGCATATTTTGAGGGTCATAAAAATGCTGCTTGAAGAAAAGACACTTTTAAAAATAAGCACTAAAAAACAATATTTTTATCACAAAAGCACTTCCATGAATACTACGATTTTAGTCTTCAAGTTACCTTCAGGAAGGTTACCCTGGTCAGAGTTTTCCGTTACGAATATGCATATCCTATTAAAAGATGTAACCTTACTTAAAACAACATATAATATAGTTGCTTGTGACTGAAATTAGTCTGGGTAGAACCATGCTGCAAATGCCAAAGATAACAGAAATTAGCATCTTTCCATTTTAAAAGGTAAGTTTGTTTCAGACGGGTAAATTTTTATCCTTGAAATCAAAATATGTCCCCACTCACTTGTTCCAGTTAAGACTTTACATTCTATTAAGTTGTTAACCATTCTGATCACATGAACCTTGTGCCATTAATGAGGCCCTTTTTGATGTATTAATATTCCTCATCAATAAAACCACTGCCCCCTTTTATTAGTCTAATCTGTGTCTTGGTAATCCACTGACCTCTATATTTAAAAAAACTCAGTTGGATTTTCTAGATGGGTGTCTCCGCCTTCGTCTGTTTTCGAGGACCCACTCTTCTTCCTCTTGGTATACTGACAATTAGTTACCTGACTTGTCAACTTCATGAAGTAATTCATTAATACTGTTAGTTTATAAAGAAAATTAGATACAAGTTACTTGGCTTGGTGCTTTCATAACTGCAAACTAAAAATACACCCACAAGTAAAAAAGAATCAAGTTATTGGTTAAAAAAACTGTTTGTGTAATAACATTATTCACATGAAATAGATGATTTGTTTGATTTGTTGATCAGCTGTTTAGTTTCAAATGAATTAATAATGTCAAAGATTTGTGATTTAAATACTAAATTATTATAGTAAATTTTTCTAAATCATGGTAACTTACTCTCCACTAAATTTTACTATTCCCAGCATTAAAATAAAGTAGTAAGATCCATTATAGGTAAACTTTAAGGTACACAATCCTTGATTGAAATGTAGTAGGTATACATTAAGAGTCATAATACACAGCAATTATTATGTAGTAGACTTTGACAATTTTCAAGTAACAAACATATGTTTCTGTAAATAAAAATTATCTCCCATGTTATCCTTATGGAGAAATACGAATCTTTAAAGGGCCCCAGGGCCTCACTCTCTAATTATTTCCCTAAAAAGAAAGTTTCCTGCACAACTTCACGGTACGCTCTTTACAATGACACCAAAAACATGTCAATCGGTTCAGTAATTTCGGAGGAGTAATTGTCACAAAAAACTTGCTTGCGTATTAAATAAGTATAGATATTGTAACACTCGACATGGTCGTTTCGCAAGCTCAAATGGGCGTTGTAGGTTTACTTTTTTTTCTCTCCGGATCCGGTTTCCCTAAATTGTTGACAAGTATATGAATAGTCGAATCATCAGGTACTGGAATCACATCTGGAAACTTAATTTCAACCTTTCTTGTTAATACAAACCAACTTGTTTGTGTTATGACTCTATACAAATCGTACATTTCTGTAATGTAAATCAAATGTTCATTCTTTTTTGTCATTTGTAATTTTTGTATAAATCCTATGGTGTTTGAGTTATTAGGCTTTTAAAAATAAAAATGGCCACCATTTTGAAATTATACAGAGTAGAAACTTGACGCTTTGCAAAATATATGATATTTTTTTTTTTTTTACCTTAGGAACATGCCCACGGAGTTTCGGGAGAAAGTTTCAAAACACCATGTATATATAAGATTTCAATGTTACAGTTACTTAGAGTGTATGAGTAAGTAGGTCCATTAAATCCATGTAAAACTTTTAAACGCGTTTGACTGTAAAAATCCAAAAATTGTATTTTTAATTTTTATTTCCATGTTTATTCATGTTTAAGTCTCTTGCAATTATGTTAAAATATTCTTAGATTTACTTACAGCTATCTACTTTCACTACACACGGGATGAGTCAGTGTCCAGGGTTTGTGTTAGGTGTCCAAGTGACCGTGCAGTGCTTGCCAAGAGAGGAGCGAACAGTGTGTTGATGGAGGTACCACCTCGCATACCTTGTCATCCTTGGTAAGTAGTTAACAACCCAAATATGTCAAATAAATTTATATTCAGATTGAACTTCTTGGATATAAAATAGGGAGCTGCAAGTCATATGTTGTGACTGATATACAGAGTTAAGCAAAAGTCTGGTACCCCCCCCCCCGTTAACTTTTTAACGCGTTGCAGTAGGAAAACCAAACTTGGCAAATATTTACAACATTAGAAATTGAACTTTTTCATCAAAGTTACAACTTTGCCCCAACCCACAAAATGGGGATTTTGGGGGCAGCCCCAAATTTTCAAAAGCAAAAACCCCTCTCATGTGACCCCTTATTTTAAAGGGCTTATCAAGATTAATTGAATGGTCCGAATCAAAGGTCAATATCGCACTCCCTTATCACAATGGCAGCCATTTTAATTATTTAAGACGAGCAAGCAAGATAAAGTCTGCAAACCCCCAGTTAACTTTAAAAATGTAATATTTTAATACCGACCAAAAGGTGAATTGTCTTTTTTTTATAAAGGTATGTTGAGTATAGTTTCCCTGCTATAACCTGTTAAAAAGTTAATAGGGGATATTTCAAAATGACTGCCAATATGATTAGGCGTGCGACATTGACCTCTGGTTTGCGTCATTCAATTTCATTTTATAAACCCTTTAAAATGAGGGGTCACATTATAGGTGTTTACATTAGAAAATTTGGGGCTGCCCCCAAAATACCCCATTTTGGGGGCTGGGGCAAAGTTGTAACTTTGATGAAAAAGTGCAATTTCTTATGTTGTAAATATGTGCCGAGTTTGGTTTTCCTACTGCAACGCGTTAGTCTGGGGGATTCCAGACTTTTGCCTAACCCTGTATTTACTACTCGTGACTGTAAAATAGACAAATAGTAAAAAATGGCTCATATAATTTTTGTTGTCTACCTAAATCGTTTTTAGGTCATCCACAGACAACGTGGTACAAGAGGTAGTCGTAGGACCTCAGCCTGGCACCATGGTGGGAGAAGGCAGTCACAAAGTCGTGATCAGATTCCATCATCGCAGACGCACCTTAGCCACATGTGTTATACGATACAATGTTATAGGTAAGGATGACCAGGTACCTATATTTTACATATACCTGGTAGACCTTAGAATATGTTAATAAAAAATAATAATCTTTACTTAAAAAAAAAACTAAGAAGAAAGAGAAACTTAGAAAATTTGATGGCCATACAATAAAAAATAGAAGCATGTTTAACAGAACTGCATTGGCATCACATTACTACTGTTTCAAAATTCAATCGAAGATTTATTTAGCAAGAAGTATGTTGTGGCACAGCTCAAAGCACAAATAAATAGAGTATTTACAATCAATATATGCTAAAGCTGCCCTATGCCCTTGCTAAAACTGTCTTAGTCATTTAAGTAGTATGTTTCTTAAATAACTTCGTGATCATTATCGTACGTGTTATTTAATCACGTGAAAGCACAAATACCCCCGCCGCAGCAAACCTGCCGTCTAAGCGAATTTCCATTTGGCTGAATTGATTTTCAATTGATCTATTTAAATAACATTAGGTTTAACGAGTACCTAGGTTTGCTGCTACAAGGAAACTAATAAAGTGTGTGTTTTAAGTAAAATAATTATTGCTTAGTATAAAATGAATATATTTGCCAAGTTTGATCAAAAGATATCCATAAACAAGCAAACTACAACATTTAACAATATTCTCCATAAGAATAACATGGGAATTTTAAATTTACCATTTTTTTAGTTTTCTCCGTAACCAATAGCCGTACAAAAACACTTTGATATACTGAATCGTTTGTTTTTTAAAGCTCTTTAAGAAGGTTTAGAGATGAATTTGGAAATTTTGTGTTTTGAGGGTCAAAAGTGAGAAAAACCAATTTTTACCCCATAAACCCCCCCCCCCCATAAAACCCTGTTCCCATGGTCCGATCATGCTGGATCGCGAACTCATTCAAGTTTATCCCGCCTTACACCTTCAAACCAAATTTCATCAAAATCGGATAAAAATTACTCAAGTTATCGTGTTCACGGACACATATATATATAAATCTCTATATATATATATACGAGAGGTCGTCCAGTGGTCGAAACTCGACCAAAAATATGTAATGTACTCACTTATCTATTTTCACCCCACACTGTAAATAAAACATGTGATTGGAGTTTCCTCCATTTGTTTTGATTTTCTGTTTATATTTCGTTGTTATTTCGTAACCAGCATAGCAACGCATAAGATCCATGTTAATTTTTTCAAATTTTTAAACTCATTTTTTGTGCTTATCTTTGAGCCTATTTAAATTTATAAAGGGATTCTGCACACCTACAGGAAAATAGCTTTCCAACGGTATGCGTAGATTTTCCCTACGATGCACACGAGCTGAGAAAAAAGGTTTTAAAGAAACATGCTTGCCTATTAATATATAGATAGATAGATATATATATATATATATATACATATATAAAAATTTGAACAAATGGTGTTTTTGGCCTCTGGGGACACCAAAATGGAAAAGTAAATCGGTCCCGGGCCTAAGTCTTACCATGAGACCTACGGTAATAGCTACTTCCCTATAGGGAAATTCGCTAAAATACTTTAACTAACACAATAATATATTTACACTTATGCAGTTTACTCACAAGACGGTAAATACATGTAAAAGATGGTAAGTGGTGATCGATTTCGATTGGACACTCCAATCATCATCAGACCCAATAGGAAAATGATTCGGAGTGATGTTTGGATGATGAAAGGAGTGTCCAATCGAAATCGATCAACACCCACCATCTTTTATATGTATTTACCGTCTTGTGAGTAAACAGTATAAGTGTAAATATATAATAATATATAAGTGTTATTTGTTATTTGTCTTTTTTGTGCTTTCAGGTTTGTTTCTTAGTCGTTGGGAATCCTTCATTGCCCTGGACCCTTGCTTTGAAATTGTTGATGGAATGTGAACAGTTGACCCCAAAGATGATAGTCTTGCCAACGAGAGTGCAGACAAACGTCTGCACCTTTAAATCAGGCTATCTCCTAATATATTACCAAGCGCTTACAGTAAGAAAACACATTATTAACAGTGCTTTATATCTGTTCTGTTCCCATGTTTTCAGTTCGACAGTGCCAAGCGCTACAGCTAGGACCCGGATTGAGAGTGTGGTGTCCGCAAGGTACGGCTTGGGGCGCTGCATGTAACTTCTCTTGTCACCCAGGCTACAGTCTCGTGGGACAAACTGTTATCAGATGTACGGATGATCTGGAGTGGAGTGGAAACGAGCCGAAGTGTCTTCGTAAGTTTTACGACACAAGTGTCAAAGATGTTTATTTGACTAATTTACCTATAAGTTATAACTGAAAGCAAGTGTTGGAACCCTATACGAAACCCGTAAAACAATTTTAATCTATTTAATAAGCAAGAGTAAATTACTGTAAATGATTTACTTCTTTTAAGGGTTGTTTATTTTTAATGTAAAGGTTAAATTTGTTTACTGTATAAAAACGACAGCAAAGACATAAAATTGGCCAATCCTCTAAAAATATAAAACAGTTAACTAATTCTATTTGTTTTATTTAAAAAAATCAGTCCTCTTTCTGCTCAAAAGTTATGATCATGAATTAAAAAGTAGTATGAACCTGATGGGGACCGAGCCATGGCTTGGTATAGTTGGTTTTAATCGATATGGTTGTGACCCAAGATATACCATGTAACCTGTTCTTCACATTCCAGTCACCACGTCATGTCCAGCCCCCGTCAGTCTACATGGCTACCTAGAGTGCCGCACTCCTCAGCACCACCCTGTCACAGACCTAGGGATGCTGCCTGATGGGTCTGTGTGTCACTACCGTTGTGACCCAAGATATACCATGTAACCTGTTCTTCACATTCCAGTCACCACGTCATGTCCAGCCCCCGTCAGTCTACATGGCTATCTAGAGTGCCGCACTCCTCAGCAGCGCCCTGTCACAGACCTAGGGATGCTGCCTGACGGGTCTGTGTGTCACTACCGTTGTGACCCAAGATATAACATGTAACCTGTTCTTCACATTCCAGTCACCACGTCATGTCCAGCCCCCGTCAGTCTACATGGCTACCTAGAGTGCCGCACTCCTCAGCACCACCCTGTCACAGACCTAGGGATGCTGCCTGATGGGTCTGTGTGTCACTACCGTTGTGACCCAAGATATACCATGTAACCTGTTCTTCACATTCCAGTCACCACGTCATGTCCAGCCCCCGTCAGTCTACATGGCTACCTAGAGTGCCGCACTCCTCAGCACCACCCTGTCACAGACCTAGGGATGCTGCCTGATGGGTCTGTGTGTCACTACCGTTGTGACCCAAGATATACCATGTAACCTGTTCTTCACATTCCAGTCACCACGTCATGTCCAGCCCCCGTCAGTCTACATGGCTACCTAGAGTGCCGCACTCCTCAGCACCACCCTGTCACAGACCTAGGGATGCTGCCTGATGGGTCTGTGTGTCACTACCGTTGTGACCCAAGATATACCATGTAACCTGTTCTTCACATTCCAGTCACCACGTCATGTCCAGCCCCCGTCAGTCTACATGGCTATCTAGAGTGCCGCACTCCTCAGCAGCGCCCTGTCACAGACCTAGGGATGCTGCCTGACGGGTCTGTGTGTCACTACCGTTGTGACCCAAGATATACCATGTAACCTGTTCTTCACATTCCAGTCACCACGTCATGTCCAGCCCCCGTCAGTCTACATGGCTACCTAGAGTGCCGCACTCCTCAGCACCACCCTGTCACAGACCTAGGGATGCTGCCTGATGGGTCTGTGTGTCACTACCGTTGTGACCCAAGATATACCATGTAACCTGTTCTTCACATTCCAGTCACCACGTCATGTCCAGCCCCCGTCAGTCTACATGGCTATCTAGAGTGCCGCACTCCTCAGCACCACCCTGTCACAGACCTAGGGATGCTGCCTGATGGGTCTGTGTGTCACTACCGTTGTGACCCAAGATATACCATGTAACCTGTTCTTCACATTCCAGTCACCACGTCATGTCCAGCCCCCGTCAGTCTACATGGCTACCTAGAGTGCCGCACTCCTCAGCACCACCCTGTCACAGACCTAGGGATGCTGCCTGACGGGTCTGTGTGTCACTACCGTTGTGACCCAAGATATACCATGTAACCTGTTCTTCACATTCCAGTCACCACGTCATGTCCAGCCCCCGTCAGTCTACATGGCTACCTAGAGTGCCGCACTCCTCAGCAGCGCCCTGTCACAGACCTAGGGATGCTGCCTGACGGGTCTGTGTGTCACTACCGTTGTGACCCAAGATATACCATGTAACCTGTTCTTCACATTCCAGTCACCACGTCATGTCCAGCCCCCGTCAGTCTACATGGCTATCTAGAGTGCCGCACTCCTCAGCACCACCCTGTCACAGACCTAGGGATGCTGCCTGATGGGTCTGTGTGTCACTACCGTTGTGACCCAAGATATACCATGTAACCTGTTCTTCACATTCCAGTCACCACGTCATGTCCAGCCCCCGTCAGTCTACATGGCTACCTAGAGTGCCGCACTCCTCAGCAGCACCCTGTCACAGACCTAGGGATGCTGCCTGATGGGTCTGTGTGTCACTACCGTTGTGACCCAAGATATACCATGTAACCTGTTCATCACATTCCAGTCACCACGTCATGTCCAGCCCCCGTCAGTCTACATGGCTATCTAGAGTGCCGCACTCCTCAGCAGCGCCCTGTCACAGACCTAGGGATGCTGCCTGACGGGTCTGTGTGTCACTACCGTTGTGACCCAAGATATACCATGTAACCTGTTCTTCACATTCCAGCCACCACGTCATGTCCAGCCCCCGTCAGTCTGCATGGCTATCTAGGGTGCCGCACTCCTCAGCAGCGCCCTGTCACAGACCTACGAATGCTGCCTGATGGGTCTGTGTGTCACTACCGTTGTGACCCAAGATATACCATGTAACCTGTTCTTCACATTCCAGCCACCACGTCATGTCCAGCCCCCGTCAGTCTACATGGCTACCTAGAGTGCCGCACTCCTCAGCACCACCCTGTCACAGACCTAGGGATGCTGCCTGATGGGTCTGTGTGTCACTACCGTTGTGACCCAAGATATACCATGTAACCTGTTCTTCACATTCCAGTCACCACGTCATGTCCAGCCCCCGTCAGTCTACATGGCTACCTAGAGTGCCGCACTCCTCAGCACCGCCCTGTCACAGACCTAGGGATGCTGCCTGATGGGTCTGTGTGTCACTACCGTTGTGACCCAAGATATACCGTGTAACCTGTTCTTCACATTCCAGTCACCACGTCATGTCCAGCCCCCGTCAGTCTACATGGCTATCTAGAGTGCCGCACTCCTCAGCACCGCCCTGTCACAGACCTAGGGATGCTGCCTGATGGGTCTGTGTGTCACTACCGTTGTGACCCAAGATATACCGTGTAACCTGTTCTTCACATTCCAGTCACCACGTCATGTCCAGCCCCCGTCAGTCTACATGGCTACCTAGAGTGCCGCACTCCTCAGCACCGCCCTGTCACAGACCTATGGATGCTGCCTGATGGGTCTGTGTGTCACTACCGTTGTGACCCAGGATATACCGTGTAACCTGTTCATCACATTCCAGTCACCACGTCATGTCCAGCCCCCGTCAGTCTACATGGCTACCTAGAGTGCCGCACTCCTCAGCACCGCCCTGTCACAGACCTAGGGATGCTGCCTGATGGGTCTGTGTGTCACTACCGTTGTGACCCAAGATATACCGTGTAACCTGTTCTTCACATTCCAGTCACCACGTCATGTCCAGCCCCCGTCAGTCTACATGGCTACCTAGAGTGCCGCACTCCTCAGCACCGCCCTGTCACAGACCTAGGGATGCTGCCTGATGGGTCTGTGTGTCACTACCGTTGTGACCCAAGATATACCGTGTAACCTGTTCTTCACATTCCAGTCACCACGTCATGTCCAGCCCCCGTCAGTCTACATGGCTACCTAGAGTGCCGCACTCCTCAGCACCACCCTGTCACAGACCTAGGGATGCTGCCTGATGGGTCTGTGTGTCACTACCGTTGTGACCCAAGATATATCATGTAACCTGTTCTTCACATTCCAGCCACCACGTCATGTCCAGCCCCCGTCAGTCTACATGGCTATCTAGAGTGCCGCACTCCTCAGCAGCGCCCTGTCACAGACCTAGGGATGCTGCCTGACGGGTCTGTGTGTCACTACCGTTGTGACCCAAGATATACCGTGTAACCTGTTCTTCACATTCCAGCCACCACGTCATGTCCAGCCCCCGTCAGTCTACATGGCTATCAAGAGTGCCGCACTCCTCAGCAGCGCCCTGTCACAGACCTACGAATGCTGCCTGACGGGTCTGTGTGTCACTACCGTTGTGACCCAAGATATACCGTGTAACCTGTTCTTCACATTCCAGCCACCACGTCATGTCCAGCCCCCGTCAGTCTGCATGGCTATCTAGAGTGCCGCACTCCTCAGCAGCGCCCTGTCACAGACCTACGAATGCTGCCTGATGGGTCTGTGTGTCACTACCGTTGTGACCCAAGATATACCGTGTAACCTGTTCTTCA
The DNA here is from genome assembly GCF_028750875.1 of Macrosteles quadrilineatus. Taxonomy (NCBI): domain Eukaryota; kingdom Metazoa; phylum Arthropoda; class Insecta; order Hemiptera; family Cicadellidae; genus Macrosteles; species Macrosteles quadrilineatus. The sequence continues at coordinate 47,910,518 of NW_026542599.1, forward strand.
CATTCCAGCCACCACGTCATGTCCAGCCCCCGTCAGTCTACATGGCTATCTAGAGTGCCGCACTCCTCAGCACCACCCTGTCACAGACCTAGGGATGCTGCCTGATGGGTCTGTGTGTCACTACCGTTGTGACCCAAGATATACCGTGTAACCTGTTCTTCACATTCCAGTCACCACGTCATGTCCAGCCCCCGTCAGTCTGCATGGCTATCTAGAGTGCCGCACTCCTCAGCAGCGCCCTGTCACAGACCTAGGGATGCTGCCTGATGGGTCTGTGTGTCACTACCGTTGTGACCCAAGATATACCGTGTAACCTGTTCTTCACATTCCAGTCACCACGTCATGTCCAGCCCCCGTCAGTCTACATGGCTACCTAGAGTGCCGCACTCCTCAGCACCGCCCTGTCACAGACCTAGGGATGCTGCCTGATGGGTCTGTGTGTCACTACCGTTGTGACCCAAGATATACCGTGTAACCTGTTCTTCACATTCCAGTCACCACGTCATGTCCAGCCCCCGTCAGTCTACATGGCTACCTAGAGTGCCGCACTCCTCAGCACCACCCTGTCACAGACCTAGGGATGCTGCCTGATGGGTCTGTGTGTCACTACCGTTGTGACCCAAGATATATCATGTAACCTGTTCTTCACATTCCAGCCACCACGTCATGTCCAGCCCCCGTCAGTCTACATGGCTATCTAGAGTGCCGCACTCCTCAGCAGCGCCCTGTCACAGACCTAGGGATGCTGCCTGACGGGTCTGTGTGTCACTACCGTTGTGACCCAAGATATACCGTGTAACCTGTTCTTCACATTCCAGCCACCACGTCATGTCCAGCCCCCGTCAGTCTACATGGCTATCTAGAGTGCCGCACTCCTCAGCAGCGCCCTGTCACAGACCTAGGGATGCTGCCTGATGGGTCTGTGTGTCACTACCGTTGTGACCCAAGATATACCGTGTAACCTGTTCTTCACATTCCAGCCACCACGTCATGTCCAGCCCCCGTCAGTCTACATGGCTACCTAGAGTGCCGCACTCCTCAGCACCACCCTGTCACAGACCTACGAATGCTGCCTGACGGGTCTGTGTGTCACTACCGTTGTGACCCAAGATATACCGTGTAACCTGTTCTTCACATTCCAGCCACCACGTCATGTCCAGCCCCCGTCAGTCTGCATGGCTATCTAGAGTGCCGCACTCCTCAGCAGCGCCCTGTCACAGACCTACGAATGCTGCCTGATGGGTCTGTGTGTCACTACCGTTGTGACCCAAGATATACCGTGTAACCTGTTCTTCACATTCCAGCCACCACGTCATGTCCAGCCCCCGTCAGTCTACATGGCTATCTAGAGTGCCGCACTCCTCAGCACCACCCTGTCACAGACCTAGGGATGCTGCCTGATGGGTCTGTGTGTCACTACCGTTGTGACCCAAGATATACCGTGTAACCTGTTCTTCACATTCCAGTCACCACGTCATGTCCAGCCCCCGTCAGTCTGCATGGCTATCTAGAGTGCCGCACTCCTCAGCAGCGCCCTGTCACAGACCTACGAATGCTGCCTGATGGGTCTGTGTGTCACTACCGTTGTGACCCAAGATATATCATGTAACCTGTTCTTCACATTCCAGCCACCACGTCATGTCCAGCCCCCGTCAGTCTACATGGCTATCTAGAGTGCCGCACTCCTCAGCAGCGCCCTGTCACAGACCTAGGGATGCTGCCTGACGGGTCTGTGTGTCACTACCGTTGTGACCCAGGATATGCAATACCTACATTGCAGCGGAGGCTAGCTGTTGTAGTGAGATGTATCGCTGGTCACTGGGACAGTCGTGTTGACCCAGCCTGTGTAGGTAGGTGAGTTGAGTGACAGTATGTCTTTAACGGGTTACGTTATAAAAATAAGCTGTATTTTTAAAACTTAATGACCAAAATACATATATAAATAAATATAAATGCAGAGAGAGAGAGAGAGTAAATTCTTTATTTATTACAAACTGTTTTGCAGCAATAAATACAAAAAATAAAAATATCACGTGGATCACAATGACCTGTGCGTGATAGAGTCCATAACTGTCTGCTTAATCAAAATAAAAGTTCTTCACACTTCACTTAATACACATAAGAAAAGAACTAACAATAACTTGGTAAAATAATACTATACAATTATAGTTATAATAACCTAAAGAACCATATGCAACGTGCACTCAATAACAAGGGGTGCTTATTGTTTTCAATACATCCGATGAAAGTATAACTTTTTTCTTTCAAACCAAATTTTTACTGAATCCCACCATGGTGTACCGGGGTGTACCTAGCTTAGTACAAAAGACATAAACTAAATTAGTTCGAATGAGAACGTTTAAAAGATATTTACGTGCATGAATGTCAAATCCCATATAGAAATATACTGCATATTACGAAGATTATATGTTTTTACTTTATATTTATAACTAATATCTATAATTTTAGGTACAAAAGATCTGGAAAATGAGGATTCGGTACCAAAATCAACGTTTCCAAACTATCTGAGGTAGGCTTGTTTTATCATTCTCTTAAATTTATTTTTGAAAACTTTCTTACGTTTCCTCACCCTGTACAAGTATATCTGTCTAGAAAATATATCATTGGTCCTATCTAAAACCCATCAAGATTGGATTTTTCATACTCAAAATCTCCTTTTATATACTTTTTCAATTATATTTATGGTTTTAGCGAATTTCCCTATAGGGAAGTAGCTATTACCGTAGGTCTCATGGTAAGACCTAAGCCCGGGACCGATTTACTTTTTCATTTTGATGTCCCCAGAGGCCAAAAACACCATTCGTTCAAATTTATTTATATATATATATATATATATATATATATATATATATATATATATGTGTGTGTGTGTGTGTGTGTGTGTGTGTGTGTGTCCATCCGCACGATAACTTGAGTAATTTTTGTCCGATTTTGATAAAATTTGGTTTGAAGGTGTAAGGCGGAATAAGCTTGAATGAGTTCGCGAACCAGCATGATCGGACTATGGGAACGGGGGTTTATGGGGGGTTTTATGGGGTAAAAATAGGTTTTTCCCATTTTTGACCCTAAAAAAACAAAATTTCACAATTTCTTTTTGAACCATTTTCTAGAGCTTAAAAAACAAATAATTTAGTATATTGAAGCATTATTATGCGCCTAATTGTTACGGAGAAAATTCAAAAAATTGTAATTTTAAAATTCCCATGTTATTCTTATGGAGAATAAGTCAACTGTTGTAGTTTGCTTGTTTATGAACATATTTTGATAAAAGTTGGAAAATACATTAATTTCTTACTAAATCACAGTACCTTTTAATATTCTACATAAAAAACAATTTTTTACCCTCCCTGTTGCAGCAAACCTAAGTACTCATTAAACTAATTCTGCTTAAATAGGGAATAAATATGATATTTTTAAGGAGACATTTTAGTTTAAATCCAATCAGGCAAATGGAAATTCGCTAAGTCTGCAGGTTTGCTGCGGCGGGGGTATTATAAAAGAGTGGTAGTTTTTTTATGATTTCATTTTTATTGTGAATTTTATAAACTAAGTTGCGTTGCTATTTTTAAGTTCTTAGATGAAATATAAAACCATTGAGATTTTGATGCGTGAATTGCGAATCTTATAAACTAATAAGGCCTTTCCTAGTTTAATAATGCACTCATTTAACCAGATAATATGGATAAATAATTAAAACTATCATAGCTTATCCTACCCAAATAGGCTACTGTGTTCCCAATCCCTCCTAATAAAACCTAAGTAAACGTTTTTGATCAGTAGGCCTATAATATACAATATTTCCTAGGGAGAAAATAATTGAAAAGTCTTAAGAAATGCAGCATATCAGTTTAAAATTAATTGTTGTGTCTGTGGCTCAGTTGATAGTAGACTACGGATCCAAGACATCAGGTTGGTGGGATCGGATTCTGGTACCCAACACCTATTTTTATGAGTACAGAACTCTTGTAATGTACTCGATCACCTCCTAGTTATCTGGATCCGATCTGGACTTTGCCCAAGGACTTTGACGGGCAAATATAAGGTTCAAAGATTCCACCAACCTTTTAAAAACCTAAAACCTTACGATTTCGAATTACATATGATTTTTCGACCTTCATTTATTTTTCTAGTTTGGACGGTCCTGGATAACCAGAAGACTTTTGTCACAACAGAGGAAAATGTTTGATGATCCTTGGCTCTCCTATGTGCTTGTGTCATTTGAGAACTTCTGGACTCTTCTGTGACGACATGGAAGAGAATCCTGACAATTCCAACTCCGTAACTTGACGTGGACTTGGAACGATCTCACAATTTCTAGTCCAAACCTCAAATTGTAAAACCTAATTGATTTATTGAAAATATCTTTCAAGTTTAATACAATTTTGAAATTGATGTTTTTTAAGTCTTACAAAACGTCACTTATATATCACGAAGTAAACCAGTTATTGGATGAAATCTTTCAGTATTATCATTTTAAGAATGTATTTTGATATTAAAGATAGTTTATATGTTTTATTATGCCCACACAATTGAAATTGTATAAATTATGTTGGAACCTACAACATTTGAGAAAGAAACTATCATGAAAATACCATTCCGTTTTCTTAGCGGGTAATGCTATGAAAAAATACACTTTAAATTTTGTCGACTATTATTACAACCGGAATGCAACGAATTCAAAAGCTGAATTTAAGTTTGTTGTATTTCATTCAAGCAGCAATAGCATTTGGATATAAAGATTTCATCTTGAGGTACTAAGGATATTACTGTAAGATACTCCTTTTCAAACAGGTTTTTTAAATACTTTTGAGATGTAAACTTGATTCAAAAAAGATAATTATTTAATCAATCAGAATTGTATTTTCTACCCAAAATCAAATTTATCAACCCAAACTATGATTTTGGGAGAATGTCATTACTCAATGATAAATAAAATATTATTTTTTTATTATTATAAAATATTACAGTTCAGTTTAATTTCAATAACATCGTTGACTCTTCATACTTCTAACTAAACATAAACTCTTAGTTTTGCTTCGTTTTAAAAATCCCTACATGATCTTTAACTTTATACCGTGTTATTTGTGTCATACGTGTCAGAATATAGCGTAATCAGATTGTTAGACTAAAACAATTTGTATTACTTTGATTTAGGTTACATTTATAAAGGAGAGGTTTTGGTGTATGTGTGTATTATTATTCGTTTGAGTAATACAAAATCAAATTAAAACTTCATAGAAACAAGTAATCGGGTTTTGAAATTGATATGTTTGGAATGAGTTTTTTATTTGACTTGGAACTTAAAGTTTAAAAACTAGAATGTAATCAAACTTTTCTGGGTCATAACTACGGTGTGAAATTGAGTCAGATATGATAACAAATTCTTAATTTCGTCACTATTAGGCGCCTTAAAATAAGAAAATAAATAGCTAAACCTAGAAATAATTAGAACACAGATGAAACCATTGTTGTTCGATAGTGAAAAGTATTGTGAATAACATATCAAAAGTCTCCAAAAATATCTTTGGTGGAACACCACCATTTTTCCAAAATGGCGGCCAAATCCAGTAGTTTTTTGTTTTTTATTGAAATTCTGACTTTCCAGTCAATATTGGTGAAAAGTCGTCAATACATTTAATGTTCCTTCTGAAATTACCTTTAAAATGATACCAAATACATGTACCTACAACAAAAAATAAACCCCGTAGAGATAATAAAATATTTCAAATAAAAATATTTTTTATAAATTAATGTAATAGTCCAAGCAAACTAAAAAAAAAACATACACAGGGATCGTATAAAGATTTGCAAGTAAACATTTTATTGTTTTATTTTTATTGTTGTGGTGTGCAGAGTGACATACCAAAAGTTGCAAAAATCAGTTCATGGTAAACCCCTAAATTAAGGAAAAAATGGCGGCTTTTCCCAATTTTGGACAAATTTTGCAACAAAAGATACCACATGTTTTTTGCACATTTTTCGAGATATTGACTTGGAACCACGACCGATATTTATTGGATGGTCCGTACTTAATTTCAATAGGGGACGCTTTTTGGACCGCCATCTTGGATCAGCCATATTGGATCTGCCATATTGGATATAAATATTTTTAAATGTAATTATAGTGTTGTGACACATCATTATGAACTAGATTTCCACGCTGATTTCAATGCTGAAATCAGTTTTTTTAAATAGCGTTTAACGATTTTAAGATATATAAAAACGAAAACTCTCCCCCATACATATTTTATGGACGTTTCGTACTTTGACAATTTAAAAACACATTGAAAACTAGGCCTACCACAGTCTAAGGTTGTACTATCAGGTTCAAGTATGGCGTGGAAATAGTTCACCAGCAGATCCAACAGATTGGGAGTGGTGTTTGACTGATGGTACATATGACTAACTTACTTATAAATAACTGTACTTATAAATAACTGTAACTGTGTAACTTGGAAATTATATTTAGATAAATATAGGATATGGCCTTTAAAAAATTCCAACATAACGTTTTATGGTTTTATTTTGTAGTGTTGTGCAGAGTGTAAACGGGAAAAACTCGTCATAGCTATTCGTTCAAGTATTGACTTTTATTTTAGCTATGGATTCCTTATTGGGAGTTATTTAGTATTGGGGATAAATGTCTTTAACTAAAGACAAATTTCAAAATAACAATAATTCATTCAATAGTTATTGAAGGTAGGTAGTTCATGATTCGTTTTAAATTTGTCATGTGTCATTTAATAATCAATAAAATTAAAGCCAAACATTTACTGAGTACTTTGATACCAGAATGAAGTTGTTAACATATTAACAACCCGAGATATAAATCTTTTAACAAAAACTGATAAAAAAGTTTAATTTAATTTTGTGTTGAAGTTTGTACCTCGTCTATAACTAGTCTGTTTTAACTATAATAAATAAAACAAAATGAAAGCTAACTAAAATGAAAGACCTTTTATCAATCTTGCTTTCTGAGAACCTCCTGATGACCGTAGTAAAATATGAAAAAAATTGGGGTTGACCAAGTAATTGCTCAGAATTACCGAATATTTTAAGGCTAGAACGAACTACAAGCATTATTAATACCTGGAGAAAAATAATCCAAACACATTTTCAAAGTATGTAACTTACGATACGTCTATAACTGATGTATAGGGGAGAGTTTTTGTTTTAATATATCTTAAGCAACGAAAAAACTTATTTAAAAAACGGATTTCAGCATTGAAATCAGCGTGGAAATATAGTTCATAATGATGTGTCACAACACTATAATTACATTTAAAAATATTTATATCCAATATGGCAGATCCAACCAATATGGCTGATCCAAGATGGCGGCCCAAAAAGCGTTCCCTATTGAAATTAAGTACGGACCATCCAATAAATATCGGTCGTGGTTCCAAGTCAATATCTCGAAAAATGTGCAAAAAACATGTGGTATCTTTTGTTGCAAAATTTGTCCAATATTGGGAAAAGCCGCCATTTTTTCCTTAATTTAGGGGTTTACCATGAACTGATTTTTGCAACTTTTGGTATGTCACTCTGCACACCACAACAATAAAAATAAAACAATAAAATGTTTACTTGCAAATCTTTATACGATCCCTGTGTATGTTTTTTTTTTTAGTTTGCTTGGACTATTACATTAATTTATAACAAATATTTTTAGTTGAAATATTTTATTATTTCTATGGGGTTTATTTTTTGTTGTAGGTACATGTATTTGGTATCATTTTAAAGGTAATTTCAGGAGGAACATTAAATGTATTGACGACTTTTCACCAATATTGACTGGAAAGTCAGAATTTCAATAAAAAGCAAAAAACTACTGGATTTGGCCGCCATTTTGGAAAAATTGTGGTGTTCCACCAAAGATATTTTTGGAGACTTTTGATATGTTATTCACAATACTTTTCCCTATCGAACAACAATGGTTTCATCTGTGTTCTAATTATTTCTAGGTCAAACCATATATTCAGGGGCCTATATAATCACGAACTATAAAGCAGTGCTACCCAGTTATTTTATTTTTACCCTCTATCAAATTATGTTGATACGTATTAAACAAACATAACCCAAATTACTGTTTTTGTAACCTAATCCCTCCTAATTAAACCTAGTAAACTTTTTCGAACAATATAATAATTATGCAATCTTCCCTTGGGATAAAATGAGGTAAATGTCTTAAGAAACGTAGCATATTTATGCTTCAGTTAAAAAATAACTGTTGTGTTCATTTTTTTTCTCTCTTATGGCATTATTTAGTTAATTGAGGTTAGTGGGCATTATTCCATATATCACCAACTAAGCGTCTTGGTGAGAGTATACAAATTTTGTTTTAATATACGGTTATCAATACAAAATTAACTTTTTTTGATTTGTAATAACTATGAACATTTCTTTTTGAGCTCAGCGAATCAAAGCTCTATAAGATTTACTTCAGTGGCATCTTTCTCATGTAATCACGCAGTAACGTCTGAAGACATTCTAGCCGAACTTACCAAAGTTGTTACGGAAAGCATTGATAAGGCTTTTGATGAATCGAATTTAAATTTAACAATTCCTTTACAATTTAAAATCAACTTAAAATTTTGTATTTTTACACTAAGCTCTTGGGTTGTTATTATGGTTACGAAAAAGCAACGTCAATGTAAACAAAGTCATATTGTATGTTTATAAACAAGCCAATATTTGACAAAACCTAGACGAAATAAGAAGACATACAGGTGACTATTGATCAAATACACAGGTCTTACAGAGGCATTTAGAAACTTGTTATGATAAAATAGGTACAGTATTTGATCGACTTTCTTTGTGCAATCTAAATTAGAACTATGTTTTATGATTTTATTTTTTTTATCAAAAAGTGTCAGCCAAATTTTAATTGCGTGAAGTATAGATAATGCAACTAAGGTATCCCTAATGTCTCCTTTTTAAAGGTATCACACCAAGACAGTGTTTACCATTCACTTAGACGCATTTTGTGGATCACACAAAGTAGTATTTATTCTTCACTCCAGGCCAAAGGTAAATACGTTATATATGTATGTCAAATCTGGGACAACGGTAATGTTTCTAACAATTTGTCTCTCACAAGAAAACTAATCCCTTTTAACAATACAATATTAATGAATCTGATTCCTTTGATACCATGTACAACTTGGATATCAACAACGTATTCAAAATAGGGTTTTTAGGTTATATAAACAAATAAGTTGCTTCCTATCATATTTAAGACTGTGACTTCTACCTAAAGTTGCTTGAAACTTTTTTTATTGACCCTTTTTTAATATAACTCAATTATTATAAGTTACTGACGAAATTTGAATCTGTTGCTTATTACTTCGGTGCAATTCCTCAATGAGGTTGAAACTCTCAAGGTTCTGCAACCGAAACTCAATATTTTTACAACCTACGGTAAATTTAAGCATAAAATTATACTCCATGCTATGAATTTAAGAAGTATTTTCTTATGATGAATATCGCATATCTATCTATCTATCTATACTATTATAAAATTGAGGTGGTGTCTATCTGTCCGGCTGCCACGACTAAAATACTAAACCGACACAGCCCAAATTCAGCACGAAGATTGTCCACATACCTAGGAATGTCATAGGCCTATTCAATTCGTTGAGTTTCTCTCAGGCTACGATCCTTGGATGTCCAAATTTGTGATGTGGTTTTGTAATTAAATTAGCTTAGTTTGCAGGTTTGGTGCGGCGAAGGTATTTATGTTGATTATATAAGCCCAACGTGCCCATAGTACTAAAAAAAAAATAGGCCTATAGGTCTAAATAATCCAGTTGATTTATTTTATTACTGATAATCATTACTTATTATCTCATACCTAGTAGCTATAAAAGCCCGTAATATGTAATAGATATTCTGGAGCTGCTTTGACCCAAATCTTTATTTTACTACCTCCGGAAATTGCCATACTTTACTCCCTAGTCCGACATAAATTCATGTAATAGATTTTTATAAGCTTCACAGACTACGGTGGTATAGAATGTCTTGGTATAGACAGAAAGTAGGCTACACTTAACATAATGGGCGACCTCGTGCACTACTATGATGTTTAGTTAATTTATTAATTCTTAAACTGTCTTGACTAAGGTTTGAATTTAATTTCAGTTGCAATAATATCGGTCCGGCTTACAGGTTAATTGAGCTTCATATGAGACCTAATTTTTATGAAGTTAATTAATATATTTAATACGATGAGGGTTTCCTCTGTAACTTCCTATGTTCACCCGTCCCACCAAACTGATAAGATTTAGGTTCCATCTTAAAGCAAATGATCTAGTGGAGAGACGAATTGGAACCAAAAAGGTTAGGGATTCGACCCCTGGCACTTGATTTGTTACTAGGGTGGTTAGGGATTCGACCCCTATAGCTTGATTTGTTTCTAGGGTGGTTAGGGATTTGACCTCTAGCGCTTGATTTGTTACTAGGGTGGTTAGGGATTCAACCCTTAGCGCTTGACTTGTTTCTAGGGTGGTTAGGGATTCGATCCCTCGAGCTTGATATTTTTAGGGTGGTTAGGGATTCGATCCCTCGAGCTTGATATTTTTAGGGTGGTTAGGGATTCGATCCCTAGAGCTTGATTTGTTTCAAGGTTGGTTAGGGACTCAATCCCTAACGCTTGATTTGTTTCTAGGTTGGTTAGGGATTCGACCCCTAGAGCTTGATTTGTTTCTAGGGTGGTTAGGGATTTGACCCCTACCACTTGATTTGTTTCTAGTGTTCACATTTGAATATACAGTGACTAACTTACTTATAATATGTATAAATATGGATATTAACATGATATTTTTAGTCGAATGTTAAACCAGCGTAATATACTAAACAAGACGCGAAACATTGTATTAAAGTCGATTTTAAATTGCCTACATTTTTGGCAATAACTGTAAACTAAATAAGGTAAGGAAGCATCGATGTTTAAAACCCCTATAAAGTCGCTGTTTATGGTACAGATCTACGATCAACACATTTAATTTATTGTAAATCATTAGTTTATTCACCCAACAACACTGTCCGAAAACAAACATAAACTGTAATAGGTATTGTATTATTCTTTTTAAAATCAATTAAAATGCGCAGGTCGCACAGGGGTCCTCTCGTTTAAAATTTAAACTAAAAACATCAGTATTAAACCTATTTAGATTATTTTGGTGAATTTTCTACAACATTTTTACATCCTGAGCAAATAATTCATCCCTTTTTATGTGTTTAAGTGGAATATATCTGGAATTGTATATTAACAACCGAAAAGCCACCATAGTCATAGTTTTTAAATCTACCAGTTGGTTCGAAATTAATAACGTGCATCTTAAAATGCATGAAATAGTTCCCACTATTTGCATTAAATTATTGCACCCAAAAAAAGGTCCTGTTTTGTGTAATATTTTTATCATGAAAGGTTTTAACGTTGCATTTGCCATAGGTCTGTGTAATATTTATATTCTGTGTCGCATCCCCCCACCACACCATACATCGCAAATATTAGACATACTTGTGGTGGCCGTAGCTAGAGGCAACATTGTTCCTACTCTGTTTGAAATTTAGTAAATTTCACTGTACATAAGTGTACACTGTACATATATAGTCTAGTTTTCCGTGTTAATTTCTACGCGTTGGTGTTTTTACCAAGCCCTGGTCTTGTACCATCTAAACCTTTTTTTTACTGTATCGTCAATTAAGCCCAATGGCGAATCTCGATCTTGGAATAATCTCACTTAATGAAGCATAGTGTATAGGGGAACATAAAACAAACGTTAAAACCACTCAACTCTTAAGACAATTATTACTATTATTTATTTTGAATCATCAACAATTATTATATTGTCAATTGCAAGGGACACAATAAACAAGATTTAAGGAATATTTTATATTTACTATTTGTAAATCTTTTGAATTTTTTAAAGATAAACGTAATATTGCTGCTTGGAAATAGTTCATTTATAACAGAGTAAACATGAGAATGACATAACAAATTTGAGTTTATTATTACGATATGTTTCTTACATTGCCTTTACGCCTTTGATACATCTACTTTATAATGATTATTCTGTTGTTTAAAATATTTATTTTTTAGCAATCTGACACGTTTTACGGTATTCAGTTGGTATTCATGAAACAGTTGCAAACCACATCCGCTTAGGCATTATTTGGTTACCAGTTTACAAACACCAACATCGAATTAAATAAATTTACCTTAGTTTATAAAATATCATCAATATGGAAAATGTTTATTTATATTTATAGAATATTAGTCCACAATATCCATAAGGTTACAGTTTGAAAATCAAATATACATGCATTATTTTTATATACGGATATATTTGTATAAATATCAGATATAGATCGCAATGTTGCCTATATGCCGTATATCGGTTATCGAACATTGTACATGTCGTATATCAGTGTTATTGCAGACCAACCGACATTAACACAAGATGTAACGCTACATGCACCTGAGCTACGTATTGGTATTGGCCGTTGTGACGTAAAATGTTATAAATTGGCTTTTTACTAAATCAAACTAGTCAAAATGTCTCATATTAACAGTTAAACCTTTTGAATATCCGATATTTTGCATTTTAAGAGGATTCCACCCGCTGGGTGTTTACCACCTAAACATGGTCCTACAAAAAAGAACCTTCTGACATTATCGAGTTTTATCGAGTTGAAATAAACTGTAAAACATTTACAAAGATCCAATCTATATACTGGGTGAACTGAAACTTCGTAATTGTTTCTTTAAGTAAATACTTAAGAAATTAAAATCGCATGTGAAAAATACAAAATCGTTTTGATGATTCGTAAATTAGTTTTTTTTTCCACATGAGATTTTAATTTCTTGTTGCTCCACCCACTGTAAACTCTGATATGTTAAGAGCACAAAAAACACTGAATAATTGGAAACAAATTAGTTGTAGAATGTTGAGAGCTTGTACCGTAGAGGCATGTTCAGGAACTTTAAAATGTTTAGCCGCCATCTTGAATTGACCTGGTACCCTCCTAAAATAGATTTGTTTTACTGCTGACTTTATTGTATTTCTTTATTCTATTGTATACAACCACTAAAATATGTTTTCCACACTTCATAAAAGGCAGCTGGAGTCTGGTCTCTATGTAGACCAGAAAGTCTTTAACAACCTCGGGCATTGGACCAGGCTCTTTCGTACGCCCAAACCGGTCGGGCCGAGCAACGCCCCGGGCACCATGCAGGACCCGGGGCGGCCGGGTACCCTTTATAGCCGTATTCTCCCGGGCCACGGACCAATGTCCGTTTATAATTTAATATAACACCAGTCAATGCTGGGCATATTGGAGGACCCTCCCCGATTACCGATCATGACCACCCGGGCCACCCGGGCTCGACCTACAGTGCCGGGCTGGGTACGACCGTGTTGTTACTCGTACGATTTAACGCACCTAATTTACATTATATGATAGTACCATACCAATACGTTATAACCTATAGTTTTTGGTTATATGTGTCCGAGCTTGGGAATGCACGTTATAGACGAGTGGGAGTGACTAGAATTAATCTGATCTGGAATGATGCTAACAAATAGATAATTGAATATAACTTATTAGTCCAAGCAAACTAAACAATCTTACATAGGGATCGTTAAAAAAATTGCAAGAAAACGTTTTATGGTTTTATTTTGTAGAGTTGGGTTTGCAGAATGACATACTAAAAGTTGCCAAAAATCGTTGCACGAGAAAACCACTAAAATCAGAATTTAAAATGGCGGCTTTTTCCAACATTGGACAAACTAAAAAACATATTTAACATGCATTTGCTTTGCACATTTTTCTAGATATTGACTTGGGACCACCGCCTGTATTTATTGGGTGCTTAGTACTTCATTTTGATAGGGAACATGTTTTTGGTCGCCATCTTGGATCCGCCATATTGGACATAGATAATTTTTTTTCAATGTAATGATAGTGTTGTGACACTTAAATCAAAAAACTTTTTTAAAATTACATAAAGTCGCACTAAGAATTACTCTACAATTTTTAAATTTTTATTGAAATATAAACATGTCTTCACGTCAATTACCATGTGTTCACAACGAGACATTGGAGCACTCCCAACAGTTCAAGAAGTATAATCTAAAGATAGTTAACAAGGTCAGAATCCTGTGAATTCTCCGATGTTTAGTTCCGGAAAGAATACTGGAGAGCTTTAGTCAGGTCACCGTCGATAAACAAATCATGTCCACCCTCAGAGCAGTAGATATAATACCAGAATATGACCCCACTTTCGGCGTTTTAGAGGCACTTTTAGGGCACTTTTTATAGGGGAAAAATGAGAAAAAAAATGGAAGAGCTTTTTTTGGCCACTTTTTTTAAAGACCCAGCTCTCGACCTATACACCCCTATATAAATTTTATACTTTTGTTAATACTAAAAATCACGTCTGGAAATGGTGAGCTTTTTTTGGCCACTTTTTTAAAGACCTGGATCTCGTCCAATACAAGCCTATATAAATGTTCAAACTCCATTAAAATTTCAAATCCACATCCATTCCCATGTATATTTTCAAAATCATGTGAGGTTTGTGCGTGAACTCGGGCATGCTCCCGGCTCATGATGTGCTCCCTTGGACATCCTTAGTGGAAATCCATGAGTTCTGGCTACTTGGGAACCCAAGCCATTTGACATACAACGAATCACCCTTTCTCCTAATTACCTTCTCTACCAAATACATGTCCTTATACTTGGTCTTTAACAACTCCTCTGTATAGAAGCCTCCCCTGATTATATTGCCATTTTCATCTTTCAAGATATAAGTCACAGGCTTTGTATTCTTAACTTCTGCTATTGTAAATAGTTCCCCTGTCCAATTTGGAGTATAACCTTTACTAAAAACATGTTTATACTTGGAAATCCTTATGCTATCACCTACCTTATATCTTGGCTTTTTAACTTGCACTACTTTAGAAGTCAACCTCTCATGCACATATTTACTATTCTTAACATTCACTTGGTTAGGCTTCATTCCTATAGATCTATGCACTTTATTATTATATTTTCGAATTAACTTTGGAAGTAAATCCAACCATTTATAACTCCCCTGAGCACTAAATTCTCTATATAACCAATTCTTTAAAGTTCTCTGAAACCTCTCCACAATTGCAGCCTTAGTTGTAGAAAATGTGTGATAGTGATTAATATTTAATTTTTTCATTAGTTTGCTAAAATATTGATTAAAAAATTCTTTTCCATTGTCAGATTGAATGTTTTTAACCCCCTTTGGTAGAATGGTTTTAATGGCTTCTGTAACCACTAACCCTGTCTTATTCTTTAGTGGAGCAGCATAAGCTTTTTTAGAAAATGTATCTATTAAAGTTAAAATATATTTATTGCCAGAATTTTCTCTAGCATAGTTTTGCATATCAACTAAATCTATTTGTATGGTTTCGTTTATACCCAATACTTTAAAAGACCTTCTAATGAAATTCTTTCTTGCAGGCTTATGAAGCTCGTATGCAATTTCATTCATTTTTTATAACATCATCCTTTCCTGTAACTCTAAATACATCACCATTAGCCCCAATCAATAGATTATCTTCCATTCTTTTAAATACATAGTTTTCTGGTATATATGGTCTATTATCTATATACTTAAATCCACTCAAAGATGTGGGGTCAGCAACTAATAAATCAGGATTATATTCCATCAAATTAAAATTTTTTTCTCCATATACAAATTTTGATCCATCGTAATGCATAGATTGTGACATTAGACAAATATCATCCAAATGTTCCCCCTCTGGTAGATTTCTTATAAATTGTTTTTTGGCATCCCAACATTTTTCTTTTTTATCAAAAGTTATAGTCTGTTCTTTTATAACACAGTCAGTGTCATCAATGGCAGGTTTAACACGTACTAACCTTTTACTATTAAAACTCCAATAGCCTGCTTCCATTTTTGGAACTTGTGAAACATTCACAGCATCTTTACTATCTGTACCTTCCATCAAATTACTAATTTTCTGTTTCTTTGCATTCCAAACACCATTCTCTGATTCTAAAAATTCATAATTATTATCGTCTTGTACAAATTTACCATCTTCTTTTCGTATTAAAGTCTGTTGTAAAGTGGGCACATCATCTAAACTTTCACCCTTTTCTACATTAGTAATTTTCCGTTTCTTAGCATTCCAAATACCATTCTCTGATTCTAAAAATTCATAATTATTATTGTCTTGTACAAATGTACCACCATCTGTTCGTATTAAAGTCTGTTGTAAAGTGGGCACATCATCTAAACTTTCACCCTTTTCCACATTAGTAATTTTCTGTTTTTTAGCATTCCACTTTTTATTCTTAGATTCTAAAAACTCATATTTAGTTTTACCTTGTAAAAAGACATCACCTTTTCTAGTTAATGTCTGTCCCAAAGTTGATACATCATCTACAATCTCCCCATCTTTAACATTACCAATTTTACGGTTTAAACAATTCCAACTATCGTCTTTTAAATTTAAAGTAGGTTCACTACTCATGGTTGCCGCCCTGGGTTCTGCAGGCTTATTATATGGATTATATAAACGATAAAATTTATCTATAAACATATTTTTATTTAATAAATAATACCACTTTCTCTCAATTCCTCAATAATGGAATCTATTTCATTATCCACTCCTGAGTTACCGGCTTGGCGACTTAGCCAAAGAAGTCTTAACCTATCTACAAGCTCATTAGGATCATCCCAATAAATATAGTCTATTTTATTACCAGTCACTTGTCTCAAACCTTCACCAACAGATTTAAATAGAGGTTTAATTATATTAAGATATTTAGTATGTCTATTACTTGAAATTGGTGCACCATCTTTGTAACTCTTTAAATGCCCATTTGTAGCTTCCAAAATTTCTTTATAATTTTGCAAATCAGCCTGAGTATAGTTCTCAGGTTCTTTTAAAGTTAACAATTGCCACAAGCCTTTTGTCCCCTTGTAGGTTTTATGCAACTGTAACATCATCATTGGCAATATCAACTTCCTTATTTCCAATAAAAAATTTATTTGCTTCTCGTCTAATACCATATGTAGTGTCTGTCATACTACTTTTACTGAGGTAATTTCCTAAATAGTCTGATGCTAAAAGACCAAAATCTAATTTCTGTGGGGTGGATTGTTGTAATGGTTGTAATCTTGGTATTATTGGTATTCTAGATGGAGTCATTGGGAGAATCTCCATTCGAGGCCTCTCTGTTTTGGCGATTTTTTTTAATTCTTGTAATGGCTCTATTAAAGGTTGGAATGTTTGAAACCTCTCTTCAGCCTCTAGAAACTTGCCACGTTTTAAAGCTCTATATTTCTCTCGTATTTGATTTGCAGAGTCAACCAATTCTTGTTGAATGTTTTTCATCTTTTATTTACATTTTATTTATCTCATTTGACAAAGGATTGTACTCAAACACTTTATCATGTATTATTAAACAATATGCAGATGTATTTGCTGGTACATTTTCTGCAGTTTCAATCTCTAATTTAATATCAACAATTCCTTCCTTCACTGTTTCGTTCTGTCTAGAACAGTCTATTACAATTAGTGGATATTTCTTCATAAACTCAGCCCTACTAATCATAGGATCTGGGATAGTATTATAGTAAGTCTCTCTAAACCTCATAAACATCTCATAAGCTTTAGAGACATCTCCATTTTCAAAGTCGAGATTTAAATCACTATAAGGATAATATTCAGAGTTTAGAAATACTTTGAGATTTTTTAACTTACAGTGATCAAATTCATCAGTTCTTTTTCGTGCACTATTATCCCTAGCTGTTTGGAAACCAAATATAATATACCTAGGCTTCTCCAAACTTGAAGATGTCTTTACTGACCATGTATGTCTTGTAGTATTGGGATATGATGGAAGTTCATGCAACTCTAAGCTTCTAAATGCAATTTGCAAATTTTTATTTTGCAATAACATATTTTGTAATTGTAACTTCTCCCCATCTGATGGTATTACATGTGGCATCACCCATTGAATTGAGTTAAGTATAATTTTGGGAATTGCATCAGCAGTACCACTGGCTGGAGCACTAGTGGTTGTTAATATACAATTCAAATCATTTTTGGATCTTTTCAACACCAATTCTTGTTTGACATTTACTAATACCTTATTAAAATCCTCAAATACACCCATTAACAGTTCTAATGGCAAACAAGTACTAAACTTGCCACTTTTATGGAACTCTTTTAAATTCGTGTCAGAATCAAATGCCACATTTGACAATTTAGTTGTTTTATTGTAAGAGCTCAATATTTTCATAAGACTAGAAATTCCTGGGTTTCTTACAATGTCTATTTCTTTACCTGCGACTTCATATCTAATTTCATCAAATAAGAATGCAAATGCATTATTTATAAAATGACCTTTATCATGATTTTCAATTTCTCCCTTAATATACAGATAACTCCTACATGGGAGAGTTAGCAAATCTTGATTATTAATACATATTCGAATTTCATCAGAATTATTTATTGCTAAAGTGTTATGGGGAACATAGGAGTGATTTGTAATTTTAACCACACTATCGTCGAATTGGGATTTCCCTGTAACGTCTAGAAAATCTTCCATTTTTATTAATAGAAAATTTTAACTTTAGTCCTATTGATCGTAGGAACCTAGCATTTTGTATACTTATAGATAAATTCTTATAAATTCTCATATCTTTTTTATATGACAAGTAATTGTAGTTTCTTCTCCATTAAAGTCAATTGCCTTGTCATGCTGATCGGCAAATGTAATACTGACAACATCTAAACTTCTCTTATTTACAGGAAAATATATAATATTTCTTGGAACTTCAATAATTTTGTAGCCAGGAGGAGCTTCTGGATAAAAGCTATGTATGGTGTGTGATTTGTTTCCATTTAAATAGGACCCGTTTGCAATATTACATTTTACTCTAATCACATTTACATTATTAATGTTTATTTTATTTGTAGATTCAAACTGTACACCAGGAGTAGAAACACCTTTAAATCCCAATAAAACAGACCCTAAACATGGTTTTGTAAAATCAAACACGTGGCTAGAAAGTAATGTCGCTTTCATAGTTTTATTATTAGCTGTAAGGAAAAAGTCTGGGATTTGCTTTTGAATTTCCTTTGCAAGCTCAACCACCTCATATGTTCCTTCAGAAATTTCTATTGTAACTGGAGCTTTGTGGTCATAATAGAAAACATCATCACCTTCTCCAATGGTTAATTTGTTGCCTTTAAGTTTATTTAATTTTGGAATAAGCCCTTTGAATAAAAGTTTGACTTTAGTATTAATTAATGCTTCTCCATTTTTATGTATTATAACTTTAAGTTTACCATCTAATAACTGGTTTAAATCATCAACTAAGATCTCTCCCTTTGGTAATGTTTTTTTCTCTACTTTGTAATATGTTAAAGTATTTAGAGGTTTTTTCACATTAAATATAGAATTATAACTTTGAAAATCAACTAATCCAATTACATAATCATCATTTAATTCTATGGGAGGAAAGAACACTGACTTTAGCTCTGGCTCTGTACCCGAAAATGTTATAGTAAATGAATCCATTTTTATAAACAAAAATTTTTTATGAATGATAAACATAAAATTCCACAAATAGAACTATTTAAATCTTGTATTTGATCGGTTGTATAGAATATTTTATGTCCCTCAAAATATTTAATTACTTCTTTTGGAGGTTGGATTCCAAATGGGTCAAAATAAATTACAATATCTTTATTTTTACGATATGCTGTCCAATGTGTGCCAGATGAACTGTCTAAATTAACTATTCCGCACTCTTTTACTTTTGGTGTTAGATTTTTTAGCTCGTTTTTTAGGTACACCCCCCGGAAGTGAGGCACGTCTTTTGCGGCCTCTAACAGCTGGTAGTTGTCCATCTTTTTTATTAAATTTTAATCCCATTCCCATTTTTGCTTTTGCCTTCATCAAATTTGTCACCGCATAAGCTGCAGCTCTTTCAGCAAGATTTGCGTCATTCGCCGTTACTCTAGTCCAAGCTAAGTCTGCTAATCTCATGTCTGCTTTGTTCCGAGCAGCGGTATCGGGATTATTCATGTAGAATATGTCATGCTCTTTACAATAAGAGTCTAACTTATTTTTTGGAGGTACATTTTTGGCTAGATTTTGACGTATATTCGTTCCAGGTCCACAGTACCGATATGATGGTATGTGAAGTGGAAATGGAAGATTATTTATAAGAGTATTCAATAGCCCTCGACCCCTGTAAGGCTTTAAGAATAAACCTTTGCCTTTTTTACATGTTTTCTTATTATCATTTTTCACCATTTTTATTATATAAAAAATGTCTTTTATTCAACAAAAACATAAATTTAAAATAGTACATACTAAGGAAAATATACCAAAGAAGTTGGGTCTATTTCCTACCAATATTCGATGTGTTATTTGTGGTCCAAGTGGAAGTGGGAAGACGGTTGTAATTTACAATTTAATTGTAAGAAAGGAAGGATTAAAATTTACAAACTTATATTTAATATCTAAATCTTTAGAACAAGAAAAATATAAAATATACCCCCGCCGCAACAAACCTGCAGACTAAGCGAATTTCCATCTGATTGATTGGATTTACACTGAAATGTCGGCTACTTAAAAATATAACATTTATTCTTGATTTAAATAGAATTAGTTTAACAAGTACTTAGGTTTGCTGCATCAGGGAGGGTAAAAATGTTTTTTTTTTTTTTTGTAAAATGTGAATAGGCCTAGTTAGTAAGAAATAAAAACATTTTCCTAATTTGATCAAAATATGTTCACAAACAAGCAAACCACAACAGTTTACTTATTCTCCATAAGAATAACATGGGAATTTTAAATTTATAATTTTTTGGAATTTTCTCCGTAACCATTAGGCGCATAATAACGCTTCAATATACTAAATTATTTGTTTTTTTAAGCTCTACAAAATGGTTTGGAAAGAAATTGCTAAATTTTATGTTTTTTTGGTCAAAAATGGGAAAAACCTATTTTTACCCCATAAAACCCCCCGTAAACCCCCGTTCCCATGGTCCGATCATGCTGGATCGCGAACTCGTTCGAATAAACGTACCTTTACACGTTTGTACCAAATTTCATCAAAATCGGATCATTTTTGCTCGAGTTATCGTGCTGACGGACACATATATATATATATATATAAATATATAAATATATAAATATATAAATATATAAATATATAAATATATATATATATATGAATTTGAACGGATGGTGTTTTTGGCCTCTAGGGACCTCAAAACAAACAAAAAAATCGGTCCCGCGTCCAGGTCTTACCATGAGTACTACGGTAATAGCTTATTCCCTATATGGGAAATTCGCTAAAAATAATTGAAATATTTAGTTTGTGTGACGAAGTGAAATTACACACGTTTACTGACTGTGAAATCACACCAAATGATGTAAAATCACAGTCAGTTGTTGTATTTGATGACATAAATAGTCAAAATATTACACAATTTTTTTCAATGGGTCGACATAAAAATATTAACTGTTTTTACTTGTGTCAATCTTACAGCAAAGTACACAAACATTTACGTGATAATGTAAATTTCCTAATATTATTTAAACAAGATGATTTAAATTTAAAACATGTATATAACAATCATGTTGGTAATGACTTTTCATTTAACCAATTTAGAAATCTCTGCCACCAATGCTGGGATAAAACTAAATATGGCTTTTTTGTAATAGACAAAGAAAGGTCAAAGAATAATGGCAAATATAGATTTATGTTTGATCAATTTTATAGTGACCAAGCGCAAGCGTATTGATGCCATCTTCTAGAATAAACCTCTTGTCATCGTCAAATGATAGTACTTTCTTGTTCATGGTTAAGGTTTGAAGATGATGATTTGTAGATTTAATTCTTGTCACATTCTCATAGTAATCTTGCCCAGTTGCAAGACAGTTCAAATAATGTTGATGTCTAAGGAGATGTTTAACTGTAGCACCATCAGCTCCTTTAGCTTTCTTCACCTCTAAAGCTTGCTTGTCTTCTTCATATAACCATTTTAGAGGAATATAAGAATATAACTTTGGTCTTAAACCACAATATTCATACATAATATGACCATCTAATTCGTCTTTGAACTTGCCTGTGACTTTTTTATTTTTATCAGAGTATAAGAAATGGTCTTTACTATATCCAGAGGTATCAAAATAGTGCAAGTCACTTTCTATTTCCTTGTAAAAGTCCTCTGTAACTATAGAATACATTAAAGAATCTGTATCAGTCATAAGAAATCTTTTGTTCTTAAATTTTGACATATAATTATAGTGGAAATCATACATTATTACTTTACTAATATCCAAAATGGTCATTCCCAAATATATCGGCTTATTAAACTTTACAACTAATTTATTTAAATGTATAGCATGTAAATTGTTATCGAACTTTTTGCTACAGTCAAACCTTGGATTAGTGACATATTTTGTTAATAGTGACTCATCCTTGAGATATATATCACGAAACTTGCGTTGGTTCATAATTGTTCGACCAAAGAGACTATTATTTAACAATTTGTAAAAGTCTTTTTCAAAATCATTTTTAGCACATTTGCGTTTTTCAATATTAAAATTAATATAGGGTGCAAGCCATTTTGATTGTCTAAATTTTAAAATTCTATAGTATTTTGTAGCAACCAAACCTAATTCCTCATATTTTTGTAATGCTTTATAATGTAAAATATATTTAGTTTTGTCATTTAAATTAGGTATTAATTTGCCATTCATTTTCTCAGGTGCTAATGGATAGTCATTATGTAAATCATGTAAGCTTTTATCGTATTTTAAATCAACTTCTAAGATATATCCAAACTCATCATTTTGATTGTTTTTGTAGTCTATCTCATTCGTCCAACGAAATCCATCCACGGGTAGTGTCTCACACATAGCTGTGGAGTATAGCGAGTTACAATCTAAATATATTAAATACACACTTTCTTGATTGGGATCATAATGTTTGCCCATATATCTATTATTGGCTTTAGCGTAACGTGTAGAAATCATACTGACTCCTCCTCTGATTGCACTTTCTATGAACAAATGCATGTCAATATCTTGAAATAATTGTAATTTTATACCAGTCATTCTAAGACAAGCTTCCCATGTTAGTCCTGGAAGTGAATACATATGTACGGGGTCAAGTTTGTAATCCTTTAAACACAGGTCTCTAAATGTCTCAAACACATCAGCCAGTAGCAATACATCTGTTTTAAGATATAAATCATGATATTCTTGTAAATTATGTATATTAAAATGGGTCCAGACATTTTTAGCATGTTCATATTCGATGGGAGAGATATGTTCTTTAGTTAAAGTACTGTAAAATTTTTCAATTGGAGGTAGAGACTCTGCAAACTTATCTGGTCCTGTCATATATTCATAGGGAAATACGCCTTTGCGTTGTAGTAGTGGATTGTCTATGAATCTAAATGTATTTAAATTGGAAGCTAATTTGTATAATGGAAGGGACAGAAAGTTATAGGAATCTAAAAATACTAAATCATCAACAGAGAATGAAATGTACTTTTCCATATCTTTGGCTATGCAATTTAATTTACGATTAAACTTACCCAAGTGTTGCATAATTAAATGTCCATCGTAATTTTTTAAGTTATGAAAGAATACTGGTATTTTCTTTGTTACTTTATAGTTTAAATTGCAATCATTGTGGGCAGCTCCACGGTATTGGCCATTTGAATGACAATGTTCCCGTACCCTATCAAAATATAGAGGCTTTTCACAAATATGACAATGTGTTGAGTTTTGGAAAGATGCCTCTTGCTCAGGAGTCATTACAAGGGGGATATATATTGCCATTTGATTTTTAATGAAGTCATAAGTCTCAAACAACCTTTCGAAAAACACATCCATAACATTTTCGCCACTATATAACTCTTCAGAAATAATCTTAGAATCTTTTACTACGACAAATGCAAATCCAGATGGAGTATGGTTGTTAGAGTTTATAAAGCACTCAAAATCAGCATAAATTACAAATGGGGCTTTAAGTTGATATTTATAATTTTTAAATTGTAATGTATCTTGTTTAGACATTTCCACTCGTTGGACATCAAAGTTTTTACAATATGTTATATGACACTCCAATTTATCTTTGGTGTAAAAATGTTGTAAACAAAACTTGCAAAAATGCTTTTTACTGTTATCTTTTGTTGACCGTAGCATTAACCTATTAAAATCACGAATTAAACAGTAATGTGATTTACGACCTTGTTGTAATAATAATAGATCTATATGAGTGTTACTATTCAGTTTGGTTCTTCTTAATGGATATATAAATTTTTGGTCTTCAACTCCAAATACATTAACACTTATATTATTCTTTCTTTCAAATTGATCTATGTCAGATATTTTTACGGGATATTTTATATTTGTCATGTTCAACTTACCTACGTAGGGTGCATAGTTAGAGACTCTATTAGCATGTTTAGCATTCCTTGGATGTAAAGCTGCTAAAATTGACCAAAGGAAGCATTTATTATCAACATTCTTTATATTTAAAACTGCTTTTGTCAATTTAATACTTTTTGGTGTGGGAATGTATGACTTTGGAGTTAGGGGCTTATACTTGTAAACGTGCAACTGCCAATATTTAGTATGGTCATAAATCCATCCACTGCCTTCGGCTTGATATTTGTGTATGGAAGTGTTAATCTTTAAAAGGGCATTTTCAATTTGAGGCTTTAAATCTCTCTTCTCAATGGTTAAGGTAGTAAGGCTTCTAAAATCTGCAATACATTCTTTCTCATTAACTAATTTTCCATTTTGATCTATTGTATATTTTATAAATTTGATTCTCCTTACTAAAGTCCATTTTATTGGTAGAGGACAAGACTGAAGAGTACTTTTAAGTTCAGTTTTAATCGATTCACCAACAAATTTAATCATTGTATATGGACATTTGTTACAAGAATTTACATGTCTTTTAAAATGACCAACAACATTTCTTTTACAGAAATTACAAGTCTTATGAGTTTGTAATATATGAGATTTTAGAGCCATGTTATTATCACAGATTATATCACAAACTTTGCACAGTTTCACCTTCATTTTATGTATTACCTTGTAGTGGCGAATCAGGTTGCTTTTTTTGGAGAGCGATGCAAAACAATGTTGACATGTAGTCTTCATTTTTATATATGTAATTAAAAAATAGGTTGGAATCTTCTATATAGTAGAAATTACATTTTGACAATTTCAATTAATGAGAAATAATAATTTGAATTAGAATTTTATATTTTAATATTCAAAACAATTTCATACAATAAGATTTAGCAATTGTAATTTTCTAAATCAAAACTAAATCCAAAAACTTAAATAAAAAATACTTTTTAGCAATTCAGATTGCTGAGTCTACATATATACAGAGTGAGTGTTACCTATTTTAAAGGAGACTTGACAAAATTATATAGTGAATATAATTCGGCTAAGTTTTTAAATAATAACTTGTGCACACTTTTGACTCAAAGTCCCCCGGTGCATGAAGTTTGGCTAAGTTTTTAAATAATAACTTGTACACACTTTTAACTCAAAGTCCCCCGGTGCATGAAGTTTGGCTAAGTTTTTAAATAATAACTTGTGCACACTTTTGACTCAAAGTCCCCCCCCCGTGAGTGAATTTGGCTAAGTTTTTAAATAATAACTTGTACACACTTTTAACTCAAAGTCCCCCGGTGCATGAAGTTTGGCTAAGTTTTTAAATAATAACTTGTGCACAATTTTGACTCACTTAAAAATAGTAATAACAAAATAAGTCTTTTTTTTTTAATAGAGAAGCAGCACACAGTTGACATGTAACTAAAAAAACAAAGTTAGCATCTTCTATATGATGGAAATTACATTTTAGACAATTTCAATTAATGGGAAATAATAATTTAAATCAGAATTTTAAATTTTAATATTCAAAACAATTTCATACAATAAAATTTGGCAATTGCAATTTTTTAAATCAAAACTAAATCCAAAATCTTAAGTAAAAATACTTTTTAGCAATTCAGAATGCTGAGTCTACATATATACAGAGTGAGTGTTAGTTATAGAGAAGACTATGTTACCTATGTTAAAAGGAACTCGACAAAATTATATAGTAAGTATAATTCGGCTAAGTTTTTAAATAATAACTTGTGCAAACTTTTGACTCAAAGTCATGAGTGAATTTGGCTAAGTTTTTTAAAATAGACTTATATACATTTTAAGTTCCTTAGTGACTGTTCAAAATACTCTAAGTGTTTAAAAATAGACTTATATACATTTTTTACAAGTTCCTTAGTGACTCAATTCGGCTAAGTTTTGAAAAATGGACTCGGGAAATTAGCTACACTCCTAAGTTAAAAGAAATACAGAGTAGGCCTATGAGTACAAGCATCAATTACGTCACCAATTGATCCCATGACCCGACACACGACAACATATTACAATAGTCTAGCTTAGATGTCAAAGACTTACCAAAACAAGAAGATCCAGGTGGAAGAGTTAGTGATGATTCCGTAGAATGCCCCCCTTATATACCACAAAATTGTCTAAATTAATTTAGAACTTAACAATGGAAATTGAACAAACTGAAATTGAACAATTGAATAATTGAGGTCAATCAATCAAACATATTTGGTAATTGTCTAAACCTGCCCCAGACAGACTGGCGCCAGACAGGCAGAGAATGTTGACAATTGGTTTTGATTGGGGTCATTAGGTTACACTCACAGTCATTCATTTGAGTCAGGCATAGTTTACACATAGCCATAAGCGTGCCCGAGTTCGCGCACAAACCTCACATGATTTTGAAAATATACATGGGAATGGATGTGGATTTGAAATTTTAATGGAGTTTGAACATTTATATAGGCTTGTATTGGACGAGATCCAGGTCTTTAAAAAAGTGGCCAAAAAAAGCTCACCATTTCCAGACGTGATTTTTAGTATTAACAAAAGTATAAAATTTATATAGGGGTGTATAGGTCGAGAGCTGGGTCTTTAAAAAAAGTGGCCAAAAAAAGCTCTTCCATTTTTTTCTCATTTTTCCCCTATAAAAAGTGCCCTAAAAGTGCCTCTAAAACGCCGAAAGTGGGGTCATATTCTGGTATTATATCTACTCAGAGCATCAGTCACGACTCGGTCACTCTGTGAAGCAAGAGAAGGAGTCCAAAGGACGGTGTCAACGTACATTTCGGAGAACCTTGGTCAACCAATCGAGGGAAGTGGGGTGATATACTTCTGTCCCCACTGCTACGACGGACAGCTCCTATCCGAATTATTCCAAATCTACGGTCCACCAGGAATAGAGCCTCTTCCCGGTTCATTGAGGTGGGGATGATGGAGCTGCCGTATATGGTGGGGAAGTACTAGGAACTCCAGATGGGGATGGCCATGACGATCTCGCCATCCAATTTGGTGTAGGTATTAACTGTAACGGTGGCCCTGTATATGGAGAAGTCGGACCTGTTGATGTCGAGGGTTGAGGGGACTCCACCGTCAATGTGTAAGTTGATTGTACAACGGACTCGGAAGAGGCTCTATTCCTGGTGGACCGTACATTTGGAATAATTCTGATAGTAGCTGTCCGTCGTAGCAGTGGGGACAGAAGTATATCACCCCACTTCCCTCGATCGGTTGACCGAGGTTCTCAAAAATGTAAATCGACACTGTCTTCTGGACTCCTTCTCTTGCTTCTTGCTTCAGTGAGCGAGCGACTCGTTACTGATGCCCTGAGGGTGGACATGATTTGTTTAGCTACGGTGACTTGACTCGAGCTCTCCAGTATTCTCTCCGACACTAAACATCGCAGTATTCCCATTATTCTGACCCTGTTAACTATTTTTAGATGATACTTCTTGAATTGTTGGGAGTGCTCCAATGTCTCGTTTTGAACAAAGGGTAATTTACGTGAAGACATGTTTATATTTCAATAAAAATTTAAAAATTTTAGAGTAATTCTTAGTGCGACTGTATGTGATAAAAAAAAAGGTTTTTTGATTTAAGGGTTGTCATGGCAAATTATTTTATATTTGATAATAAGATATAACAGGTATTTAAATTGGAGTAGCAAAATTACTAGAAAATGGTAAGACATGAATGATTATGGAACTTGTACTACTGCCTATTTGAATTGTGGAGAACTTGTAGAAGAAATTAATATACATAGCGGGTGCTTATATAACCGAGTTATAAGTATTACAAAACGCACGTAGCGGGAGCTGCGAGTAAATTGTACCATAGGGGCTTGTTCAGGAACTTTAGCATGTTTAGCCGCCATCTTGAATTGACCTGGTAGAACCCTCCTAAAATAGATTTTTTTACTGCTGACTTTTTTGTATTTCTTTATTCTATTGTATGCAAGTTACCACTAAAATATATTTTCCACACTTCATAAAAGGCAGCTGGTGTCTGGTCTCTATGTAGACTAGAAAGTCTTTATATTTACAGAAATGGAGAAATGGGAGCCGAGAAAATTAGTGAGAACAGTTTAACAGTATTTTTCTCTACACCATTGGCATTTTCACTAGAGGTCAACGTGAGGTCAAACACTTTTAGGGGAAAGCGGTTCAAACCCCATGTTAAAGTTTTGTGGATGTGCCGGGAATCGAATCCGTGCCTCCCGTACCGAGACGCTAACCTATAGGCTAGAAACACATCCAACTTTACTACGTTATTACGTTATACTAGTCAAAATAATAGGTAGTTTGTTGGACGAGTAAGGGCGTTCCCTATATGTAGTATAGAATAACTTAAATATCAGGTAATTCAAATACATTATTTTCTGTACATTATTTTCTTTTACTTTAAATTAAAATCATGGTAGTTCACAATGTTTTTAGGTAAGAGGTAGTTTTTATGCAATCCTGCCATATCTAATACAAGGGCTTGATAAAGGGGTGCACAAACACTGATTAGAAGGATTTTATCTGCCAGTTACCGTGACAAGGGTAGAAGTAGATGAGGGTCAAATTGTAACTACATTCGGCTGATTACAACATACCGTGGCCTACTAAATTGATTATCTATCGGTTTTAGGAACAAAGTATTTTTTAGTAAGTTAGGCAGACCTGTTAGTTAAAATCAAGTAACTAAGGTAAAACATACTTAACAGACAAAATACAAATATAAATTTATGTTACTACGGTGATATTCAATCAAGATATTAAGAATTCACGAAATTAATCGATATAGAGCAACTTCATGTAAGTATTGGAGTTTATTAAGTTATTTTCAATTTGATATAATCAAGGTTTTTAACTAGTTGAGTTTAACTTTCACATGGTATGTTTGATGATATCGTTATGGCTATTTACTGATGAGCTACTTAAACATTTAAAAAACTCCAAAAATTTTAACACTAAAGCAGTTTTTACCATGACGAAAACTCATTAGTGTACATTATTGTGTAAAAGGACGAGAAAATCGATATTATTAATACCATAGACTATAAGCCACAGTCAATGTTATAGTTAATTGATTGCAACACCTTCCTCTATTTCCTCCTAAGGTTATAATTTGCTTGAAATTGTTACAATACGATTGAACTCCTAATAAGTATTTATTGATTAGCGAACTTCTAATATATGGAATAAGCTATTGCCGTTCACAGATCTAATGGTATGACCTGGACCCACGACCGATTTACTTTTTTGTTTTGATGTCCCCAGATAAAATAAACAACAACGGAGTTTTGTGGGGTGAAAGTCAAATTTTCTCATTTTTGGCCCGCAAAACAAAGAATTTTTCAATTTCTTTCCAAACCATTTTGTAGACTTCAATGATGATGGCCACAGGGTTAATATAAATTACTATAAATATGATTGTATATTTACTCTTAATATTAGTCATTTTGTAGACCTTAAAAATAATTTAGGAAATTCTTTTGCTGTCATTGATTGGATACTGAGAAATTTAAAAAAATCTAATTAAATATTACCATGCTATTCTTTGGGGAGTAAGTAAAACTGTTTAAGTAAGCTTGTTTGTAGAGTAGATATATTTTGATCAAACTTGAAATTTATATCAGTCATGCAAACCTATTTCAGTATTACTTTTTTATTTTTTACAGTATTTACTTTACTAAAAAATACACTTTACCACCCTCCCTTTATCAGCGAATCTAAGTTACTCGTTAAAATTAATATTATTTAAACAGGAATTAAATCTCACATTCTTAAGGAAATATTTCTAAACAGGCCAAAGAAAATTAGTTTAGTCTGCTGGTGGTGGTAATATTTATTTAGTTGCGTATTTTATAGAGGATAATCATTTTTAAGCACTGTTTTGTTAATTACGTGATGAACATTTCTAGTGCTAATCTTGACCATTAAATTATACATATATTGGCTTCTTTAAAAGTTTGTTATTTCAGTAAACTAAACCATTGTGTGCGATAATATATACAAAATAAATTTAAATCCTTTCCATTTCCTATCAGCATTTTCTTTTCCTATTTACGTCTATATGGTGTGTTTTATTATTAAAATTATAAAACTAATTGAACATTAGCTTAGCAAATTCAATTGCTGAACAATCGTAAGTTTATAAGACGAACCGGACTCCATCAACTTCCATATCCCTTAAGCTTTCAATTACATTTAACTTAATTGAGAAATTAACCATGCACTGTTTAGTTTAGAGCCTACTGATTATTAAATTAGTTTAATGTAAATGAATATTAATTGTACTAACTAACAGCAGAATTTGTTGAATTAGCATGAAATTAAACATGGGTGTGCATGCACTAGTTGATGGGGACAACATTATCAATAATATTATTTTTTTTAACTATACAAATAAAATAAATCTAATTGAATTAGGTTTCCATTTGCATCCATTTCTTACTTATGAACCACAATCGTTCATAAAAATGATTGATGGTTATGAAGGCCAAGAATCACATTAAAAATATTCCGTTTATTAGAATTCATTAGTATATTAATGCACAAAGAGAATATACTTTTACTCATGACCGTTTTTAAAGTAGCCGTTTCAGTTCAGTTCTTAGAATTTAAAATTTTCATATTACAGCATTGTTTACTTAGGCTACATTGTTTTACTTAACAAAAAGGTTAACGGACCAACGATGTTAACGAATTGAGAGAGAATAAGTAAAATTGGAATGCTTCGAACATCAGCTAATCAGCTGTTAACCAATTTAATTGTTAACGATTGGTGCAATTAGTGATAGGTACAATGAGTCGTTGCATCAATGTCAGTGGCAATGAGGAGCTATAAACTAAAACATAACCTCTCTTAGAAGTTTTGAGTTGTGATTACAGTAATTAAACCCCGGTTGTAGGTAAAGTAGTGTTAACGACACTCGTAGAAGTTTTTAAGGCACTCGCCGAGGCTCGTACCTTAAATTGTCTACTCGTTTCCTAACACTATCTTTACGCGATCGTTGCTTAAGCTACTATAACACGTTTCCAATTGTTATAAAATATCATATTAATGATTTTATTTAGATTTTTGTATTTGTAATGATAATTAATTATAAGGAAGATTTTATGGATTTTTATTTACAAATCTAACAATTAATTTAGAATATTCTTACTGTTAGGTCGAAGAATAAACTGATGTAAAAGTGTGATAAAATCACTTACTAGTGATTAAAGGTATTGAATTTTTGTTAAGTTGAAACATCTTCTATAGTTCTATTTTGTAATTCATTATTTTTTTTATAAATGCTCATGTATTACAGAGTAATCCTAATAGATAGGTTACTTTATATATTTACCAAAACTCTTATTTTTCAACCTATTCACCTATCTTCCCCCTATCTTTCACCAACCCTACCTTCAACCTATCTTTCACTAAACTATTTACTTATTTACTAACAGATTGTTGTGTACCTATTTATTGCATGATTTTCATAGTATTTGAATGAGTTGAAACATATATTTACTATTTAACTTAAAATATATAAAAAATTAAGAATTATTTGAAAGCATTAATTTTGTATTAAAATTAAGAGAATATCTAAAAAAAAAAAAACCAACATCTTTGCCTCCAAACGTCGATGATACTGTGTACTATAGTGTCGGGTTTCTGATATTTTCCTTTACGATTCATAAATATATATTACCTTAAACATTGCATAGTAAGAATTTCGCTAGTATACTCACGTCATTTACTTTCCAAACGACCAGTTTTATTGCAGCATTGACATAGTAATACAGATGATTACGGTGCTTAAATGCAAACTTAGATAGTTTTTCAACGTCTTTAATTGTGATTTGTTTTCATAAATGATTATTTATATACTATATTGTCATTTATGAAATTTATTTTATAAATTTTTATCCTAATCACATTTCTCATTATTTGTAATAGATCAATATTTAAAATACTTATACGATTAAAATAAGAAATTTTCAATTTGAGCTGTTTACTAACACTGTTTATCGATCACTATCTTAGTAAATCTTGGAAACTGTTAAAACAATTTCGAATTTACTCTTTTTTCGTGTAGCTCTTTTAGTTTGGTTTTGACACATGGTAAGGATATTCATTATATCTTATACACTTACATCCTCTTACACAAATTTATATTTTTATACAATACAATTAATATTGTCATACAGAGTTGTGATACAGAGTAAATATAAAAACACATCTTTGCTTTTAAAATATTTTAAGATAAATTAAATTTAATTTAATTTAATTTTTAAGATAAAATATTTTAAGATCCATTGCCTATTTTAATTCAATTATTTTTAATATTTATTAGCTATAACAAGTTTTTGATGTTTATTTTAACTCTAGTACCAGGAGGTCAACGACCTTGCTCGGTGCTGTTTAATTTATTTTGGAGATTAAACAATATAAAGCTTGTATATGTAGGGCTGTCAAGGGATTTTTTTATCACAACGAACAACAATATTATAAAATAAACTAATTTAATTAACATAAATTAAATATTCTTCGAAGTAATATATAAATATTTAACGACTAACAGCAAAACATAATTTTTTTATTTTATCTGTTATTAAAAGCAGTTTGTGAAGTTATCTATACATGGCAATAATCACACTAATACATATAACATTTAGTATATGCAGCAAGATAATATATTTATTTGCACATGTGTATAAAATTGCTTATGGATTAGTTCGAATTCCAGAGATAACGATAATGACGATTTGAGATTAAATGTTTTGAAATTGGTTCAATGAAATGACAGTAAGTCTTTTTGATTCAACTTTTTAGGTATCAAGAGTATAATATACTTTAGTTGAGCGGAAAAATATTCGCTAGTGCTGTATTTAATGCATTTTGATTTTAAAATAAATGTATAAAAACTGTATGATGTTAAAATATGTTGGTTATGTTTTTTTAAGCTGTCGTTTGAAATTGCAAATTTTAATGACTTCTTACGGATGGGATTATATGGTTTTAATGTAAAGTATTATTTTACTTTTAATGATATAATTTTAAAAATGTGAAACGATATTTTTACTTTAAACATTAGTAAATGTAGTTATTAGTAAAAAGTGTCACCCTCAAAGCAAGATTCTGAGATTACTTATAAAATCATATATAAATTACTGAGTAATAACATTACGATTATTTTTTTTATTCTTCATATCCATTACCATAAATGCTGCATTGTAGGAATTTTACTAACAATTTAGTTCCAAACGACTAGTTTAATTGCAACAGTGGGTAATTAAGACTAGATTAATAACGTTTATTACGGCTCAAATATTCAAATTTAAATCGATCTTTAATTTCTTAAAATTTTGTAATAGCAACATTTTTACATAAATGAGTATTTAGACACCACATTTCCATTTAGTCCATGATGTTTATTTACTTTATATTGAAGCACAGTTCTAGATTTCTTCTTAGATCATTTGATGTATTTTTATAATACTTATACAGTAGCTCTAAATAAGGAAAATTAAATTGGAATGTCTTACTTATCCTGTTTGTTAAAATCTATTTCATCGTAAGCACAGAACTATAAGAACTATTAAACCTTTTATCTCATACTTTATATAACTTTTGTCCGTTAGTTTGAAATTGCTTAAAATATGTAAAGGTATTTGTGAAATGTGATGCCCTACATCCGTCTTATACAAATTTGTATTAACTAAAGAATACGACTGATGAAAAATAAAAAAATACTTTTTGTTCAGCATCGTACGTGTCATTAAATTACCTGAAATCGCAAAAAATACGTAAAAAATGAACACTTTTAATAATATATTTATACTTATACTGTTTACTCACTAGACGGTAAATACGTATAAAAGATGATTAAGTGGTGATCGATTTCGATTTGACACTCCAATAATCATCAGACCAATCGAAAGAAGTGTCCAATCGAAATCGATCACCACTTACCATATTTTATTTATTTTTGTGAGTTAACAGTTTAAGTGTAAATATATTATTATAAGTGTTATTTGACGTATTTTTTGTGCTTTCAGGAGAAATAACACTATATTTACCAACTTATTTCTTATACTAACTATATTAACACCATTATTTCTTATATTCACCAGTTACAATACATTATTTTATTTTCGTCCAATCCGTATTTTTATGAACGTAACTGAGCAAAACTAATCAAAGAATACTTTATATTTATTGATTTATACTTCAAATGTCTAAAAAACCTACAGATCATTGTATTCTGATGTCTTTAATTCTTTTAACAATATCATTGTTGATTACTTACAACAAGCTATAAACGATGCGTATGCGAGAAATATCAATGACTGTAATAGCATAATCAATCTGACTAATTGAACTGTTGTCAAGCACATTGACAAGATTTTTAATTTATTCATTCGTTAAAGTTATGATATTATTGTTTTCTACATTTATTTAGTGCTAGATGCGTTATACTTTTGTGAGGGTGAATACTCGTGTACCCTCACAATAAAACTATTGATTGGTTAAGTTAAGCTGAAATAAACAAATACAGTGATACAAACAAATAATCAAACCTGATTTTAATAAGCTAATAAATTGAAAGAATAACATACAAATACGTACAGCTGAGGTATTTTTAACATTAGGTATATGGAAAGTTCCTTTTAGAAAGCAATTACAACCTTAAAGGGCCAATTATGAAATAATGGATAGTTTTGCGCAAGGTTTCTCGTCATGACGAACGTTTTAAGTATGGTTTATGGGGGCGTGACTTGTAGTTTTCTAAAAAGTTCATGTCAACAAGTTGTGAAACATAGAATGTGACACGATAATGAAAACGAACCCAGTCTTAGAAACAAAGATTCGTTACTTTTAATAATCGGCACAATTTCATTGACAAAATCGGGCTTATTTTTATTGTAACATGTTCAGCTGATTACCTCAACTCCAGCAGTTTTTCGCCCTAGATAATTCCTCTAGACCCGCAGCGCATGTAGTTAAAAGAGCCATTTTTACTACAGTAGGGCTAAAATTATGTTTATGGATTGGTCTTGTTGGATGTAAACGTGCTATAAGTACAGGGTGTAACACAAAATTACTACCTCAGCTAGGCCTAAGTCATCAAGATGTCTGTAATCATCGTCAGAAGGACCTTGGTGATTACTGAGGACCCTTGGAGGCAGTCAGACATTACTACGATGACAACTATCAGTAAATTTGTATCAGTAAACGTGTTTTATACATAAAAAGTTGTAATGTTGTATTGTTTTTAAATATATTTTTTAAGTAGAACATAATTTAAACACAAACTTGTATAAACGTCTGGTTTGAAGACAGTGATAATAATCTCTACAAAATATTATGCTATTTTTAAACTATTTTAGGCCAACTACTAAGAATTTTAAATTGATTGTTAATAATGTGGGAGAGACGAAAAATCTTTGTATTCCGCTCTTGTATTAATATAAATAAACGAAACACAATTCGGCCAAGATATAAGTGGAGAGTAGCTCGCTCATGTGGTATGATAAACTATTTGTCAGGAGAGCTGGAGTGAAAGATGAAGCTGGCTTTCCATTAAATTGATGATACTGTATAAGTAACAGAAGCTTTCTGTAGGCCAATATTTGTTATTTACATCAGATGATTATGTATGCAACCAGATTCCGAGTTTGCCATACACTTAATAAATAAATTGAATAACACATACACGTTTAAAATGCAGTAGCTAATTGTTTAAAAGCCAAATTACCAAGAACTTTGCACTAAGCAAGACAGCAATCAAGCATTTTATGTATTTTTGTAATTTATTGTATTCGTTAAGCAGTAAACAGAGATTAAGTATATATAGTATTAACTTGAAACGTGAATTTTTTAACATACATGACTACTACAGTGATTCAAATAAAAAAAAAAACTAGACTTACGCGCTTACATATTAAAATATAAAAAAATATCTTATGTTTTACGTACAATGAATATAATTGGAAATACCCTATGCAGACTAAGCGGATTTCAATTTGTTTAATTGGATCTCAACCAAACTTTTTCCTTGAACATGTCAGATTTATTTCCTATTAAAATACATTAGAATTGACGAGTACTTGGGTTATCTGATATAGGGAAGAATTTTTTTTATATAGCACAAAATAAATGCTTTGTCCAAATTTTGACAAAATATACAAGTAAACTCCAACAGTAGATTTTTCTTCAGAATAAAATTTAAATTTTAAATGTACAGTTTTTTTAATGTTCTCCTTAACCTTTAACACGAACTCGCCAATGTATGAACCAATAAACAATATTCTTTGTTATTTGTGTTATACACGATAGCTATAATAAATAACCCCACCACAGAAAACCTGCCGACTAGGCAAATTTTCATTTGTCTTAATTTATTTTCAGTTAAATCTTTTTATATAACATTAGGTTTAACGAGTACCTAGTTTTGCTGCTACGTGGAAACTAATAAATGTGTTTCTTTAGTAAAATATCAATAGCTTAGTATAAAATAAATAAATTGCCAAGTTTTATCAAAATATGTCCGTAAACAAGCAAACTACATTTTACAATATTCTCCGTAAGAATAACATAGGAATATTAATTTTTTTTTCTCCGTTACCCAAATTTAAAATGGAGGATTTTGGATGAAACTCAAAAATTTTAACAAGTGACCCCTCATTTTTAAAGTCGTGATAAAAGAAAACTAACAACGACAACTAACTAGAGGTCTTTATCCCAATCCAGTAAAAAATGGCAGCTGATAGAAATATTTAGATATCAGAATTAACTTGCAATTGTATATTCAATTTGCTGCCATATTGTACTGTGTTAAGATAGAGACCTCCAGTTTGCGTTGTTGGTGTTCTTTTCCCAGGACCTTCAAAATGAGGGGGCACACGATAGTGCTTAACATTTAAAATCTTTGAGTTTCCCTCAAAATCCCCCATTTTGGGTTTGGGAACCAAGTAGCAATTAGGCTCAAAAAGTACTTCATAACATGCCATAAATGAGTGTAGAGTTTAGGTTTCCTAGTGTAAGCCGTTACAATATTTACAGTGGGTCTCCAGAGTTGGAAAGCCGTAAGTTAAATTTAACTTCTCAGAATTTCAATCAGCTACCATTTTTACTGGATTGACATAGAGACCTCTAGGTTGCGTTGTTGGTGTTCTTTTCCCAGGACCTTCAAAATGAGGGGTCACACGATGGGTCTTATCATTTTAAATCTTTGAGTTTCCCCCAAAATCCCCCATTTTGGGGATGTACACCAAGTGGCGGTTATGTCCAAAAAGTACTTCATAACATGCCATAAAGTTGTGCCGAGTTTAGTTTTTCTAGTATGGGCAATTAAAAAATTAACGGGGGGTCTCCAGACTTTTTACTAACCCTGTATATATTCAATAAACAAATAACTTAAAGGGTACCAAATGTTTAATTATTTATCTCATTTACTAATATATATATATATATATATATATATATATATATATATATATATATATATATTTATTCATATATACATATATAAAAATTTTTAAGAATGGTGTTTATGGCCTCTGGGAACATAAATATTAAAAAGTAAATCAGTACCGGGCCTAGGTCTTACCGTGCCACCTACGGTAATAGCTACTTCCCTAAAGCTAGGGAAATGCGATAAAAATAGTAATATTCATATTTTTAGGATGATAATTTAAAAAAAAATTAAATTACTGGATGTAAAAAGAAATATATGGACATTTTTTACTTAATGTATGTTAACATAACTAAATGAATACAGTACTACATTAAACTAGGTGCTCAAAATTTAGTAGCTCGTATAAAAAAGTTTAATAATGTTTGAATCATGATATGACTGATCGGCAGAATCTAGTACGAAGTATGATGTTATATGATTGACGGATCTGTAATAGCGTTCAAGTTTTTCATAAGATTGACGTTGGGAAATAACCAACTGTCACTTTGCAAGTTGTTTTCTGCTTCTCACAGAAAATATTACATTTTTATTCCAAATCAAAAAAGGGACACGAATTATTAGTTCCTGATGCATTTAAATTTATTTAATACAAAAATTGTATATACTTCTTGTGAGAAATATTTTTTCACAAAACTTTTTTCAAACTGTAAGGGATCCTAAAACAGAATTGAAATTGTATGAGTAGACTCACTATTGAAAAACGTCATTTTTCTTGGCCTACCCATTTCATAGTAATACTATGATAAGACAGTATCAACAAGCATAACAAGTATATCTACAAAATAATATTATTTTAAAATGTTCTTATCATTTTAATTTTTTTTATTCTAAAAAGCAGTAATTAGCATCTAATAATTCTTCGTACAGTTTAAACAAACACAACATTATCCTACCCAATGGCTGAAGTTTTTTCGAATTTTAGAAGGCTAAATGCAAATTAAACGAAAGCTTTTTCTGGTAACATATTATGAAAGTTTTTCTGATAAAATTTTTCATTGTAAGTGTGCAAAAGCTATATTAATTTTAAAACTATATACTTGAAAAAGAACATTGATATTTTTTTTGCTTTAAGCGAACAATATTTTTCCAATGAAAAGTACCAATCCTGTATGCATGAGTAGATGTTATTCACCCACTAAAGTTGCTATTATTCTACTTCCTGTGCTAAATGGCAGTATTATACTACACCATTAACGGTTGACCTATATTACAACATCAGACTTATGACTTTTATATTATAATCATGCATTTTTCCACACTATTAGAGGCGCTTTGTGGTGAACATAAGTCTCAAGATTTTACGTTTCTTAAATAAGGACTAAAAATATACTCATAAGTACAAATGTTAAAAAACTTAACTATTTCTACTATTCTACTGGGTGGTATATGAAAAAAATTTTGAAGCGGAAAAATGTCACTACAGTGAAATAATTTACTAACGACACCTTAATTTGCATTGACCTTACAGGCGTTTTTTTCGAAATATTTTAAAATAGCTAACCCCCCGAAACCAAAACATAATTCGACTTTTGGTTTTGGGTTGGTCAAACTATTGTAGATGATCCTAATATAGCGGATAAGAGGGAACATGGAGCCAGGAGCAATCGTGTCAATATGGAAAAAGTAGTAAAGTAGCTTGATCGGGAGAACGAAATGTTCGGTAAAAAATATTAATGGGATAATTTATAAACTAAACTAGGGGCGGGGGGTATCGCCATTAGACGATTCTGTAATGTTTTACGAAGAAAATTCCTAAAATCTATTCCGTACTTTTACAACTATCTTGTGGTTCTTATGCTCCGTAAGTAAATATGTATTACAAATACAACAAAACATTACTTGAAGTAGTATAGTAGTTTAGCCTACTTGTTGAGATAAATGTTTATAAAATTTGGCAAAATTTTATTTATTTCCAACTAAACTAATTTACTTAACTAAAATCAATATCCTCCCCTTCCCTGTAACAGCAAACACGCGTTATTCCTAATGTTGTTTGAATTGGGAATAAATCTGACATGATTAAGGAAATATTTTTGTCAAAATCCTGTCAGTCGAATGGAAAATCGCTTGTTCTGCAAGTTTGAAGTAGTGGCAGTATTTTATTATTATATTATTGGACCTACACCTTCTATTACCTTAAAAATATCTATAAATTTAATTTGTCTATTGAATTTTCGCATTTTTCATTATTTATCAAATAGTTGCAATAAAAAAAAAATAATACCACACTAATTTAAAATAGTAAAAGATTCTAATCCAAGGCTTTAACAAACAGGTCCTAAAATTACACAGGATTTGGTGATCCTACATGTAGGATAATCGAATAGGTACGGTAATTACTTTTGATATCGCGATTATAGTTGCATTTATCTACAGTAAGTTGTATTGTATTACTATTACGATGTGCAATATCATAGGGTTTTATGGCATGGCTTGACAGGGAAAACGCATTTATCAGCAACTAGCTGTGTGCCCGTTCTACGCACGGGGATCTTATCGTAGCCAGTTGAAACCTTCTTATATTAAGAACAGCAGTTGATTTGAATATTTTCAGATATGCTGGCAAAACAATATTATAGATAAACCTTCGCAAATACAGTATCTGACAGTTTCTAGCACAAGGCAAAACAAATGCTTCACAATTTCACCCGGATCATGTTGGTCCATATGTTAAATCCAATGATTAAACTAAAAAAATGCTTTATAGATCTATGAGGCATAGCCCTAAGGTAGGCCTGAAAGTTACTTTCCACAATGGTTAAAAGTATATAAGGTACTACATTAACCTCACAATTTAACACTTTATTCGGGTTGACAATTTTCATTATCAAGGTGCGCTTGTCCTTTCCGTGAAATACTGAGAAATAAAGGACATTAATGCGTTACCAACAGACATACACACACAAATCCAGAACTTAATTAGGGAATTTGCTACGCTTTAAGCATAACAAAGTACATATAAATTAGTATTTGAAATCTTTGTTAATGTCATCAAATTTTTTCATAACAATTTATATTTGCTTGGACCGGAGATGACCCGTAATGCTGTCGAAATGACGGCTTACTTTATGAAATGAAGTAGGCCTACTATAGACAATTTAGATTGGTAATTTATAATAAAAATTACCAAAATAGGCCACGAACTATTGATGCATAAACAACGTAAATCGTTTAAACAATTCATGACGGTTTACTGAGTTTTACTAAAATGCGTTAGCCTATCGTTTTCTTAGCATAAACTAACATTTTGGAATCCAGACAGAAAAAGCAAAAATTATACAGTTAAATTGAATACACCTGTAAAAAATAAGGTGCAACACCAACGATAACTAATTTGTAAATTACAATGATGTTGTAGTACGTAAAAATTATTCTTGCTGCTACCAACGGTTCTAAGGGAAATCAGTACCAAAAACCAACGTTTACAGTTAAGAACTGTAGTACATCCGACCAACTGTATGCGTTAATCAAGTCCCGAGGATATTGATCTCTTGGTTTTGGATTTTCTCGTAAAAGGTTATTGGCAGTCAAAGTTATTTACCATTAATTGCTTTATTTATAAACAACTTTTAATGTAAACTTATCGGTGTCAGTTTGAAAAAAAAAACAACCTTATACAAACAACTGTTTTGTTATTTAACAGATTACGTATTCTCTAAACAATGATTGGTATAGGCTATCCATTAACATTAGAAGGGAATGTGATAAAAATCACACAACGTTGGGTTTTTGGACGTTTGTAATTTTATTTCTTAAGTAGGTAGGCCGTGTATCTTAGGAAAAAGTACCGGCATCAAGGATCGTCGTCAAAAAGGTTGTTATGAATAATTGGCTAGGCGTACGTACCCAAGAGATGGACAGTATTTGCCTATTGGCTGTATGGTCCAGCGATTGCATCACACGGTGAGTAGGAACTATTGACTATATATAGTCAATGGTAGGAACAGAAAGTGACACATTGGAAAATCGAGTTTAGCATCATCCGTAAACCTCTGTTACAATCACCTACTGCAGTTGTGATTTTTTTACTTTACACTTTACACAACCGCCATTGAAGCGCCGTCACTGAGTGGAAATCTTGTTTCTAAGCTATTGGCGACGATCGTTATTACATTTAAGTTTCCCACCCGTATACTACACTGATTCAAGGTCTTCTTTGAAATGAAATGAAATGA
Source organism: Macrosteles quadrilineatus (assembly GCF_028750875.1). NCBI lineage: Eukaryota > Metazoa > Arthropoda > Insecta > Hemiptera > Cicadellidae > Macrosteles > Macrosteles quadrilineatus. Next base: position 47,952,632 of record NW_026542599.1, read on the forward strand.
AATGAAAATCCTTCTTTATTGAGGCGAACTTAGGACCTCATGGTCCTTTCTTACAGTTAACCTCTAAATAATAATAGTAATAACATTATTGTATTATTGTATGTCTCTGAAGATTCTTTCTTGTTATCAAAACTCCAGAACAATTTTATACACTAAAGAATTTCTGGTTCCTGACCTGGATGATACCTAGTTAATTAATTTCATTTACGGTTACACTATTACACTATACAGGGTGAGTTTTAATTGTCCCCCCCCCAACTTTTTTCTACATTTTTTCAAATATCAATCCCAGACCACTTCCAAACATTGTTGGGTAGTAGATACTTCATTTTGACAAGGTGGTCATTTCCGGCCGCCATCTTGGATCCGCCATATTGGATGCAAAATTTTTTTTTCAAATGTAAAGGTGGGATTGTGACCCATTATTTCGAACTAAATTTTTACCCTGATTACAATGCCGCAAACCGTTTTTAAAAATCTTGATTCATTCTAAAGTTACGAGGGCTTTTTAAAACTTTATTTTTAGCCCATTGAGCCGACCCCTCGCACCGCCCCCAGACGAACAACTATTGGAAGCATGCCCCCCATAGTGACAGTGCGAGTGGCCGCCCCACATCCCTAACAAAAATGAAAGGCCGTGGGTGAATATCAAAAAACAAACAGTTGTCAACCAAGCCTATATATTACACAAAAAAATCAACAAATAACAAAACATCCATCCAAAGAATTTCTTTAAATAAGCTTTCTCAAAAATTTAATTAAAAAAAAAATGATTTTAGGTTTACCCTTCTAAACTTACAAATACTGGTACCAGTAACAGAAAAATAGGCCTAACAACGAATAGATTAAAGACGGTAACAATTAATATTAAACCTTTAAAAAATCAACAATTAAATGAATAACAAGTGACTAAAAATAAATAACAATGGTAAATAATTTGGGGGCCCCATTGATGATCAGTCCTTTTCAAAAAACTTTCATTAATTACAAATATAACTTGCGGTAATGGTCACTGGTCACTCTGGTCGCTTCAACTAGTGGTGGGTGGCGGTGGTGGTAGAAGGCGGATGGTGGCTTGAAGGTGTAGTGTGTCCCACTGGTCCCAGGAGCAGGGTGACTGGCAGCCCGAAGAGGGAGAAGGTGTAAGGTCTCCCCGGGCGACCCTCTCCGGAAGCGGCGGAACAAAACCTCCCATCCGGGACCTCATCTGACGTTTGCGAAACACTTAAACCATGACTTGAGTCTACGAAGAACGGATGAACAAAATTAACAGTGACATTAAAGGATTAACACTGATATTCATCGAAGATAAACAAGTCTTTACAAATCAACAATCGCCGGCCTTCTCGGTGAAAATGTGACAGAAGGCGGACATTGACTCTGGGTTGCAGGTTTGCTGCCCGACCCAAACCGACTGAGTTCCGGCGCAAAGCCAGTACTCACACTATAAAAAAAACACTGAGGCGTGACATTGGTGGGACGCTTGGTGGGCATGTCACGGCTCAACCTCCCCCCCCAAAGGAGGACTTCCTCTCCAAAAAAAAAAAAAAGAAAACAACCTCTCCCAATTCTAGAAGATCTCAACACCAACAGATCAACTCAAGTGTCTGAAGTGGGGAACGCCAAAAGTCTTTCAACTGGAGGGACTACTCACCCCCAGGGTTTGCACTGGCCAGTGCTGGAAAAATTTACTAGGGAAAAATCTTCAGCAGCGCACAAGGGACAGAAGAGGTGATCAAGCTCTCTGGCCCAGTGCACTTCCCACTCAGACACAAGAGTAAAGAAAGATGACCTAGGAAAGAAATCTCAGCCTGAGCAAAACTAACTTTCTCGGGATTTACGGTAAGGCCAGCCCTAAGCAACCTATTCATGACTTCCTCAAGATGAACCAGATGGTCTTCAAAGCTCTCACTGTACACCAAAAGATCGTCAAGATAGTTGAACACAAATTTGAACTTGACGTCATGGAAGATGGAGTCCAGAAGTCTGGTGAGGGTCTGGGCCCCCACAGCTAGGCCCATGGGAACACGTGTGAACTGGTACAAGTTCCACGGAACGCAGAAGGCAGTGAGAGGTCGAGATTCAGGTTTCAAGGGAATCTGATGGTAAGCCTGGTTCAAATCAAAGACGGAAAAATACTTGGCCTTACCGAACCAATCGAACGCAGAGTGCAAATCAGGGAGAGGGACAGAGTCAATTTCAATCTGAGCATTCAACTTGCGATAATCTAGAACCATTCGAGACTTGCCATTTGGCTTTGGAACTAGAAAAGCTGGACTTGCGTAACTTGAGCGAGAAGGCTCAATTACCCCATTTTCAAGAAGCTCATTGATGATTCCACGGAGTGTCTCCATTTTGGGTGGAGCAAGTTTGTAAGGATGAGAACGAACTGGACGGGTGTCAGTCAAACGGATTTCGTACTCCAAAAGATTGGTGACTCCAAGCTTTGGCGTTAGCACCTCAGGAAAACGAGAACACAATGTTCTGATTGCTTCAGCCTCACCAGGAGTCAGATGCCCTAAAGGATCAACTTTTGGTTTGCTGGGTTTCTCAGGCTCTACCACAGCTGCACCATCCACAATTTCATCAGCGAAAGGAATGAGCACCCGTCTTGCGAAACGAAAGAAGCACTGGCCTCTGCCTAAATCCAAAATCAGGCCACAATGCTTGATGAAATCCGCTCCCAAAATGACAGGAATGCAAAGGTCCTTGGCTACCCAAAAACTCCACACCCAAGAAAAATGTTCAATCTTGAATTTCAAACGGGCTTCATAGATGATTGGAAGTGGGGATTTTGATGCAGTCCAGCAGATGTGGGTACTTCGCTCAACTTGCTTGATTAGCCCAGAAGATTTTAGATTTTCAAACAGGGAAAGGGAAATGAGACAACGGGCTGACCCAGAATCCACAAGGGCCTTCTGCACCGTTTTACCTAAGAAGATGTTGAGTCGTGGGCAAGTTGAGCGCGCCGCTTTCACTCCCATGCATGCAAGCTCCCTCATTCCCCGCGACAGAGGCTCCCCAAAACCAGCACTCCCAGAAGGGGCAGTACTCACAGAAACAAAATTCTTACTGACTTTCTCCAAAACAGCTTTCTCACAGGGCGGTTTAGGCAAACTTTCCCCTTGTGAGCTACTCAGGGTTTTGGACAAAGTCCCAAGATTAACCCTCTGACGACACTCTCGTCTCATGTGACCTGTTTGACCACAACTAAAGCAAACAATAGGACGCCTCTGTCTCTGCGGTATTTCAGGACCTTGACCCACGGAAGCTACAACGGGATGGGGAACAGTCTGGGGAAGATGCCCCAAAACATGCTCCCTCTGAAAATCAGCGTCTTGAACGCTCCGTGAAAGGATGACCAACCTATCCAGGTCTGCAAAAGAAGAAGGCTTCGGAGCAAAAATCAGTCTGGACCGCTCCTCAGGCTTCAACCCCTGCAAGACAATGTCCACCAGTTGGTTTTCATAGATGCCCAGCCGTAGGACACGCCACACGCCACGAATGTCACCCACATACTGACTGAGAGTTTCGTCAAATTTTTGAGGACGAAACACCCTCTCAACTTTCAATCTCTCCATGACCCTGAAGGGGACAAAGAGCTCAAGCACTTCACTGTGAAAAATGTCAAAGTTTACTCCCCGTTTCAAACAATCTAATAATTTGTCACCAAGAGGTCTCAGGCAGAGTGGAACCAGCAGTTCCAACACTACTGAGTCCTCCATGCCTGGGAACTCCTTCAGGTGCAACACCTTTCCCAAAAACTCTAACAAAGTTTCTACCTCTAAACCATCAACCGGGCGAATGTCGCTCAAAACCCCAGCAATGGGATTGGGCAGTGGAGCAAACAAACCCATTTTGCTCTCAGTCAGTCGGTCTACTTTCCAAAACACACACAAAAAATTTTACAACAAACAATTCACAAACTTAACTAACTAAAGGCTCTGGACTGAAATGCCTACAGTCAGATGAGGTCCCAAACAGAAGAACCTGCCCATACACACCGCCTTAGCCACCAAAACAAAACACGGACTTACACTCACCACATACACACATACATACATACACTAAACGACAACACCTAACATTTGTGTGATGAGGTAAACACACACACAGTTTCAATTTTGGGATTGGCCATGCTTTTGACACTCTTGCTCCCATAGGATGCAAGTCATTAACCAGATTCCACCCGGTGACTCGGCCAAGGGCGAGCTCCTAATAAAAACTACAACAGTGTGCTTACCCCACCACGACAACTTTTCTTCAAAAAATTCCTAAGACTGCCAGACCAGAATCACCCAAAAATCAAATCCAACCACGCTCTGCTACCATCTGAGCCGACCCCTCGCACCGCCCCCAGACGAACAACTATTGGAAGCATGCCCCCCATAGTGACAGTGCGAGTGGCCGCCCCACATCCCTAACAAAAATGAAAGGCCGTGGGTGAATATCAAAAAACAAACAGTTGTCAACCAAGCCTATATATTACACAAAAAAATCAACAAATAACAAAACATCCATCCAAAGAATTTCTTTAAATAAGCTTTCTCAAAAATTTAATTAAAAAAAAAAAATGATTTTAGGTTTACCCTTCTAAACTTACAAATACTGGTACCAGTAACAGAAAAATAGGCCTAACAACGAATAGATTAAAGACGGTAACAATTAATATTAAACCTTTAAAAAATCAACAATTAAATGAATAACAAGTGACTAAAAATAAATAACAATGGTAAATAATTTGGGGGCCCCATTGATGATCAGTCCTTTTCAAAAAACTTTCATTAATTACAAATATAACTTGCGGTAATGGTCACTGGTCACTCTGGTCGCTTCAACTAGTGGTGGGTGGCGGTGGTGGTAGAAGGCGGATGGTGGCTTGAAGGTGTAGTGTGTCCCACTGGTCCCAGGAGCAGGGTGACTGGCAGCCCGAAGAGGGAGAAGGTGTAAGGTCTCCCCGGGCGACCCTCTCCGGAAGCGGCGGAACAAAACCTCCCATCCGGGACCTCATCTGACGTTTGCGAAACACTTAAACCATGACTTGAGTCTACGAAGAACGGATGAACAAAATTAACAGTGACATTAAAGGATTAACACTGATATTCATCGAAGATAAACAAGTCTTTACAAATCAACAATCGCCGGCCTTCTCGGTGAAAATGTGACAGAAGGCGGACATTGACTCTGGGTTGCAGGTTTGCTGCCCGACCCAAACCGACTGAGTTCCGGCGCAAAGCCAGTACTCACACTATAAAAAAAACACTGAGGCGTGACATTGGTGGGACGCTTGGTGGGCATGTCACGGCTCACCATTTTAACATTGTGCATTTACAAACTAAGACCATAATCCCAAAATAGTGCTAGATAATGATAAGTATACACTACCAGTAATTGTCCACCTATTTTCACTTGGTTATGAGTGATGTATTTTTTTCGGCCGCCATCTTGGATCCGCCATTTTGAAATGTGATAAATTATTTTAAATATGAAGGGGTGTTGTGACCCACCATTTTGAACTACTTTTTTAAGCTAAACTCAATGCCGCAATCCATTTTTTGTTATCAAGTTTAATTTATGAAATATTGAAATTTTCGTGTTAAAAATGTCAATATTTCAAAATCAAAAAATGAAAATGAAAAACGGATTATGGAATTGAGTTCAGCTTAAAAAAGTAGTTCGAAATAATGGGTCACAACACCCCCATCATATTTAAAATAATTTATCACATTTCAAAATGGCGGATCCAAGATGGCGGCCGAAAAAATACATCACTCATAACCAAGTGAAAATAGGTGGACAATTACTGGTAGTGTATACTTATCATTATCTAGCACTATTTTGGGATTATGGTCTTAGTTTGTAAATGCACAATGTTAAAATGGGCTAAAAATAAAGTTTTAAAAAGCCCTCGTAACTTTAGAATGAATCAAGATTTTTAAAAACGGTTTGCGGCATTGTAATCAGGGTAAAAATGTAGTTCGAAATAATGGGTCACAACCCCACCTTTACATTTAAAAAAAAAATTTTGCATCCAATATGGCGGATCCAAGATGGCGGCCGGAAATGACCACCTTGTCAAAATGAAGTACTTACTACCCAACAATGTTTGGAAGTGGTCTGGGATTGATATTTGAAAAAATGTAGAAAAAAGTTGGGGGGGGACAATTAAAACTCACCCTGTATTATTGAACTTGCGATTAATTAAATCCGTTAAGTAAGAAAAACGTTTTTAATCTCACTTCGTTGAGATTCGCTTTCTAAACGTGATCGAAAATGATTGCGGTATTTGTAAACAACATTTGTAAACATATCAGTGACAGCTAGAAAAAATAATCTTGATCCGAACAGCTGTTCGCTATTTCATAGATGAGTATGTGATAAAAATTGGACGAAAACTTTAAAAAATCGCACAAAACTGCATTTTTGAACGTCCGTAATTTTATTTACAAAGTAGTGAGACCATATTTTAATGGCTAAAGACACTCTCACCAATCCAGTAAATACATTAAAACGACTTGGATCTTGATAGGTACTCTCGTTTTCCTGGAGAAGATTGCGTAAAATGCCATCTTGAGTGTTGCAGACAGACAGACAGACAGACAGACAGACAGAAATTTAGATGAGACTTGTTTCGGCTTCTTTGATGTATAAAACGTAAAAATAACCTAAAAATTTATGATTCTGAGCAATGTACAGACAAAACTCTAATTTTATTTATATAGATATGGTTGTAATTGAGTAAACATTGCTTATAGTTTTAAATTACAAAATAACTCAAGTTTTAAGTGAATTTCTAAATAATTGGTATTTGAGCTAGAGTATTTTAGTCACTAAATATAACTACGACATTATTGTCAGTTTAATTTATAATACTTTGATATGGCTATTTATTATCCATCCAAAATTGGATATCGCTATGTTTTAGTTAATAAATATAATTTTTAATAAACATAATTTTAGCAATATAATTGTTAATAAATGACAAATTTAATAGACACAACTGTTTCCATTTTTAAATTGAATTCCAGACTATTTTATTTAAATAGTATATAATGTTCAAAAATGCCTTTTTTGTGCAAACACAATTAATTGATCTATTAATATTCTAAATCAATTATTTTAGGTATGTAATCCTTAAAACAAACTAAAACTTCTAGTTCTAAATCTGGTTTAGGAATCAATGATTGTGCATTGAATGGCATCTGTAGTATTTATCTTTTAAATACACACTCCCTTGAAGAAGAGATAAGAACTCATATCCTGGTGAAATAAACATTGACTATAATGATCCTGTCCTTATAGTTAAATTTATTATAACAGCAAGTTGTATAGACCATAAACATAACCAAATTAATGATGTAACACGGCCGAATCCTATACTAAAAACATTAACTGTAGGTTTAGACAGTTCTTATTTAATCAATGTTAAATATTGTTTACTTTCGGGCCAGTAACATATTTCTTTTTCTGATTGATAACGTTTAAGCTACTGTTCTAGTATTTGTGGGTGGTATTTAAGAAAAAATGAACGTCTCTTATGAAAGAAAAACTGTATCCTCATTAAATAACTCCTTCCACAAAAAGCCACATCATAATATTGATTTATAAGCAATACAATAATAACCAGCGTTTATATGCGTCAAACACTTGCTTGCTTGTAAATCAGCTTATGGCTTATCAAACATATATATCTTGCTAACTGCAGACATTTGCAAGCACTAATTTATAGGAGCTTAAGGTTCTATAACACACCTAAGCTCTATGTTAGGTGCAAATCAATAAATTGGCAATTAACATTGTTACATTTCGTGTATCAGGCTATATAATTCAAATGTATGTGTTTTAGCTTTATATCAAACTAATAAATCAAACAAAATAAAATTGACATGGACGTAATCAAAATATTGAGAAAAAAATGTAGTTTTAGGAAAGATTTATCACTCTCTATAAATAATGTCAAATTTATAGTGAAATTATGTTTTTTAGGTGCAGATACAAACATCATTATCTCAGATTAATTCAAGAACACCCTACGTGTTTTTAGTCTGGTCAAAATAAAGATGAGTTATTCGTTAGATGAATATCTTAAGTATGTAATTTTGTTTTGTAAAAGTTTAGATTTCTGTGTTATGTGTACAAATATAAAAACAACATTAATTTGAAGATTTTTTATCCAGATGCCATTTTTTGTTATTAGGTTAACATGTAAGTTAACTGGTTTTATTTAACATGTTATCTAGCCAATTAATGATGCTATCCAAACAACAGTTGACATGACACAAAAGTTTTATAGTAACAAAGGGTATAGTAACATATACAGGGTGATTGGTACTCAGTGTGATAAAATCTTTTTGGTGTAAGTACAAAGTAAATGCAGTATGATGATGCATATAAAATTTTCCAAGTCTATAAATTAGCTTCCCAAAGAATTATTTTATTTTTTTCAAAAATAACTATGTTTTTAAACTTAATACTGCTATTTCTCAATTACCTGTAAATGGATTTGAGTAGATAATGTCATTTTCGTGTTCTACATTAAATTTTGAATAAGAATAATGGAAAATTACGGGGATCAGTTGTAAAAACTCCATTGTAAATAGATTCAAAGATCAAAATTAAGATGTTTGATAAAAATGTAAAAAACATTTGTCAATTGCATTTGTTCACACCCTGTATACAAGAAAGTGTTGGAATATGTTAAAAACTGCGCCATTTTATAAGCTTTCCAACCATATGCTACACCATTGAGCTTTATGTCTGCTTATGTACGCTTTAGTGGTTTGAAGACTACAAAGCATGGTGTCTTTAACATTTAAAACATAGAAAGTCGGCATGTATTAAGCAAAAGTTGTATTTTTGTTTCAGCTTGAACAGTAAAACAGTAAGAAAGTTTGCTGTTTTCTGGCATTCAAACCACTAAAACAAACAAAAAAATATCTAAACCTCAATAGTGTAGCATATGGTTGGAAAGCTTATAAAATGGCACAGTTTTTAACATATTCCGACACATTCTTGTATACAGAGTGTGAAAAATGCAATAGACCATTGTTTTTTAAATTTTTATCAAACATCTTAATTTTTATCTTTGAATCTATTTACAATGGGGTTTTTACAAATGATCCTCTGTCATTTTGTATCATTCTTATTCAAAATTTAATGTAGAACACGAAAATGACATTATCTACTAAAATCCATATACAGGTAATTGAAAAATCGCTGTATTAAGTTTAAAAGCATTTTTATTTTTTAAAAACATAAAATAATTTTTTGGGAAGCTAATTTTTAGACTTGGAACATTTTATATGCATCATCATACTGCATTTACTTTGTACTTACACCAAAAAAATTTTGTCACACTGAGTACCAATCACCCTGTATAGTTTTACTGTTCCCTTAAAAAAAAAAAAAAAAAAAAACAATTCCAATGTAAAAACACAAAAATTAAAAAGAACAGATTGGATTACCGATCCAAAGCAAATTCTAGATCTCTATTCCAAATTAGCACCACTGCATTAGGCTTGAAGAGTTAAATTTGCACAATTGGTAAAGCTAGTGAGTTGTTGGTGAATTGTAAAGTGGATTCTATGAATCATTCATTGCCTGAGTTTCAGCATTCAATCATATGAATGAGCGTGGAACCTTCCTCACTTAAATTTATAGAACTTACACCGTTACACCAACTCGGTTCTCTTGTAGATGCAAAACTGGTTAAGCAAAGCTCTTTCCTCAAGAGGAAGCTGAATTCTTGAATTTCCAAAATTTACCCACTCACTCACATTTATGGAATCAAAGCCCATTCCTTTTGAGGAATCTAAATTCTTAAATCCCCGGTAGTTACACTATAGATTAACCAACAGAAGTCAACTTATTCCTATCCCATTGTAAATTTTTATTTTAGAGCTTGTTTTTCGAGTCTAGTTCATGTCAGGTAGAACTAACAATAAAATTGGCTTCAGCTGTTCCATAAAGGATGAGAAATCTACTAAGAGAGTATGTTTTATCTTGTTACACCTGCTCATATTAATGCAAAACTCATTGAACGAAGTCTCCTTCTTATAAGGAAGATGGACACTTAAATTTCCATTAGTTACACCTACCTACCACATTGATGAAAAGCTGATTAAACGAAGCCAACTACTTATGAGGAAGCTGAACTTTATAATTTCCAGAAGCTACACATATTTACATTAATGCAAAGCTCATTTACCAAAGAACACTTCACACCAGAAAGCTGAAAGCTTGAATTTCCAGAAGTTATCCCTGAGGATTTTCTTATGACAATGAATTTATCTTCAGACATTTGCATTGGATGAAAATGTATTCTCATTTAACAATTACTTAGGCAGTTTGCAATAGTGAATGCCCTCCCTGTATGACCGTGGTAAATAATGACCGTGGTAAATGAGTAAAGGTCTGAAAATGTCCTAAGTACAGTAAATAACCAACAGGTATTTTATAGTTATAATTATAATTTTTTATTCTTAACGGGGAAACATCAGGGTGGAGTCGTATAGTTAGAAAACTAAATAAGCTAATACAATGTAAATCAACAATCTTAAGACTACAAAATCACAAAAAAGTATAGGCAATGAATGTGTGATATCTTACATTTTACAAATGTGAAAAACAAGTTTTTTTTTCAAGTGAAAGAAGTTAGTGAACAATTTTATTGGAAATTTTAATTTTAATTTATTTCCACCAACTTTTTCAGTTGTGAAAAAGTTAGGTTTAATTTTGATGGTTAAATAATAACATATTGCTATCCAAAACCTTAAGTAATTAGCATATTTATTTACAATACAATACAATACAATATTCTTTATTGTTAATTCGTCAAGAATTACAATAGTGTCAATACAATAGTGAATTGTACATGTTAATTTTCATAAAATTCCTTTATTGAGTAGAAGGGTCTTGCTATTAGCCACTTCTTCAACTCCTGGTGTAGCTTGTATTCATTTATTGTGATAAGTTTTTTAATTAAAGAAATTAAGTAATTCTGATTGTACCATCAATTTTGTTGGGATAGATAAAAAAGGGTACAGCACAAAAATCTACAATCTGTACCTCCTCAGCTAATTAAACCTTTTGATAAAACCTCTACACAAAAACTGACCTCACTAAATCACTACCCTGGCAATGTTTAGAGATTTGTTTCAGAATTTGATAGCAAAAAGATAAATGATTTTCCATTCAGTGCTTGTGTCCTGGTGCAATTAATCTTTCAGATAAAACTTATGACTAAAATGAGTCAACGAGTACTGTAATCTACTATGTAAAGTGTAATCTACTGTAAACTGTAATCGTTATTTTCAGACAATATTTTTCCTGAAAATGTTATTATGCAGTTAAAAACTAACTTGGGAGTTTTCTTCACATTCTGCGAGTCTACATAATTTGGAAGTTTTGTTTGTACACATTTTAGCAAGAAACATTCCAGATTTAACTTAGTTCTTGTTGAGTACTCTTGGTGTTATGCTAGCCTAGTCATTACATTTAGTGGGTTTCATACCCTAGATATCTAAAACAAAAGGGATTAAACTGCTTTCACTTATATAAAAGATTATAGAAAAGAACTTGCATGATTTTTTAACAAAAAGATAAGAATTAGCCATAGTCTAATCCTAATCCAAATTTTGAAGTAGTCTGAAAACGAGTGAAAACCTACTGGATTGAGGAAAGGTTAATGTGGTCATCTAACTTTCAGGTTTTTTAAGTTTTAGTATAGAGTAATTTAAACTTGATGGGGGTGCACTACTTACTAAGTAGATTTTCACATAACATTATACAGTGCTCTTTTAAAAAAAATTAAGGGCTGCAGCTAACCTATTTAATGTGACTAGATAACCGGTTGCTCAAAATCAAGCTAAACTGCAACTTGTAATAAAACAAATAAAGGAGAAAACATAAACAGCTAGTCCTCAATCAAAGAGTTTCTATGACTGATTATAAAATATGAAAATAATATTACGTTGTAAAAAATTATAAAAGTATGTCAATCACATCTCAAAAAGTGAACTTTTCAGACCTAATTTAGCAAGCTAAATCCCTCTCTTGGCGACACACTAAAGCATTGTTAAATTTTTCTAAGGTATGTTCTGTTTTAGGCGTGTTAAAATTAGGGGCCCCAACCAAAGTCTCCGGTTGGGAACATAGGAGGGCAAGAAAGTGGATCCAACGACGGATCTAGAATGCATCTATTTGCACATTTACGTGAAAATACCTTTGATTTGACACCTCAAACCTTAAAATCCGTCAAGCCGTTATCGATTTATGACTGTGAAAAGAAAACTGCTTGCGTATTAATATATAGATTAGTACCTTTTTATGCAAATATTGTTATCTTTCTGAAATAAAGGTACCGGAACTCTGTTATGCTGCAAATCGGTCACTGATTGTATGTAAAGTAATTATAAAATGCATAGCTTTAAAACAGCAAAATATAAATGTAAAAAGATTGCATTATTAACAGGAATCGTAATGCATGTTTGTTTCCTTAGTATTTATCTCTGGACCAGCTAAGTCAGTAAGTAGCTATCTAATACTATTATATATTTACACACAATCTTCCACACTCAAAAATCAAACACAGGTGTAACTAAATAAATATTTATTTCACAGTTATTGGTCACAAATTAGGTGTAATCACAAAATGTACCAGTAATTATAACAATAATATTACCATTTCCACTGCATGCCTGCTTGCTGAGTGAAAACTATAATTAAATTTTTTTTTTTATATCTTTTTCGTAAAAAATATACATAGGCTACAAACATCTTCCATTATTTTAAAAAATAAACAAATTTTACAGTTTTATAAATTTTCTCAGAATAGTTATAATTAGATATACAATATTTATTTTAACATTCTTACTTTGATTAATTTTGTTTTAAAATTAAAGTTGCAAATTAAAAGATTGATTTCTCAACACCAAGAATTCTATACATCAACATTTTGAATACCGGTACCACACCTTTTAAGGAAAAAAACAATTTTTTTTTTTTTTACTGATCAAACATTTCAGATTAACCTTCATATACTTTTTAAAAGTTTCAAGACCACAACAGTTGACAGTCTAAATATAAATAATTTCACGTATTTCAATATAATACAATATTTAAGTATCAAGTGAATTTTAAACGTTATGTACTTATTATTTCTTATATTACATACAAAATTGTTGACCCCAAGACAAAAGGTTATAAAATAAAATTTAGGGTTATACTTTACTTTCGGAATGTTCAGAGTAAAAAAGAAAAACACATTATTTTGTTACTTGTAATGTAACATAACACATATTGAGTATTGCAAAGAGAGTGGTAACTTTAACAGTTAAAATGTAACAAACAATGTATTCATAAAATTACTAAACTAGGAAATAATTTTCCTACCAGGATATCCCTACTTCTAAGCCCTTTTTAGTCAAAACAAAACTATTACACAGCCAAGATTTTGTTTTTGTTTTAACACTACACACTACCATTTATATTACATCTCAGTCTTACTCCCAAAACGAGCATTTGATACACAATTCAAACATAAATTCAACAAACAATTCAAACAATTCAATCATCAATTGAAACTGATTCAACAAAATAAGAAGCATATTCATATAAGAAAAAAAGTTTTTCTTATAAGAAATAAAGCTTTTTAAAATATAAAGCTTTATAGTAAAGCTGTAAGTAATAATAGCTTCAGACTACAGAGCTGTGGTCTGATTTTGATTAAATTTAGTACGTCGTATGTATAATATAATAGACTATCTCAAAAGGCGATCATTTTCATTTTTGAAAATTTTGATTGGTAATGATGTTTTCTTATAAAATGATATTGGTTTAAATTAGGTATGTCATGGCTCTTTAAGCTTATAACAAAATGGTACAGCTGTAAAAATTAAGGTTAAATAGTTTTGCAAATTTTGTGATTTTTTCATAACATGTCATAGTTAAGATGTTATATTAATATGTCCATTGCACATGAAATTTAACTTTGTAACTTTTATTGTACTTCCTGAGCATCACATTATACTTTTGTTGACAAAGCTACTTGGATGTAAAAAACACTAAAAGTTTACTGGACTCAAAAATAAACTAGGTATGGAAGCAAGATGTAGACCCAAAGTAACCAATTCAATAAATGACAATAAAATAAAATGTTTAATTTTTTTTTGTCAAACTTAAACCAAACTACAGTTTTGTTTGTAAAATATATCTTCATATATTTTTAAATGGACTATTTCTCCCAGAAGAGCTATTCAAAAATATCATATCTGTACTATGTGTCACTAACCTAACTTTTATAGGCCTACAGAGGCAAACAAATATATAAGCACCATTTACAAGCTTTTATCACTCACTTGATCATAAATTAAACGTATTCCCTTGTAGTTTTACAATCCTGATGGATTAGCTGAAGAAAATGTTATATTATGTTTTGTCTAGGACAGCTCAAGTTCTATGATGTTTTCTATTTATTTATATTACCTCTATTCCTTTAAAATTATCACTTAATTGATCTCGTTTTTTGTGACATCAAATAAAGAACAGGGATCATTATAAGACAACAAATCCAATAAAAAATGTGCAGTAAAAACTGAACGCAGCGAGGATGTAAACTTTCTCTCGACTATTCAACAAGTGCTAGAGAACTTCCAACATTTCATGTTCTAGTTGTTTTTCTAGGCCACTTCATGCAAATCAAAATAAGAAGGTTACAATACCTGCAGACTGCCTATAGTGGTTATGCCTGTTGGATATTTAAGGACCACTATAGGCAGTCTGCAGATATCCTTCTTATTTTAACTTCCAACATGTTCAAACTGTTGATATGTCCTGTAAATCCACTATAAATAACATTGAGCAAGCTTAACAATGATCAGATCAGGTACAGAGAGCAAATTCAGGTTCAGGGGAGAACATTCGTTCCAATGTCTGCACCAGGACGACTCCTAAAACAAACGTTCCGACAGCTACGAAGACGACGGCGATGGTGACGTACCACTGCATACGTGTGGCCATCAAACATGGATCTCTCTTCAGACAGGTTTGAAGCAGACAGAGGCCTGAAATAAGGAAATTTTAACTGAAACAGTAATCGTAAAGAACATTTTCTGAGCTTTTAACAACTTTCTGACCCATGCCCAAGAACAGCCATTGTTGTTTAACAAAACATTACTAATTTTTAATCTTTTTTAGTAATTTAGAAGTGGTAGAAAACGGGACATCGGTCTCTGAAGTTCCAGGTTCAAATCTCATCAATCTATTATCTAAGTTATGCCGCCACCTCTAAGCCTAACCTGAAGTAATGTGAAAGAGTTTTTAAAATTCATTATGACGTTGGTTCTGAAATGTCATTATTTGTTTGCGCTTTTCCAACGTTTCTTGTGTTTAAAACCACACGTTTCTGGACTACCCAACTTGGTTCCCGGCCTGCTAACTTGATGGCGGAGTGTAGCGTCAGTTTATAGTGTTTTCAAAGTCTGGCCAGCAGACCCCTAATAAATAAGAGAAAGAAATGGGGAGAAAAATGTGAATACCTGGGAAGATAAAGATAAACACTGCTGCCAGGCTTCCAAGGGCATCAATGACAATACCGATACCCGGCGCTACAACTGCCAGCAAGATAGTAGCTATGAGCCATACTGATGATATGACTATCCGGCGCAGCTTCTCTTTACAGGGGTCCCAATCATGTATGATGCCACACCACACGTTAGTCACTGCTTCCCTAAACAGCCAAAATGTTTCATTATTAACTGGCTATCACCATAGACTACTGATTGGGTGGTAATCTAAGAAACTGTAATCTAGTAACAGAATAACAGAATTAATGGTGTAACTTACTGATGAATGTATTATACATATTGATTTTTTTTACATGAAGTAACGCATCTCGGGTTGATATTATGTTATAGATATTTTGTAAATTATGATATTTAGTACCACCATAATTTTTTTTTTATTTGTCTAAAACGTTGTGAAACCTAGAATGATTCTATTTTGAATAAAAATATAAAATTAATAGTTATTTGTGCAGCTAGTGGGCAAACAATTGACTCACTCAAGAGAAAAACTTACTCACGAGCCGTAGGCGAGTGAGAAATGGTGTCTCGAGTGAGGCAATTGCACTTTGCACTCGAGTTGCACATTATATTTTTCCTACAGTTACCATAAAACAAATAAATTGGTAAAGAAACGTGACATATTTTTACACAGAAGTGAACTTTTAATATTACATTTAATGAATACAACAGTACAACAGCTGCCCAGCTGATTTACAGCCAGTGCTGCCAACGTATTTCGCGCGCATACGACCTTGTCTGCATGCTACGCGCTCACTATTTCGTGCCTTCACGTTGCAAATCTGGATAGTGAGACAAAGTAATTAGAGTGAGACAATGTTAACATTGTCTCACTGATGAGCGAATTGGCCAGTTTGCTTTCTCAAATCAGTGAGAGATCATGTACATTGTTAGGTAACTGTAGGAAAAATTAGCTAATTACTCTTTCTTAACCAAAGTTCATTCCATCTTTGAGTGATTGCCATCACAACCAGGTAGCAGTTTACACTAAGCTACTTTACGACATTACTAACCTTCCACAAAACAGCAGTATTGGATAGGTGGTGACTGTCTTCACTGCAATGGCCACAATTCCAACAAGCACGGCCACTTTCTCTGCTCCGTAGTCTTGTAAAATGTCGCTGGACACATGACTGCCGAACGTTAGGTAGCCGTAAGTCCCTGTCAGACTATACGCAAGTCCACAGATCACCAGTGTAGTCACCACCACGATGGTGAATGAGGAGGTTCGTCGATCTCGCATGCACGAGTAGATTGGTACCACACTCACGTGACACTGGAAACATTGACAGAACAGAAATGATAGTGAATAATGATTTCACTTAATCACATATAACTGAGCCAGCAGGCAGGAAAAAATATTTTCAATCCGGCAACCATTTTAACTTTCTAACAATGATTGAATTCAAGCAAACTTATACATTGAGATTTGATCTAAAGTGACATTGACGAGATTGCTGTGCCTGGCTTGTTTAGAACCAACTTATTCTCCTCCATAAACACTTTACAAGGGTTTCCATTTTTTTTACAACCATATGTTGTTAATAACTAAGTTGTAAATATTTTGTTAATACGATTATTTTCTTCATCTAATATTTATTTAGCTTGAAATTTTACAACTTTTTAGCTTATCTAAATTGCCCAGAGTATCTATTACGATCAAGACAGAATTTGGTTCTACAAGTAATAGTGGTTTATTTTTATCAACACAAAAAATCCCATTATTTGCCACAGAGAGTGTTTTTAGGCAACAAGATGCACCCAACCAAGGCCACACTAAAAAAAACAGGCCGTAATGCTCGTCAAGCATGACGTCACCATAGGAGACGGCAATGACGTAATGTTTGCCGTTTGTGATCAGCTGCTTGTTTTAATCTTTCCTTGGAAAATAAATAAATAAATACCTATACGTCATTGCCGTCTTCTATCGTGACGTCATGCTTGACAAGCATTACGGCCTGTTTTTAAGTTTGGCCTTGACCCAACCTACCTGATAGCCAAAGCAGATGACCGGGACAACATAGAACACATCTGTCCAGTGTGTGGGAGATGTTTTGATGGGGCCTGGGATAAAATCTCCGGTGTAATGTTGGACCACAACAAGGCCCACGACATACAACACCGCCAAAACACCAAGCGAGCTGGCAAAAACAACACTGCTTGTTGGAATACTGAATGTAATAATTTTAGGAACAGGCTGCTAATAAGACAAACAGCTGTAGCGCTCAATAGCCTAATTATAAGGATATCCATCCATATATAAATTCCAAAGTACCCACTAACTTTTGAGAAAACTACAAGTCACACCCCCATAAACCATATACTTAAAATGTTCGTCATGACGAGAAACCTTCCATTAAACAGAAGCCCTTTAAGGTCGTAATTCCTTTCTAAAACAAACTTTCCATATACCCAATGTTAAAAATACCTCAGCTGTACTTATTGGTTTGTTATTCTTTCAATTTATTACCTTATTAAAATCAGGTGTGATTATTTATTTGTATTACTCTTATTAAAATAAGGTGATTATTTATTTGTATTACTGTATTCTGTTTTATTTATTTCAGCTTTCAGCTTAACTTAACCAATCAAGAGTTGTATTACTACAGTACTACTTATGAAGTCAAACGGGGTGAAGCCTGTAACACCTAGTTAACTAATAAAGATGAGATTAGATGAGATTGGAACAGGCTATGAATATTTTATTTTTAATTCTTTTGTTTTCTTGATTTCAATTTTTGTAATGGTAATTTTGTGTGGCTCAAAAAGTTATCACAGACATTCCCATCAATTATGTAAAACACAAGTTTTATATAAAATTGTAGTATGTGAAATTTCTGAGAAGATTATTACGCAACCTGGAGAACATAACAGCTGACAACAAAACATATTTATAACAGTCAAGACAAAAAGGAAAATATTGAAAGAACAAAAACGGATCAATTAATACTGGCCAGTGAGCAGGCAATCAAAATGGCTAGACTCCTGATTTAATCATGTTTTAGGTTCCATCCCACTAGAAGACAAGATCAGATTTCATATCTTAAAACGTCATTAATCTTTTAAGTTAATAATCTAATCAGGAATGGATGTTAAATGTAGTCGTATTTTTTTTTTACTAAATATATGCTTTGTTTAAAAAAAAAATGCAAAATTGTATTTAATAAATCCAAATATTTGATTTAATAATTGCTACACCAATTAAGTAGGCCTATACTAAACAGTTATATTCTTCTATCATAGACATCTAGTTTATTTAATAAACTTCATTACTATTATTGCTTAATGTATCAATTTTATCTAGGCCTATATAAATAAAATTAGAGTTTTGTCTGTACATTGCTCAGAATTATACATTTTTAGGTTATTTTTACGTTTTATACATTAAAGAAGCATAAACGAGTCTTATCTCTATTTCTGTCTGTCTGTCTGTCTGTAACACTCAAGATGGCATTTTACGCTATCTTCTCCAGGAAAATGAGAGTACCTATCAAGATCCAAGTCATTTTAATGTATTCACTGGATTGACGAGAGTGTCTTTAGCCTTTAAAATAGGGCCTCACTACTTTGTAAATAAAATTACGAACACAAGTAACAAGTTTTGTCCAATTTTTATCACATAATCATCTATGAAATAACGAACAGCTGTTCGGATTATTTTTCAAGATTATTTTTTCTAGCTGTCACTGTTATGTTTACAAATGTTGTTTACAAATACCACAACCATTATCGATCACGTTTTGAAAGCAAATCCCAACCAAGTGAGATTAAAAACGTTTTTCTTACATAACGGATTTAATTAATCGCAAGTGCAATAATATAGTGTAACCTTAAATGAAAAACATGTTTTAGTTTAATCATTGGATTTAACATATGGACCAACACAATCCGGGTAACATTTAATTGCGAAGCATTTGTTTTGGCTTGAAACTGTCAGATAATGTATTTGCTAAGGTTTATATATAATAGTTTTGCCAGCATATCTGAAAATATGCAAACCAACTGCTGTTCTTAATATAAGAAGGTTTCAACTGACTACGATAAGATCCCCGTGCGTAGAACGCACACAGCTAGTATAGAATGAAAGCCACATTTAATCCACTGGTTTATAATTTGTGTACCTCTGTGTGTTCTTTTTCTGATTGTAGAATGATTATTTTTGGTTTTGGGCTGTATAGGCCTAGTGTTGTAATGTCTAATGTACCATGCTGTTCTCACTAATTAAATCAAGTATTTGTTACTGTGTATTTATTCTAAATTATTTAAAATCTTCTTATTAATAGACCAGTATACTCAACAATTAATTATAGTATAGACATTAGGTTGTTAAACACAAGTCATATCATGTTGTTAGGTTTTAATGAGTTTGTTATTAGGTTTAGGTTTAGTATTCACGTTAAAAAGTTTGTGAAGTTATCTCAAATCATGACAAGATTAGATTCCAAACCCTTAAGTCTTGTAAAATTAGTTTCATTACAAATGATGATGTAATATGTAATAATTACTCAATAAGATCAACACCAACAATGAACTTTGAAGAAAGAGTATGGTTAAACAATAGTAGAACCACTGAGATTAAGTTATCTGGGTTTTTTTGTAAACATAGATTAGCTTGTTTACACTCTTCGTGTATGCCCCAACTCTGCATTAGATTTATTTGAGTGTTATTCTAGGTTGAGTGACTAAGCAATCGTCTAGGTAAAAAGTCCAGGAACGGCATTTCGTTTTTTGAACCATCAGAGATAATACCACAAAGCTTTGCAAACAACTACAATATGCCTGAAAATCCATTTTATCAACAAATATTAATTATTGATTATTCCATTAGACTGTGGACGGTTCACTAGGAGTTGGAAGTACAAGAAACAACAAATTAGCTTTGTTGAACAAGTTTAAATTCTTTTTCTTAACCCTGCTTTAAAAATAGAAACAACGATGTAGGGAAACATCATTTGTAAACTGTTGTTCACATTATATGCTGCTGCCAAAACTATACTTTCCCTATTAATTTTCAAAACTTACAAATGAATAGAATAATATTATGTAGGCCTACCAATGTAAAATGTATGTGAATTTACAGTAAATTGTACTTTCAGTTTGGCTTTTATAAAAAGTCTGTGAGATAAAATCAGTAACCAACAGCAGCATACTCTGACCCGCTCAACTCAACTAGGGCCTATGTTCATTTTCATTCTAAAACTTGGCAACATTTTAAAATGTTAATGGAATGTCTACTGCTCTCTGTAGCCAAGTAGAATATCAAATAGTCCTACCTTGCATATTTCAAGAAGTCAATTTTCCTCGAGTAGCACAAAGGAAGGATGAATATGGCTGATGAGGCAGTTATGGTAAACTGACGATTCATAAACCAAGTGTGGCAGAAATTAGGCCCGACCAAAGACATAAGGACTGAAACATTAAATTGCTGGTTACAAGACAAATTTTTGAACTATCATCTAGAAATAGAATAATATAATAGTAAATTATGCTACAGTCCGGGAAGTAAGTTAGGTGATTAAGGTATAGGCATGATAGTTCCTGTGCAAGTGCTGTAAACACCTTCTTGGATCACGTACGATACTTTTTGCCACACTAACAGCAATAAGTTTTCACATAAAGTTTTTTTGCTAATTCAGACATGGAGATTAAAAAGATATTTACCTTACTATAGTTCTATTATTTTACCACTCATGCCCATTTTGTTATATATCAGGCAAAAGATAACATCTAATTTCTAATTTCTTACAACTTAGGTATTACTTCATGTGGAATGCCACAATAGGCCTATTCTGTGTTGTCAATTGTGATGAATCATCTTCTGTGATGAAGTAATTCATAAATAATCACAATACTCTAAACTATAACAATTGTTGACAGACGTGTGTTTAGTTTAGAACAAACAAATATTAGCATTGTTGCGATGGTCGAGTCTATTATATTATGTGTGCAGGGGGTAGTTTTGTCCTATAGCTTTGTTTTCAGACCAAAATCAAATAAAAAATCATTTTTCCTACAATTACCTGACAAAGTGGGCTTTCTTGTACTACTGATTATAGCACGCAAAGTTATAATTGTTGCATTTACATACTTTTGCCTTGGGCAATCTTTTTTTTTTGCCACATTACAGTATTCCAACTAAACGACAAAAAACAGTAGGCCTATGCTTTTTTTAGGGACGTAATAGTGTACGTTTGAAAATAAATTGGCAGCACTTGTACTATTTTACTAAGAATTAAGTGGATGCACTGTTTTATGTCATAACTCAAACTCAACTAACTTTATTTACCTTTTTACAAACATAGAATAACAAATAAACACATGATTATAATTAATAGAAATTAAAAGGTGTTATGAAATAAACTAGTCTCACAACAGCACTTAAAATACTATGACTACAGTCTAACCTTGATATAACGAACCTCGATATAACGAATTCCTTGATTTAACGAATTTTTTTTTAATCCCCTAGAACTCTCCATAAGACACAATGTATATTTTACCTCTACATAACGAACAAACCATAACAACGACCTTGATTTAACGAATATTTTGTGATTTCGGCTAAAATAAGACACCTCAATATAACGAATTTATCATTGTCAGAACCTCTACATTGCGAATTTAACCTCTGCATAACGAATTGTCTACGTCTTTCCCTCGATATAACAAATCACCCAATTATTGTTTTGGGAAAATCTGTTTCTTTATCAAATGAAATGGAAAGGTCACGTCATCGCTTGCGCTAACATTCGTCTGCTCCGTTTTACATCTTTGTCTGCTGTCAATCTGCTGCGCGCGCTATGTTGCAACTGAACTGAACTGATTTCATTCACTGAGGACTGATGACGACGTAATGTTTAGTAAGCTGTGATTGGGCGATATGGGATAACTAAGGTGAATTGTACAATTTTTGGATAAAGAGAAAACTAAGAAAGAATATAAAAACAAAACCAAAGAGAAAGAATAGCAATATCGTTATCTTAACATTCCTTTTACGAGTGTTTTTATTATCCTTAAGTTGGCTATGATTATTTACTTTTATAATGACTTATCTAATAATTTATTGTTTTCAATACGATTTGTTTCAACTAGC
The DNA here is from genome assembly GCF_028750875.1 of Macrosteles quadrilineatus. Classification (NCBI taxonomy): domain Eukaryota; kingdom Metazoa; phylum Arthropoda; class Insecta; order Hemiptera; family Cicadellidae; genus Macrosteles; species Macrosteles quadrilineatus. The sequence continues at coordinate 47,975,306 of NW_026542599.1, forward strand.
AACACCAATGCTATAGTTAATGATTATTATTGACATTCCTCTGTTGTGATAAATCAGTACTGTACTGTAAGTAGCCTACCGGCCTATCACGAGCAGTAGCTTACAAAACTTTCTACTGTTTTGTTTTGTTCTTTACATGGTTTATGACTACGCAATACAGTGTTTGGCTAGGTTTTAGGAGGGTTAGAACAAGCTGTGACTTTAAACTTACAGTGTTTAGCCTGTACCAAGGTCAATGCCATTGTCATGATTGCGCAATATTCAAGATCCCTCCCCTTTATTTTGCTGGATAATTTAGGTTCTACTGTACAATGTAAACACTGTACTGTTAAGTATTGTAGCGTAGCCTATGCTACTTTAATTGTATTTTAATGAGGTCAAATCCCGAATTATATTGACCGACGCTGGTTCTGAACCTTGACTTAGCGAAATTCCTGCAAACCTAACCTCTATATAACGAACCTCGTTTTAACAAAATCCTTGATATAACGAACATTCAGTTCAGTCCCTTCAGATTCGTTATACCGAGGTTGGACTGTACAATCAGCTGTTGCAGTGTTTTCCATTTAGTTCAACGCTTGAATTTAGCCTAACCTAAAACATGTTGTTTAGTGTTTGAAAGACTAATTAGTTCTATGCTTTATAAAAACTGTAGGGAAAATATAATGTGTAAAACAAGTGCTAATTGCCTTTGCTGCACTCGAGAAACCGGCCACACTTGGGCGTAAACATTTCTCTCATGTGCAGCAAAGTGCCACTTGGTACACTAGTTAGGTACACAAATATTTAACTATATTCCAAGAAAATCTAGTTATATTCAGAAATTAAAATTTTCAAAAATTGGATGGTCCCCACATAGGGGAAGAAGCCTGTGTGCCCCTTGCTAAAGCCTTGTGTTAGAGGACGCATTCAGTTCTGAAAGTAATTCCCATAGAATTACAAGGCTTGAATGTAATTTTCTTTGATAATGATAGTTATTAAGATAAATTTTATTTATTACCGTATAGTTATTGGAAATTTTGATTTGTCTTCCACTCAAATTATCCCTTTTCCATCCAGGTAAGCCAACAATTAATTATAATAACAATACCTAAAACCTAGGCGCTGGTTTACTATTTTACACCATTAAATCTACCTAGTTTTCTTTTACCTCGATCAAACTGATCACCAATAATGATAAGGAAGGTGACGCAAGTTCCAAAGCAGTATAGTGCGATCAGCAGTGAGCAAAGAAGAGATCCCTTAGAGCCACAAGTTCCTGCGACCGTGTCGTAAAGAGTGGCTGCATGTACGTGCCATGAGGAGTGAGCTAGGACGAGTAGACCAAAACATACACAACAGACCAACACCTAAAACATACCAGAGTGAATAACATATTGCTTATGGTTATAGCTTACTGTTGACCATCAATAATTCAACTCTTACGGGACCGGTAGGATTTCTGATGGCAAGAAAACGTTGGATTACCAAAAAAACATAGGCCTAGCAACATTAATCAATGGGCTAAATGTAAAAAAGTCAACTTATGAATGAAGCCAATTGAGTGTTCAATTAATGAGTTAAGACATTGCACAGTAAAGCAGTGATTATTGAATACAACAAAAATTAATTCAACTAAAATTTTGCTTGTTAAAATTCTCATACAGCTCTATCTCTTAGAAGACATCTGTCTTCTATCTCTATCTTCTATCAGCTCTATCTCTCAATTAAGAAGACATCTGTATGGGGAGATGTATTTTTTTAATTTAAAATTTATTGTTAATCTGTATTTTATATTTTAATAATTGTAATCTTTGACACTATTCAAATGCTGTATTATGTATACTTCTCAATGAATAAAGAAATTGAAAATTGAAATTGAAATTAGCTTGAATAAAAGTAAGTGAAATCTGTGCTGAATTCAATTGGATCTCACTGACATAACATAATTTTAAATGCAAAAAAATCAGGTAAGTCTAATCAATTTAAACAATAAACAAGGCAGAGTTTAGAAACGACGCTATTCTACACCCAATAAACACCGCTATTTACTGTAGGCTAAGGTTTATGAAATCATTACTAAAAGGACTCAAGAGTCCGATCGCATCACAAATTTTGTGGTGTGTCACAAGAATCTATCCTTGGACCTCTGCTCTTTTAACTTTACGTCAATGACATAAGCTTGGCATTGGTCAACTATTAAAACCACATGTACCACTGATGACTTTCAAATAAGTTTTATATGACCATTTTACTGTACAACGGAAACAACTGTGACAGTCTCAGAATGATCAATGGAAAAGTCAATCTAATGGTTACTTGGACCAAAAAAATGGACTGAGACTATCATGAGAAGACAAAACCAGTTAAAATTTGCCATTCTTGACTTCGCACTTCAATTGACTTTGAATCCATAAACCCAGTCACATTGAATGGCAAACAAAGCACTTTCATAAAATACCATAAAGTAAAGAATTTTTGAATATCATTCAACTCTTATTCACTTCAAGGTTGGCAGTTATGAACACACAAAAAGATTCTTTTCCTCCAAAAATTCACTTAAAAAATTACCGAGTTGTTTGCCACATTACCCTTACTACACTTGGGGGTAAGCTATGCGCTTGCTTAATTTGCTTTGCTGCTTTTGATTTGTCTTTAGTGAAATTCCCATAGGTCTCATGGTAAGTAGACTTGGGATTGATTTATCTTTTTTGTTTTGATGTTTCCAGAGGCCAAAAACACCCTCTGTTCAAATACATTTTATATATGCATGTGAGTCCATTACTGAGATAACTCAAGCAAAAATGATCAGATTTTGAAGAGTTTTGTTAAACCTACATTTATTTGAACAAGCTTAAGAACCGGCATGATCTGGTACCAACGACTATTGGTACGTTGGTTTGTGGGGGGTTTTAAGGGGTAAAAATTGGTTTTCCCCAATTTTCGGCTGTAAAAACACAAAATTTCACAATCTCTTTTATACAACTTTTTTTGGTGCCTTGAAAATGAATGATTTTGTATATTGAAGCGTTTATTTCTAAAGATAATTTTTAAATTTATGAATTTAAAATTCCCATTTTATTCTGATGAAAAATAAAAAGTTGGCTTATACCGAGTTTGTTGTTGGATACCGGTCTGGTAGGCCTATATTTTAATCATATTTGTAACTTTTTATTTCATACTAAGCTAAGCCTATCAATATTTTAAAAAATAAGCACGCCTCATTTCCTTCCCTGTAGCCAGCAAACCTAAAGAACTCTTTAATGTTATTTGAGGACATTAAAACTGACAATTTTAAGGGAATATTTTAGTAGAAATGTAGCAAGGTAAAATGGAACTTCACTTAGTCTGCAGGTTTTTTACGGCGGGAGTATTTTTTATAACAGAGTTGTCAAGTACTTACTTACTTACTTGTCAAGTAAAACAATGTAGGCCTATAGGCCAATTAGTTTTCTTTCAGTTAAGTTAAGTGTAAGAAAGGAAAATGTGGCTCTAAATTGGTCTGTATAAATAAATAATTTATCATTTAATCTCATTTCACTTAAATGAAATTTAAGTATAGATGATTTATACAAACACAATTGGTCTCTGGTTCTTACCAACTGGACCAGAAGTGCTACAGTAATCCCTCCAGCTTGGTCAAATGCTTGTGGAAAGTTGAGAAGGCCAGCTCCCAAAGCAGCGTTCACCAGTAAGAAGACAGCAGCTAGACGACTTGACTCTCCTGAGAAAAGAGATTCAACTGTTATGTTAAGGTGACCCTACTTCTGAAGTGTGCGATTGTTTAAAACAAAGGATCCAATATATATTATTAGCTGAAAAAATACTCTTCTAGTTACAATGATTGAATGGAAAATCGCAAAAGTTACCTTCTCTATGCCTAAATGCATTGGTTTGTCTAGACTTAATGCAAACTAGCTAAGTTATGCAGCTATATTTTGTTCTATAACAGACAAAAGCGAGCACAGCTGGTCAAAAGTTTGTGTAGTAGGCCTACAATATTTTTGTTCGGGAAAACCCGGGTTACAATTTTGCAAATGACCAATAGCTAAAGCTCTGTGACAATGACAATGCTGCAAAAAGTTCAGAGTCTACCTTAGGTACTTTGGTATTATACGGAGGCCACCCTTGTACAGTGTGCTGCAGCGGAAGCCAAGTCAGGTTAGCCCATCATAAATATGTTTGTAGAACTGTTCTCATTTTGTTATGAATCGAAAGATACCAGATGAGTCATACTTTTGCCCGCCAAATCCCTCCAAGTAGGCCAAGGTCAGGTTGTTGACAGGAGCGAGTGCATCACCTGTCACCGCCTGGGTCGGTGTCCTGGAGTAATGTCTCATCTGATATTGTTCTCTTCATAATGAAACTAGGAAGGTCCTAAGAACATAGCTTATTTATGACGACCCTACCTAACACAACCGCCGCAGCACGCTGTATATCTACTTGGCGGAGTATAGCGGCGGCGACGCATTCAACTCAATTCTGGGAGGCAGAACTCAAAAGGCCGCTGATTGTAATCAAGTCAGATTTGTACAGTAAGTTAAGTCAATTAAAGTATTTTCTTTCTAATTATGCAGTTATTTTCAGTCTCCAGTAAAAAAATCCCTCTAAAAAAGTGGCCTCCGGAAAATACCATAGTACCCTACCGTACCTTAAGCAGTATATAGATAACGAAAATAGGATAGGTTAGCTTTCTATGATATTAAACTATGTAAGGATATATGATCGATAACTTAAATAACTTGTTTAAACAACAAAACTGATAAAATTATGAAAATTGCTCTCGTCATTTAATCAACTAAGGTTATTTCAAAAGACAAAAAACAACATGGGTGTAACAACAATAAACAACCCGATTGCCGATAACCTACACTTTACCTTCTTAGTCTAATCATTGACTATAAGTTATATCTTACCGTGTCAATGGTCTAATCTAACTTAACTTAAGGTGAGTTGTGCAAACTGAACAATAACCTCACTTCTTGTTCCTAGCTTCTTAGGTGTGTGAGGCGCGGAGCCTTGAGAAAGTAGTTTTGTATATTTCCGCAATTTTCAGTGGTTTCCGAGCCTTAAAAAATGTTTAAAGGTATTTTATCGTTTAATAAGTTAGTTAGAATTGTAGGAAAGGTTCAACTTATGAAGGTTTAGAAGAAAAGTCCAGAAAGATCAGAAATACCAAATGAAGTTCAAGGGCAAAGAGTAATAAGTTACTATAACGTAGGCTATTGCAGGTAAGGCTAGTTTTAGGCCTACTTACCTCTTTCTGATATAACTAGGCCAGCAATCGAATCACTAGAACTGGATGTACTTGATGTTATTTCATCATTCCCTCCTGCCACAGAGTTGCCATTATGCCTTGCATTATCAATAGTACTCAAAACACTGTCCATACTTGGTTGATAAGGGTAAGAACTATCCAGACTTTCAATCTCATGACCATCATCCATTTTTTGGCACTAAGTTAACTTATTAAGTTAATATTTGTTACCAAGTTTATGTGAGGATCATAGTAACCAAACCAATGCTGTAAACAACGGATATTCATGAGAAAAATTAATAGGCCTAAAGCTTTTACATTGATATCACACGAAGAGGTTAATCACCTTGCTGCAAGCAATCGCTGACACTATGTTTATTCACTATAAAGTTAGTTGATTGTGATGAATGATGATACGTCTTGGGTTCTTTTCTTGTTGTCTCGTCTTCTTTTTCTTGACAGTCGACAGCGTGACAGTGGCGAGTGACAGTTACTGACTGACTGACTGAGTTCAGTTCAGTGAGTGTGTTCCTATAGCGTCTAGATACTCAGAGCAACGAGTCGGCTCACCGGAGCAAGACAAAATGAGAGCATTCTATTGGCTGAGGGAACCGCAACGATACGGTTTGGAGCCATCGGCCTCGGTGGTCAAATGGATAGCGTGCCGGGCTGAGAATCTGAAGGTACCAGGTTCGAATCCCATCGATGGCATAAACTTTTTGTCTAAGATTATTGCATTATCAGCAAGTTTGTTTAGTTTTGTTAGGTTATGACAGTTTAATTTTATAATTAAAGCCTTATAAAATTGAATTTGAGCTATTTATAGTTTTATTTTATGAACAGAACTTATTTTTTCGATTAGTAAACATTCATTCAATTTGTTCATTATCAGCAAGTTTGGTTAGTTTGGTTAGGTTATGACAATTTAATTTTATAATTTAAAAAATTATAAAATTGAATTTGAGGCATTTATAGTTTTATTTTAAATAAATAAATAATAAATATAAAAAGGCCTTTATTTACAAGCGAGTTTCATATACATGATTTTCAAACTTACTCAAGTCAAACTAAAACTAAACTAACCTAATATATACAGAAATTTAATATACAAAAAAACTACAAAGAAAAAACATTTACAATATTCAGATATTCTGAAGCCAATATGTATTAATATTTTATGAACAGAACTATTTTTTCGATTAGTAAACCTTCATTCAATTTTTTCATTTTCAGCAAGTTTGGTTAGTTAGGTTAGGTTATGACAGTTTCCCCTAATTTTATAATTAAAAATTAATTTCATATTTTTTTAGTTTTATATTTTTTTATTTCTAATTTTAAACTCTCATTTTGTCCGTATTAAAAAACTACAGCTGAAATAAAAATTTTGCAGCCCCGACTGTCGCTCCGGTGAGCCGACTCGTTGCTCTGAGTATCTAGACGCTCGTGTGAGAACCGTTTACAAGCGTCTACAGCCTGACTGATCACTTATTGCAAACGAAAAAACGCGAGCGTTTCAGGGCAGGAATTGGACTAGCCTACTGCGCATGCGCCAGAAAGAATCAGTTCAGTTGTATTTGGTCTTCAACGAGTCGACTCAGGAGTCATAACTTACTAGTTCAGTTCAGTTTCAGTTCTGTTCTGCTGTTAGCTACCTCCGTTCCGTGACGATTGACGACTTGAGTCAGTCATCTCTGTCACCCCCATCATCCGTTGCATTTTAAGTACCTATTCGGTACTTTAATACTAACTATGGGAATGGACTAAAAATTGAGTTTTCCCATTTTTTACCCTAAAAACATTGTTTTTTGTATTTTTCAAGTTATTTTGTGATATTTGACAAAATTAATAATTTAAACTTAATATGTTCAGATACCATGAATATTTCAGAGTACTTTTCCAGAATATTCTGAGAATGTTCTTCAGATTTCTAGGCATATAAAAATTTTCTTTGAATATTTTTTATGAATGATCTAAGTATATTCAAGGAAATTGCCTGGGATGTTGAGAATGATCTCAAACATTTTAGAAAAATTCCAGGAAATCCTATTATTTTTCATGTTGTATTTAAATGTTATACGGTATATACAAGTGAGTTAACAAATTTTTAGATTTTCTCGAATTTGATGTTGGCAGATATTGATTGCAGTCCATGCCCTGGAATTTGAGTGGAGCAGAATCATTGCAACTATAAAATAAATTGAAATACCATCCAGAGAAAATATAGGAAATAAGGTCAACGATATTTGGTATCAAATTAAACTTACCAAATTCAAAATAACTTAAGAGTTTTTGGAATTGTTTACATATTTCAACCTCCTTTGTTTGAATAATCTTTATGTTAGTCTGGAATTTTCAGATTTTATTTTAGTTCCTTTATACATTTAAACAGACCAATGCATCTGCAACTACGCATGCAACTTAACGATGTACAACTTGGTCAATGGCAATAAACTTTCTTATTCTTATTCTTATTGCAATACAAAAACACCAATAAATAATAACAATGGTATATAAAAAGCTGTTGTGTTTACTATTTTATATTTTTGTCAGGGGTGGGTTTTTACAAATCAGGGTTTTAAGTCTTCAATCAGTTCACCAGCACCTCAATCAATGACTCTGTAACAAAACAACTCTGTTTTAGGTTAATTTAATAAACATGGGCAACACATTCAATGTGAAGCCTACAGCGTAGTTCACACTAGTAAACATATTGTATGTGGTACTATGGGGTTATTGCATGAAGTTTTGGCTTTTATTTTTTTATTCGTGTCACTATAACATAGTAAAATGTACAGTAGCCTACAATAGACTCCCTCTTATCCAGACTCTCGGGGCCGAGGTCAGTCCGGATAATGGGTTTTCTCGTTAAACTGACGTCCCACAAACTCATTAAAACTGACCGTTTAAATGCATACTGTATATACAGTATTTGACTAAAATGTAGTAGAGCATAATCACTGTTCTCATATCCTTAACACAAGAACAGTCGTTTCAGTAACGCTTACCTCCCACTTCCTGCCGACCTAGTCCGGTTAAACCGATGTGCTGATAAAAATTGCCCGGTTAAAGGCCTATTTTGCTTGGAGCGATTGCAGTGATAGACGCGTGGCGATAATCGCTCCGCGATAGTAGCCGGGCACTGCTCTGACGGAGTTTGCGTTGTCCTGTTTTGCTTGGAGCGACTATCGCAAGAGTCGCTAGCTACAGTCGCGGACCACTGCCCCAGGGACCAGTCTGAGCGATAATCGCGCCGCGACTGATGCGCAGAACCTCAAAACAGTGCAATTCACTCAGTAGGCACATAATAGGGGTTAAATTAACCATAATTTACTTTATTGTTCACATTAATTTTTCTATTCATGTGCTGTTACGATTCTACTGTTTTGGTTATATTTCATTACACATTAATTTCATTTTCTAAATTAAATTTTAGTAGAAACAGGCGACTTGTTTAAATTTGTTAAGATAATTTACGTCTATTCAAATTTATTAAATATAAAATGCTTGACTGTTCCAAGTTGTTATGTGTTATTTACGTAGTGTGGGCGTTAATACTGTGTCAGTTTTTGTGAATATTTTTTACAATTTTTATTTAGACTCCAGGTTTTATTTTCCGACATTCATGTACTCTTATTGATATCACTATTTTTTTTATTTATATAAATATATTTTTTCATTGATATCATTACAGTTTTCTATTCATGTCCTAGTGATACGTATCCGTCCCTAGTCCTAAGTATCACTATGTATTTTCAATCGATCGTCCATTGATACTTCCACTAGGGTCGAGTGGAGCCTCGTCTCCTAAATCCTCACCGAGGAGACCCTTTAATGAATTACAATTCGCACTCATGACTTCACCATTGTGAGTGCTGATATTTAACTAACTATGAAAAATCGCTGTGCGATCGAAAATCAAACGCTCTAAGCAAAACGGCCGCCTTGTCAGCTATAGTAGCTGAGTGATAATCGCTGTGCGACTATCGCTACAGTCGCTCCAAGCAAAATAGGCCTTAAGAGATGTAATTTGACTTGGCCTATTGTATAAATGTATATACTTAATGGCAATAAAGAGATTTGATTTGATTTGACATGCAGGACAGCAGGAGAGTCAGAGTGGTGGGGAAAGACACCTCGCCCCAACGACTTATCCCCACCACTGCTCCAGGCCCTTCCCCACCATCACCCTTCACCCCTACATGCGCGAGACAGCCATGGTTCTGCGTAGGTTCTTTTGAAAGTGGTAGGCCTATAGTTTATAAACAAACAAGGTATCATTAACAAAACGTTTAGCTTTTTTCTATAAGCTAAGTTACTCATGAAATGACACGACTAGGTATAATTTGGCGCTTTTGACAATCAGTTTTGATAGAAAACTGTACAACACTAACCCAACCCAATGATGATACTATTGGAACAATTTGTAGGCTATTTATTTAGGTGTTATCTGGTTTTTATTAACATAAACTAAACCAAACTGAACTAACCTTGTTTAACCACCACAGCACAGTGTGAAAGTCTATTTGAAAAGAATCTATGGCTTTAAATATTCATATCACGATACAGTAACTTTAATACTCAAAACAAAAATCAGAATTTATATCGCAGGGAATAATATAAAATACTATTTGTATAACGAACTGATATTTCACCCAATATATAAGTTATTAAAGGTATTGAAGGTACTGATATTGCAGGTTGTCTAAAGGACTTTAGTGCAGTTCTTAATAGCCTACATTGTTTATAGTAAAACATTCTAGCATAAAATGAAGACTGTAAATGTATTGTTATTTGTTTCATCAAAATTACCCCAACTAAAGAATAAATTGTAGGCCTAGTTATTTTGATCTTTATAATAATATTATAATATTAGTAAGATGACCATAACAACCTGTATAATGATTTTTACATCACTAAGTAGAGGACAGATTGTTTATTCCTAAAAGTAGGTAACGGGACAACAGTTTTTGGCCGCTACAAATTAATAGCCTACAATTTAATCGTTTATAAAACTTAACATATATTTTCCTGTCGTTGGAGTTTCAAATAGCATGTTTCTCATGGCCATGTTACTCTAAATAACTTCAAACAAACCGCTATTTAAATTAAACAAACGATGTTTTAATATTCTGACTATTACAACAGCGCGAGAAAATGCCTCTTTCAAAAGGTTACAGCATTCTTATTAAGTTAGAGACTATATGTGTGTATGAGTAGCAAGTATAATCATAGACAAAAAGAATTATATACAGACTACCAGCCGTGCTACTTATAACACAAAGTACTTTAATAACACGTGGGCTGTTTTTGCCAAAGTTATGGAATCTGTAATGTTCTCTCAAATGTATTCCTACTTTGAGGAGAACAATCTCCTAGTTCCCTCACAGTTTGGCTTTAGGAAAGCCAAATCGACAATATTAGCTGTAGAGTCCTTGGTGTGTGAAATTATCAAGTCTTTTGAGTCCAAAAAGTCAACACATGCAATTCTTTGCGACTTGTCACGTGCTTTTGACTGCATTCCTCACAATGCCCTTCTGGTAAAACTCAAATTCTATGGTCTAGGAGATGTTGCCCTCAAAGTGGTTTCCTCTTACCTGTCAAATAGGAAACAAGTTGTTAGTTGGAATGGGGCCTTTTCAGAGAAAGGTGATGTGCTCCATGGAGTTCCCCAAGGCTCTATCTTGGGACCCCTCAGGGTGTCCACAGAAATTTTGTCATCAATTTCCCTGACTTTCCATGACTATCCATGACCATTAACCATTGATTTCCATGACTCACGAACTTAACTCAAAAATTATAATATACCGTACACACACGAATAATACTGCCTAGTCAAGTTATTTCACAGAAAATATTGAAATATGTATTAACAGATAACAATGGAGTACAATAGGTACAACAATGAACTAATACAAACTCAAAACCCATAAACTAAGACAACTGTATAAATTGAAATTGTCGTACATTTGTGAAAAATTCGGAAAAATGCTACAATAGTCGCGGTTACGGCCGACTAGAGCATTGAAAGGTCCCCTGAAATCCATCCATCATTGGGGATTTCCATGACTTTCCATGACTTTTTGCCTATTTCCATGACTTTCAATGACCATAATTTGTTTCCATGACTTTCCATGACTATCCCTGACTTTCCAGAATGTGGACACCCTGCCCCTCTTATTTTTGATTGCCATTAATGATTTGCATTACCATGTTAATAGTCACATTATTCTATTTGCAGACGACACAACTTTATTTTCGTCTGATAAAAACTGGTTCCTGGCTCAGTCAGCAGTGCATGACTCTTTGGCCTTGGCTCAGCAATGGTTCATTTTAAACAAATTGGCTCTTCCCACATAGCACAGAATATTTATTTGATATCAAATAAACGTTCAATATATCAAACTATGTCAAATCAAAAATTTGATATTTATTTGATATTCATTTAATGTTTAAAATGTCAAAGTCAAACAATGTCAAACTTTGAATATTTATTGTATCTTCAAAATATCAAAGTCAAATAACATCAAATTTAGAATATTATCTAAATATTCTTAATGTTAAAAATTTGATTTTCTCTTTGAAAATTTCCAAATATAATAGTTTAAAAAATTTTTAGATTTAACTTTTTAAATTTTTTTGAGTAAAGAATTAGTCCCCAGCCTACTTTGTAACATGGAGGTCGGAGGTCAATTATCTCAAAATAATTAATAATAGGAAGGAACACTGAACACTGTAATTTTTAATTAATTGATGATGGATTTTGACTTTTCGCGGGGGGGGGGGTTGTTGGAACATCTGATATTTTTCTGAATCTAGGCTTACTACACATTTCAAGAAGAGTGAATAGGAAACACAGCTTTTTTAAAAGTTTTGTTTATTAATAAAAAAGTCAAACGATTGGCCTTATCATTTTATTTTTACTAGTAAATTAAACCAAACGTAAATTTAAATTTTTTTAAGTGTAATATAACTCTAAAAATATGTTAAGTATCTAGTTTGAGCTTGACTTGGCCCATTCGTATGAAAGGAAGAGAGGAAGACTGAAGACAAAACAGTATGATTTATCTATGACAAAACACCAACTTAATTCTAACCTAACTCAGCAAACAAAACAAAACAATACAAAACAAATTACAAAATCCGTCGCGCGACCACCGACCAGTGGTGGCCAGTTTACTCACGGTGTGGATTTATTTATTTATTAACCAACAAATTGCCCATTTTGAGGGAAAGTACACGACACGATTTATGTAAAATGTACCTATGACAACTAACTTGTTGAGTAGGCTACATAAGTAGTGAAAATGAAAATAAACTATGGAAGCAACAAGAGTATCAAGATTCAAGAACAAGACATACATAACCGATAACCTCAAATCAGTTAACTTAAGTGTGCTGATATTTTGTTTAGTGTGTGTCACTGTTAGTTTAGAGTTGTTATTTTTGTGACTGGGTATTGGCATAACCTACACCGAACATCTTTTCACGTTTTGATCCTTGGAGTATGTAAGTATAAGTCACTATAGGCCCTACCTAGTAACATAGACGTATTTTAGGCCTTGGCCTTACCTAGACCTAAGTTAAGCTACTGTACAAATTAAATTGGCCAACTTATCATTCCTAATGCCTTAACTTAAGTATAAATAGATAAATCTGAAACCGCAAAATAGGCAATCTGTTTTAGAGGAAGTATTTTTCTGCATACTAATTAGGCCTAGGCGTAAGCTACTAAGTTAGGCGGCTTGCTTAGTTCTTACTGAACCAGTAGTTTATTTAGCTTCAAAGGGCAACTTCCGGATGAAAATAGTGTTCAATATATAGGCTAGTAAGTAGGACTAACTAACTGGTTTACAAGGCAAATGGAATACCATACTGTGTTGTAATACCTTGTTAGGCTAATTTTGAAATATTACTAAGTTATGTGGGTTATATTTTACGTCAGTCACTAGGCCCTAACTTAAGTTTATGTAAATTCACCATCAAGAATAAGTTAACTTAATTTAGGCTAGCCTAGGCCTAACATATTCTACCTCAACCAGGTTACAATTTACCGGTAGGCCTATTATAAAAGAAATAGCCTAGCCTATTTGAAATCCATTTTCCTTTTAAACTGAATTGGGGTACACTTCCGTATCTGTTGTCAAAAACAACTGAATGAACATAGGCTATAACGATCGATATTTTCATTCGGTTGTTTTTGACAACAGATACGAAAGTCTACCCCTGTATTGTCTCTTAGTCTTTTGTATTTTAGTTGTTGTCTGCTTCCTTTACTAACCAATGATTAGGCCTAACTAATCTTGATACATATTTAGGCCAGAGAAAGGTATGCATGAATTTAACTAAAAGTAGTTTTCTCTCCATTGTTTCAGTTGATAACTCTGCAGCTTTGGTGGAAGTTATTATTTGGTAGCAGTGAATAATTTGCCTACGGTACCAAATCTCCCGAGTGACAAAGTGGCTGTCTAGCAGCCTGTAGGCTGGGAAGGAGGAATAAATTTTTCTTTTGCAATCTGCATCTGAAGCCAGCTATCTTGCGTAAGTTTTTTTTTTTTTATTTACAATCAGACATTAATAATAGGTAGACATACATATATTTCAATTAGGTTTTCTCAAAATTTAAATAAGTTAAAATAAAGTTTCAATCTTAGGTGTTTTTATTTCAATTTTTCTGTTTGATTCGCCATGACTGTGTATGTCTTTTTTGCCATAACGGGTACAGTTCCGCAGAGAACCTGCGATATATTATCGGATGAATAACATTATATATCAATAATTATCCGATTCAATACATCGTTCCCTATGTTTTTTCACTATGTAAACATCAAATTGAGTTATGATTTGCAGATTTGGTGAATTGGTTTTGCAATATTAATATCAAATCAGATATAGGCTATATACCGTCCGATAATATATCACAGGTTCTCTTAGGAACTGTAGATAAGTTAGGCTCTACCACCAAAACACAACCTAATTCATGATAGGTACCTATTGGGTAATAACGTAGCCTAAGGTTCATCACACAGTTAAGAGAGTTTCTCTTTTTTTGTGACCCACTTATATAGAAAGTCTTTGATTTACACTTTATAAATATTCCGGCAGTGCTAACTTGTGTAAAAGAAAACTGTATTAGTTGAATTTTTTTAAACGCACACATAGGCCTATACACACACCAAACTACATCCGACCGTTGCACTCATTTCAGTCAGTGCTCACCCCAATATTTGTCCGTTCAAGTGACTGAGGATTACTTTTACCACTACCTAGGTCAAAATTTTCAATTTTCAGATTTAGATTTAGCTTTAACAAGGCTACTCAAAAGAAGCGAATGCCATCAAAATATAAAATAGATTTCACTAACAATTTAATATGTGTACCTAGTTGTAGGCTATCCTGGGTGTTGATCAGGAAAATTAAAATATATACAAATTCTAGTGCTAATACTAATCCCTTTTATACAGAGGCAGAACCGGTACGCAAGAACACTAGGATCATGGTGTAATGGAAATATATGTTGTTGCTACTATAATCAAGAATTGGCTTCGCCCAGCAAAGTTTAGGATTGATGCAAGGTAAATTTATTGTGTTATTTATAATTTAGGTTAAAGAAAAGATTGCTTATCTAATTACCTAATATAGAACTTAAATTTTATTATAATTAACAGATTAGGCCGACATCTAACTACTGTGATGTTTTCTTTTCAAGTTGTGAATTTTCAGTGACAGGCTATGCAAATGAGCAAAACTTAATCTGCGGTTTTATCCATCTCTTTTTTCTTTATTATCAAGAACTCAATGCCTTATCGACAAATTTAATTATAAAGTACAGGTATAGTAAAAAAATAGGTCTTAAAAATGCCTAACGAAGGGGTCTCCAACCTACAGCCTGTGGGCTACATCCGGCCCTCATGCAGTTTTATTCCAGCCAGCAGAAAGCCAGCATACGTTTTTGAAAATTATTATTTTTTATAGCAAACACCAATTATATTCTCCCACGATTGCGTAAACACGTGTGGTCAGGTGGTCTCAGCTATATCGTGATCATCTCCCGTGATCTCGCCAAGACTCACGAGCATATTATACTGCAGTCTCGACGGTGCCGTGATTGTCTTTTGCAATCCCAGCAACACCCTTCATTGTTGACCGTGATTTCCTTGAGGTGTAAAAAGAGAACTTTGTCAATGAATGCAGGCTCAGCCATGGGATATTTATTTACCTCGCGGCTCATACCATAATTAAGAGCAATTAACTGTCTCTTCCCCATTCAAAAAAATTTGTGTACAATACCCTGTCTCCAAGTTGGCAGGTTAACGTATTTAAATAGGAACATAGTAAATGTCTCTCACTTGCTAATTTTTTCTCAATAGGCCTAGGGGAATATTAGTAGTAGTCAAGTAGCGGCAGATTAATTTAAATATATATATTTTTAATTGATCCTAATTGGCAGAACTACAAATTGAAATCTTAAACTAGCTGACATTTTAAGTGTCAAATTTTATAGCCTATTCTCACTAAAAAATCATTGAACTTTTTGTCAAAGATTTAGCTTAGAATGTGATTACTTCTTAATTGCACATCTTTCGTTAGAATTAGAGGCATTTATAATTTTATTTTATGAACAGAACTATATTTTAGATTATTAAAAAAGGAAACTATGTAGTTTATTTGTTTATGCATAGATTTTGATAAAATTTGGCAAACTTATTTACTTTATCCTATACTATTGACGTATGCTCAAAAAAACTTTTTACCTTCTCCATGTCTGCAAACCTAACCTTGTTAAATCTAATCTTCAATTCAATTTTTATCTTGTATATTTTTTTATATTATCAGCAAGTTAGGTTAGCTTATGACAGTTTAATTTTATAATAGAATGCTCTCATTTTGTCCGTAGTAAACCTTAATTCAATTTTTTCACAATCAGCAAGTTTGGTTAATTTGGTTAGGTTACGACATTTTAATTTTATAATAGAATGCTCTCATTTCGTCCGTATCACAAAAAGCCTTTACCTTGTGACAAACGACAACTACAATCGCATCGATAGTAGATGATGTTGTGATTCGATAGAGTAGCGAACAATTAACGTTAGTCGCTAAATCGGTGGCGTTTTTAGACAAAAAAGTGCTCACCGAGGAAAAAGGGTTGGAGACCCCTTGTCTAACATATTATATTTTATCTATAGCTGTCTTAGAAAATAACTCTGTTGAACCTCTTTTACAGGAACAATAGAAAACTCAAGAAGGCCATTTGGGAGATGAAGAAGACCAGAATTATTTTTTTTTGTAAATTGTACATATCTTTTTTATATTTGTGTTTAAATAATTTTTAATTAAACTTATTTTATCATACAAACAAAGTTTTTTCTTTAAAATGTTTTCCTTGAATGCAATTTTGTTTTAAACAAATGTGTTTTGTGATACTTTTGTTAATGTTTTGTCAAATAAGAAATATATATATATATTTACATTTTTGGGTCACCCAAGAACTTTAACAAACTACCTATAACTTCAGAATAATAAGTCAAATCAAGGTAAGAACAGTAAAGAAGTCTGAACTGATATTATTTTAATCGCCATGAAATTTGAAATGTGAAAAAATGCAACCTAATTCTTCTAAACATATTTTACCAATAAATGTATGAGACATTTATTTGATATTCAATTTAATATTTATTTAATGTCAAATTAAGTGAGGTTGAACCTAAATTGACCATTTATTTGATATCAAATGAATGTTTGCGAATATTAATTTAATATTCGAATGTCAAAAATGTTATATCAATATTTATCACCATCATATTTAAAATGTGAATGTAAATTCAATCATATTCTCTTTATTATATTTTACCAATAAATTTATGAATGTCAAATTTGATATTTATTTTATATTCAATTTGAATATTTATTTGATGTAAAATTGAGTGACGTTTGAACCTAAATTGAACGTTTATTTGATATCAAACGAATGTTCGTGAATATCAATTTGATATTCAAATGTCAAAAATTTGATAGCTATTTGATATCAAATAAATATTCGGTGCTATGTGGGTTAACCCTTTCAGTGCTAGGCCAATAATTCATATTTTGTAAGACTTTTTTGTTTGCCTTTTAATTCCATTACCTGTTGTTGAATTTTAACTGTCATGTTGTCACTATTTTATTAATTAGGCTAATTTTGAATAATAACACAATAAGAAAATATATAAGAAAGATAAATCCCGCTATTTGTAGTAAACATTAAATAAAACTTAGTTTTTGTTGTAATTTTCCTGGTTTTCCTATAAATTTTTATGTTCTGATAGCATTATTTGAAACCAAAATCTCATAAAATCAAAAGACATATAGTTTACAATGTAATATTGAATTTAACCTTGATTTAGTTGGACGAGGTTATCGTAATATAGCCATTTTAGGGAAACTAATGTTTTGCAGCAAAGTCTCAGGAACACATTTATGATCACTGTTGTGTTTAAACTAAAAGATTGCATCTAAATAGTCCGTGACTAACTGGTGCTGCTACCTAGTAACGCATTGAACAACCATCTGCAGCGCCATCTGTTCGCAATCGTCGGCGACAGCTTAAATACCGGGTTTTGACTCCCCACTCTTCAAGCACGGATAGCCGAGAAGGCTAGGGCGTGTGTCACTTGGCCAGTGGCATTCGTCTGCTCGGGTTCGAATCCCGTCCTGTGTGGCAAATAATTGGTGACCTGTGTGTTTGTAGCGATATACTACAACCACTGGGGCATAGTGAGGTGTTCATAATCCTTGGTTTAGACATACACCTCGAAATCATCGGATTGGGCGAATCTTTTAGCTAAGTGGTTGATAGTGTATCCTATGAACATGCAGGTCACCAATGGCCGTTTTGCTATTTTTTGTTAAAATAACCTTCCTCTCTATATCCCTTAGATTGTATTGTATACAATCTTAATCTATATCCCTTAGAGATTTTTTAAAACAACGATATATCGTTGCATAGCACTGAAAGGGTTAATGATTTGAAAACCCAGGAAATAACTTTCAGCCTTTTGCCTAATGTACCTGAAAGTTTGTCTGTAAAACTGTTAGGTTTTGTACTGGATCCCAAGCTGTCTTGGGAAGGTCACATAGATGTCCTGTGTAAGAGACTGAGCAGAGTGTTGTTCCTGCTTAGAAAGCTAATGTCTGAGCTTCCAAGGCCTACAGTTAGGCAGGCCTACCATGCTTTCTTTCAGTCTATTTTAGCCTACGGAACCAGGCTGTGGGGCCATGCCACTGGTACTCAGAGAATTCTATTAATCCAAAAGAGAGCTGTTAGAGTAATTTCAAATGCTGGGTACCTTGACCATTGCAGACCTTTGTTTGTTGAAAATGAAATTTTGACAATTGTAAATGAGTACATTTTTCAGTGTCTTGTGGCAATAAAAGCCAGACAAGACTCTCTTCATGTAAATAGCGATGTACATAGTTATGATACTAGGAATAAGTTTGATATCTTTGTACCTAGAAATAGGCTTCAAAAATCAATGTGTTCTTTTCCTGTTTCAGGCATTAAACTTTTCAACAAATTGCCCCAATGTACAAGAAATTTAAACACAAAAAAATTCTCCACTTTTGTAAAAAATTGGCTCACACTAAATCCTTTTTACCATGTATCTGAATTTTTCAACTGCGACAAGAGCAATCTGGTGGTAACCGGTTGAGTCATTTTCAGGTACACCTGCATGGTTTGTGCATGTTTTCTTGTTTTGTTTTTTTGACTTGAGCTTATTTATTTGAATTGTTTGTTGATAGATTTGATTTTGCATGTTTTATTTATTTAAATGACGAGCCTATTGTACTTATTGTATTTAATGGTAATAAAGACTTATGACTTATGGTGCTGCGGTTGCCATGGTTACCATAGGTTCCGGCGCACACCGCTGTAGTTTACGTAGCGCGTACGCCGTAACTACCGTGGTGCTCCAAGCGGTGTGCGCCAGAACCTATGGTAACCGCAGCACAGCTGACGTCTATAGCCTATTTAATTCTTTTTGTCTATGGTATAATGTAAAGAATGGGTAGGGGAAGGTGTTATACCTTGGACCTATTTTTAGTTTTTTATTTTTCAAATGTCTCAGATCTATTAAAACTAAACCAAAGTAAACCCAATCATCATTTTGCTTTATAATGTATAATTACTCATTGTTTCAATCAATTTATACTGATATTTCCAACATAAAAAACACATTTTTCAAAACCTTACAATAGGTCCAAGGTACAACATGGGTGTTGTACCTTGGACCTATGGGTGTTGTACCTTGAACCTAGGGTTTTAAAACACAGTTTTTAAAGATAAATTGTTTACTTTAACATAAGGCTGGCTTTATAATAACATACATTGTTAACCTGAATAACCAATATGAAGTGAGCACTTAGTTAGGCATAATGATGAATCTACTCAACATTGTAAATGTCCAAATTGACGCCAAATGTAAATTTTTCCAGTTGCCGAGCGGAGCCTCCTGATACAATTGGATGCGGTAGTTTGAACAAAACATCACTTTTGTCAATGTCATAAACTGTTAAATCATCTCTCATAAACTTCTGGCTATTCCCATCCCTCTTTAAATACTGAATCTTCAGATACGTGTCACAGACTTCTAGGACTTCTGCTGCAAAATGTTTCACCATGGTCTTCCCGGCTATTTTCACTAACACATAAGCTCCAGAGATGATGTTTTCAACGTCAGGGTCCTCCAATTCCCCGAAATCTTCCTCTGATAAACCTGATTCATCATATAATGGTTCATCAAGATCTTCGGAATCCGAATCATATAGTTTCTTGAATTTAAGCTTCTTCTTAGGTTTTGCTGTATTCTTGATTGACTTCCTTTCTTTCTTGATCTGCTTCTTAGCTATGCATGCGGCTTTTTCAGCTTCAATTTGATTTTTTGTTGGTGTGTCAGTAAGAATGCATGACTTTTTCTTGGGGCGACCCTTCCTTGTTTCTTTTCTTGGTTTAGCTTTAGGGTATGGTCTTATGTCTTCTGGAGAGAATGTTATGCGGTTTGGAAGGCTAGTACCGGTAGAACGTTCAGGACTGCAGATATCCAATTCAATGTGGCTTGATAGAGAAATCAATTCAGGATTAGAAGATGTTGCAATTCCAGGAAGACCTTCATCTACCTCATTCTCATTTTCATCTTGATTGGCATCATCTAGCTGGGTCATGGGTCTGTCCGTAACAGAAGATGGCAAGAATTCATGTTCAGGGAAGATATTTTCGTTGAGAGGTTGTAAACCACTAGCTTTGAATCCGTTGAGAATGTTCGCAGGAGTGAAACTCAACGAGAAAGCTTTGCCAACCAGCTCCGCAACATCATATATAGTTGCCGGCTTACCAGCATTGTCTGGTCTTAGCATCCACTCATGCATGGCTGTGTTATAGAAGGTCTTGAAACTTCCAAACACTGTCAAGTCTAATGGCTGCATCCTGTGACTCGTGTGAGGATGGAATGTTACCAAAGTAACACCGTTATCTTTGGCTTTTTGGATGGTCTGCACTGAAATATGACTCTCATGGTTGTCAAGTAGTAGGATAGTTTTATTTTCTTTGCTCGATTTGCTGTATTTTATGAAATGTTCCATAAATTGAAAAAACAGCTCTTCGTTAGACCAGCCTGAGGGACTGGCTCCGCCTATGGCGCCTACAGGAGCTCACTTTAGCATATAATCCTTGAAGTTCTTTCGTGGAAATACCAACATAGGTGGTATAAATCCACCTCCAGCATTGATAGCAGCAATTACTGTAATGTTTGTTCCTCTTTCAGCATTTGTCATGCAGCCAACTTGCTTCCTACCTTTTTCGCAAGGATCTTTGGTGGCACGTGAACCGTGCTAACTCCCGTCTCATCAGCATTCCAGATATTGAAGGCAGAAATTCCTGTATTCTTTTCCAATGCTTTTTTGTAGTTGCTAAAAGTTAAAGCTACATTTGTTTTGTTGAACGCCGTAGATCTGGCTAGACTTGTTGCCTCAGGTTTTCTCAGTCTTAGGTCTTTTTCATGCCTTTTACGAAAACTCCTGAGCCAGTTTTCGCGTGCCATTTTATTTGTGTCCCATGTACTGTCATGCTGTATTTTGTTTGTTTTAGCAAACTGGTAAGCTAGTACACGCACGTCTTCTAATGTCAAACCATATTGTAAATCTGCGGCTTTTAAAATATAACTGACCAAAAGCTCCTCCTCTTGTAGAGTAAACACAGTTTTGATCTCTGACATTGTAACATGAGTAAATTTTTCAAGACCTGATTGTTGGAACTTTTTTTATATCTTATCAAGCTCGCTTTTGGGATTGAAAAATCTTTAGCTGCTTTGTAAATAGATATTTCATTTCCTAAAATAAGCTGCATCGCTTTTTCAATATCTTCTTTAGGAATAATCTTCCTCTTGGACCCATCTTTACTTCTTGGCATTTTTTTAATTTACATGTGGCATAAACCTAAAATTAAGCACTAAAATTAGTTAAATCCTACACAGCAAGGAAGAAATATGGAATTGAAGAGAAAATTTAAAAAAAAATATCTTTGATTGCTATTAAATTGTTTGATAGTCCCAGTAATATAATAAAAATTGTTGGTGGTTTACAAATTTGTTAGGTTAAGTTAGTTCCATGATTTTAACGTTTTTTTAACCCTACTGTTATAATATATTTTTCTTTAAAATTAAGCCAATAACCAATAGCCTAAATATAGTTCATTTAATGAACAAATTTATTCAAATGCAATAATGTTTCACCTTGAGTTCGGTCATTGTACCTTGGACCTAGGCCATTGTACCTTGGACCCAGGTCCAAGGTAAAATTTACCTCTAGGTCCAAGGTACAACACTAGCACATGTTTCAGAAAAGTAATCTTGTACCTTTTGAGGTTAGGACTTAAGACTGTTTCATTTATATGGAAATGTAGCTCAAAACATGTTCTATAACAGGTATTTGATTCAGTACATAAAACAAAATACTTACAGTTTTATAAAAATTATAACATTTATCAAAACCGCAAATTTTTTTGCTGAAAAACACTTTTTATTTGTAGCTGCTTATACAAGTGTAATTTCTCATCAAAATCCACTTAACATAGGCCTCTGGTGGTAAATGCATGCAACTGGTGTAGCAGTTCTTATTTACCACAATAGATAGCTCCACAGTAACAATGGGTCCAAGGTATAATAGGTTCAAGGTACAACATCTTCCCCTACTTTCCTGTTAAAGGGAACATTTATTACAGTATATGTAGATAATTTCTTTTCGAATATCAAAATTTTATTTTTCTGTCCGTTAAACAGCCATTCTCCATTCCTTTTCTGTTATTAAACGGAATTTTGAAACGGTAACATAGCCTATACAGCAAGTTTGGTTAGTTATGTTATAACTTAGGTTAGATTAGCTTAGTTTGATTTTGTAATCCAATAAAATAGGCTATTTAATGTTTGCCTAAACAAGGTTCGGCCTACTTCTAAATTAGTAGATAATTTAAATGTGTTTGAAGATAACAGAAGGAATAAGTTATGAATCATGAAGTAAAACAAAAATATTGATAAGCTTATATCGAAAAGAAATCATCGATAATAATGAATGTTCCCTTTAACAGGAAACTGCCAAAGAGTGAGAGACCCAATATAATAACCTAATAGGGTACTATAGTGTAGGCCTGTCTATCGATAGCGGAACCTAGCCTTGCCCTACGCCAGGGTAATGCAAAGCCTAGCCAAGGCCTAAGTTATTTAAATGTTAGTTAGTTAGCCTAGCCTACACATTTAATTGGCTTAAGGACCATATTTAGTCTACGGCATAGACTTTTTTCCAAACAGTTAATGGTTTACAGGCTATAGGTTTAAATGTGTCAACCTAAAGATTAGTAGGCCTTTATACAACTCACCCAAGGGTTTCTAATACAAAAGTTACACCGCTTGGTAACTTATTTTTAAGTGCCTTTTACCACACAGCCTAGACAGTTATATAATTATAAGATTTGTCCTTTTGCAATGTTTATGGGAAATGTCGGTACTGTAGTCCTAACTGTGTGACCCTACAGGGGTACAACAGTTTCTTAACTGGGCTACGCTAATATCGATTGGAACTATCGAATTGAAATCTTGATTAATAATCGATATCTTAAAATATAATGTCTATTATAAAATTAATCTGTCATAACCTAACCTAACTTGTTGATGGTGAAAAAATCGCAGTTTACTAATCGAATCGATAGTTTCAATCGTTATTAGTGTAGCCCAGTTAAGAAACTGTATCCTTGTTTTATTTGGACAACACTTGGAACAAAACACAACAAACACTTTTAAAGACTAGGCCTACAGTATAAAAACTAACTTTAACTTACAAGGGTGCACGGGGATGGCACGGTAGAACGCATAACAATAAACACTCTTTTATACACTTAAATCTTAAATCCGACTTCAAAACATATACGATACTTCGATAAAACCTCAAATTATTTAAAAAAAAAAAAAAAAAAAAAAACACACAGCTTAAAGACTTTGAAAACTACAATCGCTGGGGCACGGCAGGGGCAGACAGATGATGACAATGACAGAACGACGTCGACAGAACGAGAACAGTAAACAACTCTTTTGCTTCAATTGTGTGAGAGTCGTTCATTTGAGATCAGCTCAATTTTACGGTTTGCGCATGCGCAGTAGGCTAGTCCAATTCCTGCCCCGAAACGCTCGCGAAAAAACTGGCCCATGAAGAAGAAGAACCATCTTGTTGATGACTGCGGTCTGTCGTCTGTTACTTAGCAGCATAACAAAGTCAAACAGACCACCAGTACCAGATATAACTTAACCTAACCTCAACCCTCAAAACCAACTAATATTTTGTTGAATATTATTTCACCCTGAATCCTATTATGTTATATAAATATAAGCTATTTTTAATTTTGACGTTATTATTTATCTTATTGTTCTTTAAATTATTGCTACACCATTTGTTACTTTGATTTCCAAATTAGTAAGTTGGGTTCTTAACAAACTACACACGATCATACTTTCTTGGATGAGGGTTAGAGGATTAATCTAGTTTAAACCTACCAGGATAGTATAATCATAGTATAATTTTATGTTAACAAACCAAAGTTAATTCTGATTAGATTAAACCAATGGCAAATCTATAATACTAGTCCTAATGTGTTGAATTGAATTGTCCTCTATGCTAGGCTTGGCTAGGAAATAGGAACTGAATGGGTTGTAATAATTAAGTAGGCTAATCACTGTTTTTAAGTAAATTTGGGTACAGTTTCTTAACTGGGCTATGCTAATATCGATTGAAACTATCGATTCGATTAGTAAACCTTCATGCGAATTTTTCACCATCAGCAGGTTTGGTTGGTTTGGTTAGGTTATGATAGTTTAATTTTATAATAGATATTTAAAAGTATCGATTATTGATCAATATTTTGAATTCGATAGTTTCAATCGATATTAGCATAGCCCAGTTAAGAAACTGTACCCGTAAATTTAATTTGGCATAAATGTTCCGTCATCAAAGCTACGAAAATGTCCCATTAAAGTGGTATCTACAAAAATCAATACAACACAAATAAATACTCAACTTAAAATTACAAATTTTTAAGTAGATTGGAAAACGTTGCCTCTTGTATTCACTTCACTGGAATTGGGGTTTGTAATTACTATTATTAATTTATTGTTTATACTTCCATACTTGCATTTCAAGTATTTAAATTTAACCTTTTTATGTTTGAAAGGAAATACAAGGTGGTGTGTTGCTAGCCTACTTAGTGGTTAGTGTCTTCGACTTCAGAGCAAGAATGACAGGTTCGATTTCTGACACATCCACAACATTTTATGGGTTTGGACCACTTTACCTTGAATGTTTTTGTGATTAGCTCTCCTAAAAAATGCCTCTGGTAACAGTGACAAGAAAGAAGATAAAAATTTAGAAATTCATTCCAACTGCAATTTTTGTGTATGGCGACCACGGCCACTATTAGAGTGATTAGGTCATAACAAACAGTTTACAAGTACATTCTTTTCTTCTTCTTCGATGATTTCTTTTCGATTTATCGATATGGTAATTATTTAGATGAGGGTGACCAAGCGTTCTATAGTAAGTTATATATCATTAGAAACTAAATTTTTACCTGAAAATAATGGTGCAAAAATTTTTCTGCTGCCACAAAAACTGAATTTACTACGATTTTTTGAAGTTTATTTTAATGTTTTATATTAGGAACATTGAATCTGCACTACAATGTTTACACTGTATAATTGAAGTTAATAGCACAATTCACATTTTTATTGATTGATTATATGCCATTTTAATATAAATATTACCCTCACAACCCACACTTATAAAGGTAGCCTAATTATGTTAATTTAAGTAGGCTATAACTTATGTATTATTTGATTAAAATTAATTAACATTAATAAACACCTCTAGTTCGGACATATTTAATCTGGATCTGGGGACTGGATTATGAACATTGAAGAAGGAATTCATTTAGTTCTTCTCTTCACTTAATTAACCGAATGGCTTAGCTTAGGTTTTGACCATTAACCGTTATGTCCCATAAGTATTTAGTGTAGTGGCAGTTTTAATAAAATGAATAAACAACAAATTGACACTATTCTAACCTAACCTAACCTAACCTAACTTCTCGTACAGTTTAAAATTTGTTTATAAGTTGAAAAAGACATGTGAGGTTGGTAGGTTGGATGTTATGTGGACTCGTGACTGTATTAAGTCCTTTGAAGGTAGGTTAGATTAGGGAAGTTAAAGTTTAGGTTATAATGAATCGAGTTGTTGATTTATATTATCTCCAGACTGTTTATGCACTTTGTAAAAAGTACTACAAACACAATAAATAATAATTATTATTTATTCTGTAAGTAGTACTTTTAACAAAGTGCATAAACAGTCTGGAGATAATATAAATCAACAACTCGATTCATTATAACCTAAACTTGACCTTCCTAATCTAACCTAACTTCAAAACACTTAATACAGTCACGAGTCCACATAACACCCAACCTACCCACCTCACATGTCTAAATAAGAACTGAAGTAGTTCATAATCAACGCTCAGTTGAATTTATAAATGCCTCTACCTCCTTGTCCTCTTTGTCAATTCACAGTAAAGTTATGGCGACAGAGACCAGCCGACAAGATGCATTACAGTAATAAACTTTAAAAAATCGTAGTAAATTCAGTTTTTGTGGCAGCAGAAAAATTTTTGCACCATTATTTTCAGGTAAAAATCTTGTTTCCAATGATATATAACTTACTATAGAACGCATGGTCACCCCCATCTAAACAATTTCCATCGATATTTTGTTTTACTTCACGATCCGTATTCCTTCTGTTTTTTAATATCTTCAAACGCATTTAAATTACAAATTAAGAACTAACCTTGTTTAGGCAAAAATAATAGCCCATAGGCCTGCAATTGCAATTATAATATTGCAATTGAGGTTAATATAATCAATCAATGATTGGAGTAGGAAACTTGCTGTAGGCTAAGTTACCATTTCAAAATTCCGTTTGATAACAGAAAATGCATATGGGGAATAGGCTATCAAATGGGGCTAACGGAAAGTTGAAATGTTACATCAAGTTTGGTTTGTTAGGTTAGTTTAAGAGTTTTATTTCATTACAATATTTTTTTGTTGCACTTTACTTTAGGTCCTACACTCATTTGAATGAAAATATAGATTATTCTATTGTTTCATTCGATATATCGTTTGGTTAGTTAGGTTAGGTTAACCTTACCTAACTAACCAAACGATATATCGAATGAAAAAATCGATTAATCAATATACTTATCGATCGATCTGTTGGCACAAACAACCGAATGAAAATATCGACTGATACCCTATATCCATTATTCGATATATCGTTTGGTTAGTTAGGTAATGTTAACCTAAACTAACTAAGTTAACCAAACGATATACCGTATCGAATAAAATAATAGAATAATCGATATTTTCGTTCGGGGTATACTTCCAAATCTGTTGGCACAAACAACCGAATGAAAATATCCATTTATTTATTTCATACGGAAACAATTATAGAAACAATTATATTATCCATTGATAGGCTATATCGATTATTCGATATATCGTTTGTTTAGGTAGGTAAGGTTAACCTAACCTAACTAACCAAACGATATATCAAATTAAACAATCGAATAATCCAAATTACTCATTCGGTTGTTTGTGCCAACAGATACGGAAGTCTTCCCAAAAATCGTATTACAATCTCTCAACAGTTTCATCCATTGCACTTTCATTGTAACTTATATAGCCTGCTTTCATGTAAGTTAAATAGCATTGCCTAAGGTGAAAGACTCAACAGCCATTTTAAAAGTTTAGATCATTGCTATGGAGTGTAAAAGAATGCTAAGGAGCAAGAATTCATAGGCTTGGCCGGGAGTTTAACCATGATAGACATAGGCCTAATGTCTCATTTTTAATTATCATTAAGAATAAAATGTAAAAATTGAGTAGGCATAGGCATACACTAAAAACATTAGGGGCAAAATTACAAAAGGATAAAAGTACATTTTTATAAAGTTTAGTAAACGTGCTATTTATTCACAGAAATGGATTTTAATCTATGCAGTAAAAATGTATAACACTACCCACAAGATTAATATCTTACAAAAGACTACACAATAGGATATCAAAACGTAAATATCACAACATCTACATGTCCAGCGATCATAAATAAATATCACAAGAAAAAGAACTTCTTTTTAATCATTACATGGAAACAAAATGAATAATTGCAAAGAAATATACAAAATCAAAATACTACACTAACTTTTGATGTAATGGAAACAAACAGCTAAACCAAAACAACACAGCCGACAGCCAGAACGATACGGATACGTCAGTACGTCACGTCATAAAATCAAGCAGACAAAATTTGTTTCTTCTTCTTCAGTGGCTCCTGGCCAGTTTTTTTTCGTTTGCAATAAGTGATCAGTCAGGCTGTAGACGCTTGTGTTCCGTTTCGTCATCGTTCGTAAATTATTACCAGCTGAAATTAAATCAACTGAGAAAGCAAGTGACCAACCTAAATAACTACTGTAAAAGCAGTATCTGAGTGGAAGGGTGGAGGACCCATAGCGTCGTAAATCTTATAACGTCGAAACCCAACTATAACGTCGCATCCCCTACCTCTTCAAAGGCCAGTCCTATTCTGTAATCTATTCCACTAATAGTTTTAAGGACAGCCTTTAAAATATTGACTATTGGATAGGCCTACTGAAGTT
This sequence comes from Macrosteles quadrilineatus, assembly GCF_028750875.1. NCBI lineage: Eukaryota > Metazoa > Arthropoda > Insecta > Hemiptera > Cicadellidae > Macrosteles > Macrosteles quadrilineatus. Next base: position 48,003,814 of record NW_026542599.1, read on the forward strand.
GTATTAATAGTCGAAGCCTTAAAATATGTATTGTATACACTGGTCACTGGGCTAGAAATATTTATGGATATAGCAATGAATGAGGAAATTAATATTGTGAGACGATGTGTCATAGATTTAACATACTTCCTTTAGTCAATTTGCCACCCTAACGGAACAGCTGAGGACAATTATTTATTGTTATGCTGCCTTCTTATTTCTTATTGAGCGGAGCGAGCGAAGCGAGCGAAGCGAGCGAAGCTCTTATACGTCGACTCTTATGCATTTCGTAATACGCAAACTCCTCCTAGACGGCTGAATCGATCGTTTTCAAATTTTGCATGGTGATAAAGACCATATCGGCGAGTGCCAACATCTATATGGCGTTAAAAGATACTCTCAGGAATCCGCCCCACTGGGTCTCAAAGTTTCAATATAATCCTTATGGAAGCAGTATTTGACACATAAACAAAGACATATGATCAGCTGTTGACTTTTGAATGCAGTAGATAAAGAAAAAGCTGATAGAATTATTACACAGATATTAGAACAGAAACGGTATGGATCATAAATATAATCAAATGACGACACTAGCTTGAGGTCCGTGACGTAGGAAGTGGTGAAGGAAGTAGTAAAGGTGAGCAGTCTGGAGTGTGGGAACTTTTAATGACGATTAGATTAAGGTATCTGCATTCCTAAATTTCTATGGAAAGGGAGAAAAACAGGTCCGCGACGTAGGAAGTGGTGAAGGAAGTAGTCAAGGTGAGCTCTTCGGAGTGTGGGAACTGTTTATGACGATTAGATTAAAGTATCTGCAATAATAAAATGCTATTGGAAGGGAAGGAAACAGGTCCACGACGTAGGAAGTGGTAAAGGAAGTATTAAAGGCGAGCTGTTCGGGAGATGGGATCTGTTTATGACCATTAGATAAGGGTATTTGCAAATCCTATGATGGTATGGGAAGGGAGGGAAACTGGTACGTGTCGTAGAAAGTGGTGAAGGAAGTAGTAAAGGCAAGCAGTCCGGACTGTGGGAACTGTTTGTGACGATTAGATTAAGGCATCTGCAATCCTAAAATGCTATGGGAAGGGAGGAAAACAGGTCCGCGACGTAGGAAGTGGTGAAGGAAGTAGTCAAGGCGAACTGTCCGGAGTGTTGGAACTGTTTATGACGATTAAATTAAGGTATCTGCAATCCTTAAATGCTATGGAAAGGTAGAGAAACAGGTCCGTGAAGTAGGAAGTGGCGAAGGAAGTAGTCAAGGCGAGTTGGTCGGAGTGTAGGTACTGTTTATGACGATTAGATTAAGGTATCTACAATCCTAAAATGCTATGGGAAGGGAGGAAAACAGGTCCGCGATGTAGGAAGTGGTGAAGGAAGTAGTCAAGGCGAACTGACCGGAGTATAGGAACTGTTTATGACGAACACTAGCTTGAGGTCCGTGACGTAGGAAGTGGTGAAGGAAGTAGTAAAGGCGAGCAGTCTGGAGTGTGCAAACTGTTAATGACGATTAGATTAAGGTATCTGCATTCCTAAATTTCTATGGAAAGGGAGGAAAACAGGTCCGCGACGCAGGAGTGGTGAAGGGAGTAGTAAAGGCGAGCTGTCTGGAGTGTGGAAATTGTTTATGACGATTAGAGTAAGGTATCTGCAATCCTAAAATGCTATTGGAAGGGAAGGAAGCAGGTTTGCGACGTAGGAAGTGGCGAAGGAAGTAGTAAAGGCTAGCTGTTTGGGGTGTGGGATCGCTTTGTGACCATTAGATTAAGGTATTTGCAATCCTACGATGCTATGGGAAGGGAGGGAAACAGGTCTGCGACGTAGGAAGTGGTGAAGGAAGTAGTCAAGGCGAACTGTCCGGAGTGTAGGAACTGTTTATGACAATTAGATTAAGGTATCTGCAATCCTTAAATGCTATGGAAAGGGAGAGAAACAGGTCCGTGAAGTAGGAATTGGTGAAGGAAGTAGTCAAGGCGAGTTGGTCGGAGTGTGGGTACTGTTTATGACGATTAGATTAAGGTATCGACAATCCTAAAATGCTATGGGAAGGGAGGAAAACAGGTCCGCGATGTAGGAAGTGGTGAAGGAAGTAGTCAAGGCGAATTGACCGGAGTATAGGAACTGTTTATGACGAACACTAGCTTGAGGTCCGTGACGTAGGAAGTGGTGAAGGAAGTAGTAAAGGTGAGCAGTCTGGAGTGTGGAAACTGTTAATGGCGATTAGATTAAGGTATCTGCAATGCTAAAATGCTTAGGAAAAGGAAAGAAACAGGTCCGCGATGTAGGAAGTGGTGAAGGAAGTAGTCAAGGCGAGCTGTCCAGAGTGTGGGGTCTGTTCATGACGAGTAGATTGAGGTATCTACAATCCTAAGATGCTATGGGAAGGGAGGAAAACAGGTCCGCGATATAGGAAGTGGTGAAGGAAGTGGTGAAGGAAGTAGTCAAGGCCAGCTGTCCGGAGTGTGGGATCTGTTTATGACCAATACATTAAGGTATTTGCAATCCAATGATGCTAAGGGAAGGGAGGGAAACAGTTCCGTTTCGTAGGAAGTGGTGAAGGAAGTAGTCAATGTGAGCATAGTGTGAGAACTGTCTGTGGCAGTTAGATTAATGTATCTTTAATCCTAAAATGCTATGAGAAGGGAAGGAAACAGGTCTATGACGTAGGAAATGGTGTATGGGAAGTAGTAAGGCTAACAGTGGAGAGTGTAGAACTGTCTTTGGCAATTACATTAATTTAGTTGCAATCCTAAAATGCTATGGGAAGAGAGGAAAACAGGTCCACGACGTAGGGGGTGGTGAAAGAAGTAGTAAAGGTGAGCAGTGTGAGTGTGGGAATGGATTAATGTATCTGCAATGCTAAAATGCTATGGGAAGAGACTGTAGACTGTAGGTTAAAATGATTACGAAGCACGAATCGATACATATTTTCGATACATGCAATCATTTGAAATTGAAATTTACAACAAATTTACAACAGCTGATTTTTACTCCATAGAGGCTAAAAACTATTTTTGCTCCCAAAAGAGTAAAAATGCTACTTTAGACCCACAACGCATGCATTAAAAACGACTGTTTTTACTGCAGTACGACAAAAACAATATAATATGAACCCTTGATGGCTCCGCTTAATTTTGTGGATGCTTCTGCGAACGCCACCTAGTTACTATAGGATCACCGTCCTGTACAAGTCGCAGCTTCGCAGCCAAGCACGTCCCTTCACACATGGTAGCTGCCAGCTTGGGAGATGTATAATCAATTTTGCCATCAAGTGCTGCGACCTTTGCGACCTTCTCGGAAAAAAAGTACACTGTTTCGTGTCGTATGATTCATTTGCTAAAATGGAATCAATTGTTGTTGCTTTTTTCCTCGTCAAAGACTGAAAGACCTTTCGATCCTTTCTTCTTTTGATTATCTAGCTTTTTAGTACCTACTTATTCCATAAATGTATTAATTGTCATATTCATCCAAATAGGCTATTATTGCTAACAAGCAGGAGTAATTCATCCATATTGTTAAGGTGGAACGAGCTGGTCTGGTGATAGAGCTTGGGACTTCGGTCTTGAGGTCCCGGGTTCAAATCCCAGGCCAAATAACCAATGTATTTTATCTAAGTGATGATACCTTAACCCTTAGGTCTAGCCTGAAGTAATTTAAAAAACAATCCCGAGCTCGGGAGTTAAAGGCGGCTGGGGCTCGTGCCTAACGTCCTAGGGAAAAATATTGTAAATTCGCAACTAAATTTAATTAATTCTACGTTAACTAACTAAAAACAAACAGTTACGAACCAAAAAGTATCACAGGTTCGTGTACACCTTTGAACAAGAGGGCTTCACCAACAGTGACAGACGGGTTTGACAGGGAAGGAAGAAAAAGCTTATCGCGCATTGCCAAGAACTAGATTGCAGCCACCTGAATAAGTGAAGGCTTCACTTATATTATAATGGCCAGCTACGAGTTATGAGTCGCTGAAATAATGCACGGTGGCAGTCACCGACCATCGATGCAATGACGCAGTTTTTTGTGACGGGGTCGCTGGCGCTGTGAGTAGTTGTGTTAGCGTTAGCAATGCTGCATCACACATATTTTCACACATAGTTTTGAAAACAGGCTCCACAAAATATTTCAAATCCGATTTTAAATTTGAGTCTAAGGGTAGTTCACGAATGTCTCGTTATTCTTCTATCACATTGCGTATACCCACAGCCGCCTTTAACTCCAGGCCGCGGCCTTCGAACTGGCAACATCGCAAGTGGTGTTGTAACAGCTGATTTTTTTGGAAGCAACTAATGGTATTTGTGTATTTACAAAAGATTGATTACTGGACTATGACAATATTGACTCCGCTTAAAAATGCATAAATATAGATTTTAATTCATATTGTTTCAATTTTCAATTCTGTATGTTTTATTTTCAATATTTTAATAAATTTATGTTCATAAATTAAAAATTAAATCAATAAAGTGTGAATTAATGAGCTGATGTCACCTTCCTGCCATGTTATTTAATGGGACGTCTGTCACTAAACAACACCACTTGCAATGTTGCCAATTCTACCAGGCCGCGGCCTGTAGTTGAAGGCGGCCGTGGTATACCTCATCATGTGACCACAGCTTATGGCAGGGCTATTGTTGTTACCGCTTGTCGTCTGTGGATTGGCCTACACCTACACATTAAGACCCTTGAAAAACGTTCCCAGTTTGTGGCGGAACTGAAAAAGCTCTATTTTGAGAAGATGAAAACTATGCCACGAATGCCGCTGACATCACATCGTTTCGTTACGGTAATCGTGTTGCCTCAAGAGTAGACATTAGCCACTAGAGATATGACGTCACTACACCTTTAGCCTTAGTCCCTCCCGTGTGCCCATTCCGTGAACCCAGCGCTATCCAAATCGGATTGTTATTGTCAATGTCATTTGTCATTTCATTTTTGTTTGTTTGTCATGGTTTAGTCTATGAATCAGGTCAGGTTAGGATTTAGGAATCTGAATTAAAATAAATTAGAACATTTATTTGAGTATTTGACCATTAAGAAGTTAGTTCATTTTCATTATGAAATAAAATGAATGATGTATTGTCGTGAACCATCTCATAAACCAACATTATAAAGGCAAACCAACTCAACAGTAAGTTAAGTACTGAGGCTACTTAAAATATCTTAATTATCTAAGCCTAATTTATTAAGCTAGGCTAACTTATTTAGTGTTAAAATGGTGTAAGTTACTATGAAAGAGTATGCCTATTCACTACCATTAGGTAGGCTAGGCAATTTAGGCTAGTTATTGAGAAGAAAGTAGTGTAGGCCTAGGCCTAGATAATATCACTATTTATAAACTAGGTACCTATATTTTCACCTAAAATAAATAAGTAATGCAAAGATTTAAGTTAAGGTAGGCTAAAGGAAAAATTTACACACGCGTCCGGTAACCCGACGTCGATTAGGCGTCCGGCAGTGACGTCACCAGGTTGTTGGGGCCCGGAATGCCATTACCACAATTTTACGATGTACAGCCATTGGTGTTCGTGGTGTAAGTAACTTAGTGGAAAGAGTGCTCGGCTGATATGCAAGAGGTCCCTGGTTCGAGTCCCATGGGTAGGCATAAGTTAACTTTAACTTTTTGTCAAAGATTTTGCATTGAATGCCATTTCTTCTTAAGTAACTTAAACTGTACATCTTTTGTTAGAATTTTTGGCATCTTATAGGTAATTTATTTTTATGAAAAGAATTTAAGTTAGGCCTAGGCCTAACCTTCATTTGATTTTTTAATTAAGTTACGGTATCAGCAAATTTGCTTGGTTAGTTTAGGTTATGAGAGTAACTGCCGGATGCCTAACTTAATCCACGTTCGGTTACCAGACACGTATCCTCTGCGACAAAATTAAGTTAGCCTAACTTAAGTAACTTAGTTGAGCCCAAACCTAAACCTGCAATAGGCCTAATTCATAAATTAAAAAAATGTCTTTGAGGCTAGGTAAGTTAGACTCCATTGAACGTTATCAATAACATTTTTACATTAGTTCGATGGCTTAATATAGGCCTTGGCTACACTTAACTTAGATTTGGATAAGAAGGTATCCGCCGGGCCTGCAGAGGCTGTATGAGTAACGCTCGTAAGATGGCATCAATGTCTTAAAATGGCTTAAGAAGACAAGATCAGGGGTTTTTTCTGAAAGGTGGCCACAACCATAGAAATTTAAACCAGTTCTACGCCTCAAACACAAACTAGACGTGTACCACCTAGGCTAATTCAGGAGCCATAACTAATCTGTTTAAAAATTAAGTCATAGCTGTAAGTTACCTTACGTTACATTCTGTAAATTAAGAGGCTAGTTCAAACTTAGTAGTCCTAGCCTATGTTTAACTTAAGTAGACTAAGTTGGGCCTATTTTAAATTTCAGCTAAGCTGTAACATAAAGAAACATGTCTCTTGGACTGGTAGCATACGACGACAGTGAGGAAAGTGAAAATGAGTCAGATACTGAGCCAACCCAAACAATTGCTGTCCCCGATCCTCAGAAAAAAACAGAACTCACAAAGAAACCAACGTCAGTTATCGAGTCTGGGCACATCAGTGATGAAGAATTAGAATCGACAACTGGTGTCAATGGCACTGCACATTTTAGCGATGAAGAAGTTGAGTCAAAGAGTTTTAACAAACCTGCAAACTTACATTTACCAGAATCAAAGTTAAGTTTGATAAACACTGACATTGACATAAAGTGTTTAACAAGTATTTCAAGAAAAGGAGGCCCTGTCAAAATCACCATTCCCTCTCTGAATGAGGTAGGTAAAAATTATCATTAAGTTACCTGCAGGTAGATTAAATTATTGTCAAGTTATATTAACTTAGGCTACAGTAGAGTGTTCTTTGAAGCCGGGTCATCGAAGTCATTCTTTAACCAAAAGGAAGAAACCTAGAAAAAAATTAAATTGACATGCATACCAAATCACCTAGGCCTAACTAGGTACCTATTGATTATAATTCTAAATGGAATTATTCTTCTTCTGAAATGATTCTGAGTCTAAATGATTCTGATTCTGATTGCTTATGATAATTCTGTGTTCATGAGGTGATCACTGTGTTGTCAAGATTGCAAGATGTCCTAACAGACGTTGTTCCGTTTGTGGGAGACTAACACTGCTGTACCTGAGAATGCAGAATTTGCTAAGTCCTGTTATTGTCTCGATTGTAGGAGACAATTAAAACAAGTAAAAAGTAGCCTACATTGAAACTTGTAGGCTATAATAAGCAAAATTTAAATTTTGAATAATTTGAAAATATTTTTGGCCTAGGCCTATCTAATTTTTCCTGTCAATTTATTTCAACAGCCTCAATTCTCAATTGTTTTGAATAACTTAATCGACTCTCTACTATAAAAGGTATGGAGATTAATTGATTTGTATAATGCATTTTACCTAGGGTTGCCATATCCCCGGGTTTTCCCGGAGATTACAGGATTTTTATGTTCAAAATTTAGCTCCGGGGAATTTCTGCAAAAAGTGAGACATCTCCTCATTTTTATAACAGCACTGGTAACTAAAGTTTTTTTTTTTCATTGGTTTCACTTTGGGCAGCAACGTCCTTAGTTTATCTTTATCGTCTGTTTCATTGCTCCCAGTCCCAGTCCCCCAATTTGTGTCTGCCGTCCAGTCCAAAGGTATCCAAGTTTACTACCAAAGCCTTGCAGACAGGGAGCATTTTGTTTACGTTATTCAATCATTCGTTATTTTTCGTGAGATGTGAACAGCAAGATGCAACATTTTATGCTTTCGCATACCATATTTGAGTATTGGCAATGCAGCACACAAATATTGAACAGAAACGGTTAATAAACATAAACAGATTAGGCCACTGGCCCAATGCCTATACTATACTCCACGCCAAAGCTGGTGGCGGCTGAGGGATTAGGACCGCCAGGTAGGACTACATAGGTCGGACCTGCTCACCGACCTGGTTGTCCTAATCCCTCAGCAAAACCGATGAGTAACAGCACTTAGCAAAACCGTTAAGTATTTTAAGCTACGGTATTTTGCTGTGGGGCTGTGGTCATGATGTTAGCAGAATCTTGCTCCTACAAAAGGAGGCTTTAAGAATCATTACTTTTTCTAAGTACAGAGCCCATTGCAAACCCTTGTTTATTCAGGAAAAAATACTCACAGTTTTTAATTTATTTATTTATGTGTGTCTTGTTTATGTAAAAGTTAATAGGCCTATTAATATTAATGCTGTAGCCTTGAGATCACATTCAAGTCGTTATCAGTCCGCCAAGGAGGAAAGGTCGATGCGGTGAACGCCCGTGTTTGTGCAAGCCCGCCGGTCTGCCCGTGTAATCCTGCCTCCTATCACGCTAAAGGACTTTTTTACATACAGTTGGTGTCAAATAATTACCCTCTATACGCTTTATTTGTGTCAAACCTATAGTGAACTTTTTCGTTATCCATTTTGTGCGGGAAATCTTTTCTTGCTATTAGTTCTTATTTTTTATTAGGACCTTGCTGTTTAACCTAATCCAAAATGGACTGTTCTAAGTGTGGACGTGATGTTGCAAATTCAAAAAACACTGTGAAGTGCGTGGAGTGCTCCTCGACCTTCCATGTTACGTGTAGTCGTATACGAACTGTGGCAAAGTTATCGGCCATGTCGCCGCAGGCTCTGGCCACGTGGAAGTGCGACGGCTGCGGCCAGGAGACTGCGTCTGCTGCGAGTGGTAAGTCAGACTCTGAGGACAGTAAGATATGTGATATTCTCCGTGCTATACAACGGGATATGGCTGCGAATCAGGATTCAAGTAACCAGAATTTTAATACCGTTAATCAGCAGTTGAACAATATGAACCAAACCCTGAATGAGCTCAAGGATAAAATTTTAGTAGTAGAGAGGGAGAACGCGTCTCTAAAACAGGACTTAGGACATTTAAAGGAAGAAAATGTTATCCTTCGGGAAAAAGCTAACAGCCTTGAAATGGAGATCGAGGACCTCAAGCAGTACTCTAGAAACCGAAACATTGAAATAAGGGGCATCCCTCTTACTAAGAATGAAAACGTTTATTTGATCTTGGAAAGCATAGCAAGAGCCTTAGGAATAACTTTCAATAGAGGTGACATCTCAATCGCCCATCGTCTGCCCGCACCTAGGAAGAAATCATTTCCCCCCTCAATCGTCGCCCAATTTGTGTCCAGATCGACTAGAGCTGAGTGGATGGAGGCCGCCAGAGATAACCCGATCCAAACGACAGATGTTGCAGCATCTCTTCGACCATCTCCAGTCCTGCTCATCGACCATCTTACACCTCGGAATCGTCGACTCCTGGGATATGCTAAAACTTTTGTCAAAGAAGGTCGTCTCGCCTACGCTTGGTCAAAGGAGGGGAGGATCAAGATTAGGAAGACACCAGATGGACCTGTCAAGACAATCAGGGACAACAGTGAAGTGGATGAGTTCGCAGGTCCAGCTCTTGGCGGGGGCGACGAGTCCGTGGTCAGCGGCAACGGAGAACCCACAGCGGCAACGGAGAAACCAGCAGCGGCAACTGAGAAACCAAACAGCGGCTAGGAACCCGGAGCAGTAGATTTCAACACAGTATGGATTAAGCCTCCTAGGTATTATTTTTAATGTTTTTTATAATGTACTTTTCGTTTTTACTAGTTTATATAAACTACCAGCAGTAGTTACTAGTATGTTAGGCAACTAAATACACATTTTTTCTTATTTCATTTTACAACAATACCGTGTTAATATGTTCAATCCAAGTACTGTACTACTAGTCACGTAATCTTATCATCATGATCAATTTTTTCATTTTTCCCTGTAGCCATTTCTTTTAAATCTGAATTAGTGTAAAATTTATCTATTCGTCTAAGCTCACCAACTTAAGTAAATGTATTTTAACTCAATTCATATTCTAATAATAAAACGATTTATTTTTATTTTGGAGGGAATGAATCTACTCATTTCTTTAGCACCAGGAATACTATACTTAATACTAGGGGTCTTTTGTTTACATTTGTATTTACCTATAAATAAGGTATACCATGCCAGTGAGTAGTGGGCTTATGTAAAGCACAGTTTCAATTCACGAAGTAAATATTTTTAGTTAGGGGTCACAATCTTTGAAACAAAACACAAATAAAGAGAATAAGTATTGGGCACTATTTGTGAGTAAATTGTTTTTAGTTGTTTTCACAAGCATGTAATTTTTATTTTCACTTTTTATTTGCCATACAGAATGCACCATGGTGTATTTTCAGGAATATATATGTTTTAAATTAACTAAAAACGTATTTCTCTGATTCTTATTCTGTAGATACTAATCATTTGAAATAAGAGTAGGATTCTAAGTAATCTTTTTTTTTATCTGAAGTTTCTATGGGCTGAAGGTGGGTTTGTCTCTTTTCATGGAGGAAATTTTTGACGACATTATCTCTTACCAAAATGTTAATGCACGCATATATGAAGACATATCAACATTTAGTTTTTTCAGTGAGTTTAATGTAGATATTAAAAATAGTTTAACGATTCTTAGTCTAAATATTAGAAGTTATAGTAAAAATATAGACGAGCTGATTATTATTTTAGATAGTTATGTATATCATTTTGATATAATTGTTTTAACTGAGACTTGGGTGGATGAATCTAGTGCGAATGTGAGTATGGATGGTTATAACGTGTTTATGAACAAAGAGAGTAGAAATCGTAATGATGGTGTGATTGTATTCGTGAAAAAGTGTTTTTCTGCGTGCATGGAGGAGGTTGGTATGTTTGGAGCAACGTGTGTTAAAGTAGATGTATTGTTTGGCGATGCGCGGCTTTCCCTGTTATCGGTGTACAGGAGTCCGTCTAGTGATCTATCTCTCTTTATCGACGACCTTGAAGCCTACTTAGATAATAGACCCAGGGATAGGACACACTGGCTGGTCGGCGACATTAACTGCTGCATTTTGCCAAATAAAGTAGACAATCTCTCACAACGCTACTTAGATGTTTTATATGGTTCAGGTTTTATTAGCTGTATCAATTTGCCAACCAGAGTTACAGAAGATACAGAAAGCTGTCTGGATCATTTTTTCACCGACTGTAAAAACACTAACTCCATTAAATCCGCAATTATTCAATGTGCTCTAACGGACCATTTTTTCACAGTTGTTCAAATACAAGGTCCGAAAGATTTCTCAGATGCCACTCCTAATTTACAAGCCAAAACAGAGAAAACGTGTTTAGATTTTTCTATTGCAAACCGCCTTATCTCTGATACGGATTGGTCTGTTATCACGGATGTAAACGACGTCAATGATAGTTGTAATCTTTTTGCTCATAAGTTACAAGAAATTATTTCAATATCTACTACTAAGAAAACAATTTCATCTAAGGAGTTTAAAATAAAACCTTGGATTACGTCTGGTATTGTCAGATCGATCCGTGTCAGAGATGGGATGAGTAGACGTCTAAAAAATCAACCCTTTAATGCAGTTCTGAAACTACGTTTTAAAAAATACAGAAACACTCTTAGTAAGATAATTGCTTCTGCTAAACTTCTTTATTATCGCAGGAAATTAAGTGAATCTAGGAACGACAACAGAAAATTATGGAACAATATTACTGAAATTATGGGTACAAAAAAGATTAAGGAGGATTTCCCTATCAACCAGTTTCTAGGTAAAAGGAAGTGTACAGGCACAGATGATATAATTGAAGTTGCGAATACTCTTAACGAATATTATGTCAATGTAGGAGCCGACTTAGCCAGTTCTGTCCCCCCTGTGTCAGAACCTATCGTGAGAGATGAGGATTACCGGACGGACTCTACCTTCCAGCTGACGCCTATTTTAGAGGTAGATTTAGTAAAATTGGTCAATAATATGAAAGGTGGCTCTGCCCCAGGTGTAGATGGAATTCCAACTAAATTAATAAAGCAAAACATAAATATACTTAAATCGCCACTTCTTCATATTATAAATATGAGTTTGACATCTGGGGTTTTCCCAGATTTTTTCAAATTAGGGAAAGTAATTCCTATCTACAAGAGTGGACAGAAAAACCAATGTGTGAGTTTCAGACCAATTACATTAACTAGTGTGTTGTCTAAATTATTAGAAAAGTGCGTTAGGGAGCAGCTAGAAAATTATTTGATGGTTAACGACATTTTATTTGAAAACCAATTTGGCTTTAGGAGGGATAAAAATTTAAATGATGACCTTTTTCTACTCACTAAAAATATTCATGACGCAGTTGGGAGAAATAAGAAACCTCTTTTAGTCTTTATAGATTTGGCCAAAGCTTTTGATACAGTTGACAGGGAAATTTTATTGAACAAATTAAGCTTAATAGGCGTCCGTGGGGCTGCACTGGAGTGGTTTAGAAGTTATTTTAGTAATCGATTTCAAGTTGTGTCAATTTTGGGCCACTCCAGTGTACCTCAATTGATCGAATTTGGGGTTTTCCAAGGAAGTTCGCTTGGACCTCTGTTGTTCCTCATTTATATAAATAATCTAGGTAGGGTCTTATTGGACGGTGGAAAACTTTTTCTTTATGCCGACGATTCCGTTTTACTTTTTGAAGGCGACAGCTGGGAGCAAGTGTACCGTGTGGCTGAGCGGGGCCTTCGCACTGTCAAGCAGTGGTTCGACCAGAGTCGGCTCTCAGTCAACATATCCAAAACCAAATATATGCCTGTGTCTGTGAGAGCCGACCACGACCCGGTCGGCCTGCATCTGCGTTTGCACACGTGCGGAAGTGCGAGGCTGTATGAATGCGTGATGTGTGAGTGCATTGAGAGAGTATCTGAATATAAATATCTGGGTATCATCTTTGACAACCGCCTAAAATGGAATTGCCATATTAATTATGTAAGAAATAAGTTGCGCAAAGTATCTTTTATCTTTTCACGCATCAACAGGATACTTCCCCCCGACTTGATTAGAACTGTGTATTATGCCTATGTACAATCCCTATTGCAATATGGAATCTTAGCTTGGGGTGGTTGTTATCAAAATGTTTTATCGCCACTTGAAATAATTCAAAAATCTATTATCAAGATAGCACTAAAAAAAAATCGCCGTTATCCCTCAAATATTTTGTTCAACGAATTCAAAGTTCTTAATATACCCCAACTCTTTATAAAAAATATAATTCTGTATATTCATAAAAATGAAACGTTCTTGTTCCAACATATTACACATCAATACCATACTAGATCAACAACTAATCATGGAATTATTACTCCTAGATTAACAAAATCAATAAACAGCACTTCGTCTTTTTATCTTGCAAACATAATTTATTCCCAACTTCCACTAATTATTAAATCCCCCCCTCCTTGCAGTCTACGTACATACAAAAAAATTATTGATAAATGGTTACTAGAAGTTGGCCGTCACAGAATAAGAAACTATTTCACCTCCATTTACATATAGATACTACTATCATTTCATCAACAACTGCAGTATATCTATGCCGTTGCGTGCGTGTATGTTTGTGTGTGTTGTGTGTGTGTGCGTGAGTTTGAGGTGGGTGTGTGTGTGGTGTGCCATGGGTACCCCGTTAGGCTGGACCACAGGGACAGTGCAGTGACGGTTTTTTTAATAAGAGCTACCAGCCGCCTGTGGATCCCGGGGCGGGTACTATGGAAGGTAGTGGCTGTGAATGCATGTTTGTGGTGAGTGTAGGTTCTTTGTGAGTTTGTGAGGTATGAGTGGTCTGTGTGAATGTGTTAGGGCTTTGTGTGTGGAATGCATGTGCCAAGTCTCGGTTAATTCTAATTATGTGTATTTCTAATGGGATAATTTCCTACATTTTAACGTGCAAACTGAACGCGTGATATATGCGTGCATCAACTTTTCATACACTGTATCGTTTTGTATATATTTATCTTGTAAACTAGTTTTTTTCTTATTTATCTTTTTCTTGTATACTAATTCTGTGTACAATATGTATATATATAGATTTTCCTTTTTGAATGTAGCCTAAATTATTGTTTTTTGTGCGGATGATTGACTCAATCCCCAACCACAGGCATATAGCCCATTTGGGGATTCATATTTCATAAATCGTTTATGTACCATTCAATCTGATGTTCTGTATTGAAATAATAAAGAATTCATTCATTCATTCATTCATTCATTCATTCATTCATTCATTCACATAGTTATTTTACTAGACATAGGAATAATTTAGAGTTACCTTTAGTCAGGCTAACAAAGTCACAAGAATCTTTTTCTTATATAGGGTTAAAGATGTTTAATCGTTTGCCAGCTGAGGCACACTGTGTTGATCTTAAGTTATTTAAAAGTAAACTTTTTTGCTGGTTATTAAATCACCCTTTTTATAGTTTAAGTGAATTTTTCATGTCTGACATTGATATTAGTTTTTAGTTTCTGACTGATGTAGGCCTTAAACCTGTGTAACTTACTTTGTTGTTTAAATTATTTAAAGTAGCCTAGTTATTGAATGTTATAGGCCCTAATGCTAACCACTGGACATTTTATCCTTGCAGATTACTGAGACTTCTTAGCCTAAGTTACTCTCATATTGACCTCAACTATACAAAATGTTCTTTTTGTAATTTGTTATAATAAATTCTTGATTCTTGATTCTTGATTCAGCCGCCACCGGCTTTGGCGCGGAGTATAATAGCTGTAACAACTGGTTTACTGTAGATGTTTTTGACGGTTCCATTTAAATATTAAAAGTAGAGTGTTTACTTTTGAGCCATGTTTATGTATGACCCATACCGTTTTTGTTATAATATTTTTGCTATGTAGGTACATTATCCAATTTTCTCCACTATAGTAGGTAATGGGGCCGCCGGCTAAAAATCTCTTTTTTACAAGTTACCATATGGCAACCCTCATTTAACCTCAGTGCAAATGCTCTAAAACACTGACAACTTTTCTTGTGCAGTTTTAAGCTGCACGGGGGTTCTACGTACTTTATCCTCTTAAACATGGTATGCCTATAGTACATTTTCTGCGATCCCAAAGGGGTACTACCTATTATTAACACCCAAAATATAGCTCGCCATACTGCAATAGCCTTTGATAAATGAATAAGTACTGTTTATACTACTTATATTTTACTGTTTTAGGAGGCAAATGTTATATAGGCTAATAGTTTTTTGTAGGCCTAGTAAGTAAGTCTATTAAAAATTCATCTTTTCACCACCTACTACATCTGTTTCAATAAGGTTTTTACAAATATCTCTTTGGTTTTTGTAGGTGAATGACGAAGATGAGCCACCTTCGAAGAAGAAGCTGAAGCCCTCTCAAGTAAGAGCTTGATAGATCATTTACTTTGACACGTACAATGAGGTTTATTTAATTTTTTTTTGATTTTTGTTTGTAGTATGGTAGGTTTTATAAATTTAATTTATTCTCCTTGTTGGTGTTATGTTTCTAATGAGAAAAGAGTAGGTGAAATTTTCTTTAGTTGTATTCAAGTAACTCTGTGAAGCGCCGTCTTAAGTAAATTTTGTTAATACAGTTCAAATCCAGTTGCTTTAAGTTGACCTTTTGTTAGATGCATTGTCAATTAGATTGAAATGAACTAGCAACATCCAAATTTGAAAGTGAGCACTATAACCATTTGGTCTTAATTTGTCCTCGCATTGTTTTTTTTTTTGTACAGTAGGTACTATGACAAGACTGATTGTCTTGTAACTTATATTTAAAAGGTGGGAAGGAGCAAGAATATTGGTGGAAGAAGTAAAGAACATGGCACAAGTCTCAGATTGGACTGAGCTCTCATCACCGTGATAGGGGCTCCTTGAAAACCTTAATTTAGGCATATGGACAGCCCATCCTGCAGGTGAAGGATCCTAAACTGTGTGTAGTTTTTTACTATTTGTAAAATAAGAGATTACTGTATAAAGCAAGATTTGAAAAGCCCACCAACTCTACACTGCTTGAATGTTCAGTAGATCTGCTGTTAAATCAGTCACATTAAGGCTTGTAAATTAAATTACGTAACTCTTGATCTTTTTAATCCCTATTTTGATTTTGTCACAGAAAGGTTCAGGACTATTTGCACTCCTGCCGAGCCCGAAGAGCTCTCTAGTGCCTCAGTCAGTCAGCAGGAAACCAACTCCAGCTGTTAAGAAGTCATTACCAGTGGCTTCAGCGAAGAAGTCTAAAATTCCTGTTACAAAAGCATCTACTCTGATCAGCTACGAAGATTCGGGCGATGAAGAAGAAGTCTCTGGAACAGTTGACTTTTTCTCGCTGGAGAGCAAAGACAAAGACGTCACTCCTGTGGATGTGAACATTGATATTCCAGAGGTCTCAACTTCCAGTGGTGAGGTTGAAGCAAACGCTTCTTCCAGTACGAGATCGTCTTCTGACTGGCAACACCTGCAGGCTGCAAATGCTAGTACTTCGAGTTCTTACCTTGTTCAACCTGAGAATCCCCAGCAATCAGACTTCGGGTATTCTACTTCTGAGTTTATGACCGTCAGCAATAGCGACTTGGAGCTGGATCAACAAGCGGTAGGTCTTGTGTATAAGATTTTTAATTAAGATTGGCAAAACATTTTATGTGTCTTCCTAAGGTAGCCTATCAAGACTAAAAGTAAAAAAAAAAAAAAACTAAAAGTTTGTATGTCGTTAGTTATGCTGGAAAACAATATACATACAATAATTTGTACCAAGATTATCAGAGAGATAGACTAAGGTGTGTCAAATGCTAAACATGTTAAGGCTAAAGATTGATAAATCAAATGTCTAGTAAACAGGCATGATAACCTTTTAACTTTTCTACAAACCTGTTGTAGTCTATAATTATTAGGTATTTTCATGATTCGTCTCCCTCACCTTCACAATAAAGCACAGTCATCATAGTATCTGTGTGTTAAAGGCCTGGTTCCACAGGATGCGGAATCTCCGCCGTGCGGTGCGATTTTTTCCGCTGCGGAATTAAAACGACACTGGTTTAATGGAGTTCCCATGTGTGCGGTTCCACTGACTTGCGATTCCGCATCCCGAAATTTCCGTTCCGCATGGCGGAGAAATCATACTGGTCTGAGAGCAGTAGCAGTGCGGATTCCGCCAGCGGAGAAGAGCCATCAAATATTGTGACCGTGCAGTTTCAATATGTCTTGTGCTGTAAAAAGAGTTATAGATGAACGTTTTTCTTCGACTGAAGAGGAAGAACTTGTCGAGTTGGTTTCTCAACATGATGTGGAAATCGCATGTCAGTGGGTTTCTGAGAAATTAGCGAAGACGTATGCACACAATCACACCAGAATACATTCAATGATAAAAGTAATGGTTTGTTTAGGTCACGTTTACCTATACACAACATTTGAGCCAATTATAAAGTAATACCTATAATCGCAACACCGACTTTCAACAAACTAACTGCTTAAATAAATTATTATAATGCATTTAACATAAACTGTCGAAAATGGTAGACCTGACGAACAATTATCCTGAGATGTTTGGGTATCAAGTGTTGAACGAGATCTGATCGTGGTTGAAACCCATAAGTTTCGTTAAATAAATAGCAAAAATATTAAATATTGGTACATACCTTAGTGTTACCGCTAGTTTAATCTCGGCATTCAATGGTTGTTTGTCTCGATAAGTAGCGTTGGTGGGTAAGTCATCTTTGATGAGATCAACCAAAAAGAAAAATTGGTCTTTTGACACACGGAAGTACTTAATTTCGTTGTCAACTAAATGATTACGAACCAGAATGTCATACGCCCCTTCACTGTCCCGATTCTTAAATTTGTCACTTCGGTCACTGCGACTTGACACTAACAAAGATAAAAGATCGACAACATCATCATCAATGTCATCATATAACATCAAAGCCAAAAGGGCTTTCCTCTTTCTATCCATACTCCGTCGCTAGTTTGCATAGAACTGAATCTCCGCAACGTTATTTCTGCAGTCTGTAGAACCACCCCTTTGATTTTTCGCTGCGTAATTTTCCGCTGCGAAAAATTACGCACCGCATGGCGGAGATTCCGCATCCTGTGGAACCATAGCTTAAGCCATTCAGTTACATTTTATCATTTATCGCGGATGATATCGCGGCTAAATACGTTTTCCAGACTGCCAAAATCTCGATTTATATCGAGCATAGTCTAGGAGCCGGACTAGAGGTTCGTGAAGAGGTAGTGGAGGGTGACTCATGTACGTTTGCACAAATACACATTGCCTCTGTGCCAATGCAGTTTATCTGGTACTAACAACTATTATTGAAATTAAAAGTATACGTAAACAAATAACAAGCTTTATATTAGTAAAGCATTTTAAAAATTAAAAAGTATTAGGAGGTAGCTCGAGATAGTTTTTAAGTTCGAGACAAACCTCTGATCACCCTCGTATCCAACAGCAATGTTGCCTTACACTTGAAACTTGAGTGTCCACTTCGGTACAAGTAATGAATTACAATATTCCATACAAACTTTTATGTGAAAAAGTTTACTAAAATTATTTATTAATTTCATATTGATGGATGTTAGCATATGGATTACTGTATAATAATTAAAGTCGTTTGGATACCTACATTTAAGTAATCCAATTCGTTGCTTATGTTGCAACCGTTTTCAACTCTGTGGAGTCATCTTTAGGCTCCCAAGGATATAAGTTGTCATTTCATTTGAAGGACCAGACCTTACATGCAGAATCACACCATCCTCGCAGCTTAAAAAGTTTCATTCATAGGGTGTTGTCCGTACCTACCTACTAATGGAGTAATGTGATAACAACAAATAAGTTAACATAATTAAGCACATTGCAGTTGCAAATGGTTATACCAACTCTTTAATTGACAAGTTAATTTCTAAACACACAAATAAAAAACCAGACACTTAGTAATTTGATGGCTAGTAACAGTTTCGTTCATAACTACCAATAAACTTAATTCATTACTGAAAGAACGCCTACGAGAAAGCATAACAATGTATGATAAGAACGGTGTTTACAAGTTCAACTGTAATAATTGTACAAAGTACTACATCGGCCAAAAAAACAAAATCCCCTCAGTCTTCAAATTTTGCCGATCACCTAGTATCAAATAATCATAATTTTACAAGTATGGACAACAATATGGACATTTGACATTTTTTGCAAGATCGTTTTTATAGAAATACGTTAGGCCTTGAGGAATTTGAGATTTACAGAGCTGTAAGATCTAACAAAGAGAACGTGCTGAACGACAAACATTCATTTCAGTCTAATTTTATTTACAATACAGCAATCATAATAATGGATGAGGGAGAAGGTAGAAGGGAATGCGATGATCGGCATTGACCATTAGACCTACGCACAACCACGGTAGTTTGGACTTTACATCCGGCCGGTACGCGTCGTTCACCTTCTCAGTAATTTTGTGTGTTTTTTAAATGATAAGTGATAAGTGTTTATTCGTTTTTTTAAAACTATGACGACCTTCAAATGAAGTGATAACTTATATCCTTGGGAGCCTGAAAATGACTCCAGAGTTGAAACCGGTTGCAACAAAAGCAACGAATTGGATTACTTAAATGCTGGTATCTAAACCACTTTAACTATTTATTTATTGACCCCGATTTGTATACAAATCTGGATAATGGAGACGGTTCAATACACACACACTGTAGTATAGTGTATTGGATACTTCATCTTCATTTGGTTACCAGAACTTGGACGTAACCGGTCAAACCTGAAGAGTATGGACATTTCACATGCTCCTTAAGGTTTTGACACAGGCTACATATTCCTACATTCCATTTTCCTCAAAACTTTCACCAATTAAATCAATCTAACCTGGACGAAGAGTTTTAATTTCTCAATACTTTGTGTCCTTAGTTAGTTTGGATTTATTAGCGATTCCAGAATCTCCTATGACGATGGCAAAACCATGACTATCCACCGATTCCTATCCCAAAAGAGGTTCAAAATTATCCAAACCCTGTTAGAAAAACAGAAATCACATGTTCTCAAATATTTGGTTTAACATTTTTTTTTTATATTCAATTAATTACAAATCATACACTTAACGATTTAACTTATTTGTTCTGTAGATACTTTGATAAATCTTCATAGTTAATCTTGAACCGCTTTGTTTTATTTACTTCTGTTTTTCTTTCATTGAGTCCCAAATCTTAACCTACTACATCAACACAGTGTTGCTACAGATGCTTGTGTTTGTGTGCTACTCCATTTGTCAATGAGGCCTAAAAATCAACTTCACAAAAGATGGAGACCCTATCCTAAAATTTCACAAGTAACCTTTGAATAGAAACATATCATTGGTTGTTCAATCCCTCCTCACGCTATCCATACAGTTCAAGTTACTAACCACAACTGATTATAGATGCAGCAACTGTGCGGCCGACGAGACAGGATCAAGATGCAGGAGGTTAACCTGATTGATGTGAGTGGGGACAAGATCATGCCCGACAGCAGGGAGTGGCTAACCAAACAGCTGACAGAGGAGGTGGTGCATCGGCCCAGCCACAAGCGGAAGGACGGACCGACGTCCCAGCAGAAACGCAAACACCAGATCACTTACCTTGCCTACCAGGTGTGTACTATTAATGAAATCTGGAGGGTTTATTACAGCTTTTACTAAGTATAGAACTCCATTCCCTCGTAGCCTCTTTTATAATTCATAAAATTAAAATGCATATAAAACTAAATTGAGCCACGGAAAGAATAAGCTCAAGTAATATTACTGATCCTCTGTTGATCACCCACATTTTTTAACCTATTACAGTTATCATAGTACAGAACATCCCCGCTAATACGTCATCTACTGTACTGGACCTTGGCCGAACCAGTGAAAAATTTGGATAAACCCTAACAAAAAAAACCAAACATAACAAAAAAAGATAACATCGATAAAATTTCCTTGAGCTAGGAAGATGTTCAATATTTTGCCGCGATCGGTTGAGACGATAATGATGTTCCCATGCCCGCGGAAGGCATTAATATTTTGCTAGGGTTGTGATAGACTATGATAATGTTTGCGTTACCACAGGAGATGTCCTAGATTTAGCCGCGATATTGGGGGATGACGACTGAATTGAAAGTTTCCGTGACCACGAAAGAAGGGAGGGGGGCAAAATTTTTGCTGTGGTTGCGGAAGACGGTGATGATGTTCACAAGACTATGGGGAATGGTCACGATATTACCATGATAAAATTATCGATATGCGATGGCACGGTCGGATTAAGCAAGGAGTTTGGAGTACGCTAGGTTGGATCTACCCTTAAACAAAAACTAAGATATGAAATATAATTTTAGGCTAGCAAAATTGATGTTTCATTGGACAGTGTTCTTTTTTCAAGCAAAATTATGTTAGTTTTAACTAAACAAATTTGCTTCTAGTAGTTTCCAAAGAATGATTCTGAGTAAAATGCTATTTATACCACTCACAAATAAAAACACATTTTAGACATTAGCATATTAGACAGTTCAGTTGCAACCAATTCCTCAATCCCATATCACCCAAACTGTAAACAGCCTTTAGTATCAATGAACAAACCTTGACGTATCATTAAAGTCAGTCTGCCAATAACCTAATGCGGCTATGAGTGGGAAACATTTGAAGAAAATACTAAAAAACAAGATCAGCTTTTGAAAAATGATAAGATATTTACAAGAAATGTTGATTATATAGAACTGTTATGTACATTAAGAATATTTCCATAATCGTTGACTCTTTTAAAGTTATCAGAAATTATGACTGTTATTCGTTTTTAAACAACGCCTGTAATTCTTGGCCATTGCTCGAATTCGAGCAACAGGTGCACTAGTAAAGTAATGAATGGAGAATCACAGGTGAAAATAGCATTTCTAAACATACCTGGATTAGAACTCGACTGACGCCATGATGTAATTATCATTGGATGATTGTGGTCTAAGATTGGTTGCCTTTGCTTTGCCATCTGAATTTGATAATATATTACTTATAAAAGGGTTTCTTGTTAAAATTAAAAGTGAAATTAACTTTAGAACATAAGTCAATCTCGCAAAAGGTATAAAATTAATATTAATTCAATTTTTTTTGTTTTTCCTAACTATGCATTTTTTATTACTGTATTTGATCATAATTGTGATATTTTTTCAGGCCAAAGAAAACGAGTTGGAATTGAAAAACCAATGGGCAAACAACAGAATGTCTAGAAAACAGACTCAAGCAAAGTATGGATTTTAAGAGTGGATAAATGCCTAGTTTTAGAACTTAACCATAATTTATACTGTACAATATATTCATTATTGACTTATCACATATTTTCGAACAATGTAATGTAAATGTATATAAGCGTGGACAAGAAATCTTGTAAAACTTGTAATAAATCTTTTTTTTTTTATTATTGTGTTGTGTACCCACATGAAAAACTACAGGTTGAAATTTTTACTTGATTTTTAACACTTCCAGGATGTTTATTTGCATTGCATTATTCCAAAAAGAAATCAAAACAGAATACAAGGTTAAAAAGACTTAACAAAAAACGTAAAACAAAACTACCGAATTAGCTGTACAATTTACAATTACAATTCACTTTTAAAACACTGTAAAAAAGTCAGCATCACTGGATATTTCAAAGCGAATCCTATAAATAAACAAACAATGAGAGATGATGCCCTTAAGGAAATTGCCTGTTTAAAGTTTAGTTGCCATTTGCCCCTCCGGTAGATCATAAGCTTTAAAATTAAACATCAGTCATAACAATCGGTTAAATAGGATGGATTAAAAAGGGATGTTACAGAGAAACCCCTTGTTAATGTAATAAATTTATAGATAAGTGCATTGAACAATAACTTGGGTTAAAAATCATCCAATTTAAATCAAATTTGGTACAACTTCGTGAACCAGCACGATCTGACTAAAAGAAAGAGGTTTTATGGAGTAAAAATTATTTTTCCCCATTTTTGGCCTTAAAATGTAAAATTGTAGTTTTCTTCCAAACCATTTAGTAGATATTAAAAATAAATTCTGTAAGTATAATAAATATTTTTTTTATGTCTTAAGGTTACGGAGAAACCCCAACAAACTATAAGTTTGAAATTTTAATCTCATGGAGGATTAGTAAACTGTTGTATTTAACTTGTTCGGATATATTGTAATCAAATTTAGTTTATTTATTTATATCATGTTAAGCTATTAATCTATATAAATAAAATTAGAGTTTTGTCTGTACATTGCTTAGAATAATGAACTTTTTGGTTATTTTTACATTTCATAGGTCAGAGAAACCGAATCAAACCTTATCTCAATTTCTGTCTGTCTGTCTGTCTGTCTGTCTGTCTGTCTATCTGTCATTCTCTTGGTAACGCTAAAATACGCACTTTATTACAACTACTCCTCAATAACTATAGCACTGTCCCGCCTGAAACTTATTTTCCAAATACTATACATATATGAGATGGTTTTAGACGTATTTCATCGAATATGAGACAGTTAGATATTTAACAGTAAACCCTTGAAAATCAAGTTTTTGTCGATTTTTGACGTGGAATTTCTGGAAGCCCATGTTAACCTTATGAGAAATGAAATTATTGAATCTTAACAGCTGTTTCAATTAAACAAGTTGGTTCTGTTCTGTGATGTTCAATAGCATTAAAGTTACAAGGATTACCAACAGGGTGCAGCACTAGCACTATTATTTCTTTTACATTTATGACAACAGCTAATTTGCAACCTGGAGGCGAGTGAGCGTAGCGAACGAGCTAACCTGAAGGCAAGTGAGCGTAGCGAACGAGCTAACCTGAAGGAAAGTGAGCGCAGCGAACGAGCTCCAACATACAGGTGAGTGAGCGTAGCGAACGAACTTCAACCAGGACGTGATTGAGCCATGCAAACGAGATCAGATAGTAAAAATAAAAGTAAGCCTACCGTTATAGGATCGACCGGCAGACACAGAGGTAATTTAACCTTTTATTGATTGTCATACCGATCCGGAACAACAAAAAACAACATAAAATGAAGCTATGTATAATAGTTTGGCCAGCATATCTTAAAATATGCAAACCAACTGCTGTTCGTTATATAAGAAGGTTTCAACTGAATATTATAAGATCCCCGTGCGTAGAACGGGTACACAGCTAGTATTTTAATAAAAACACATTTGATGACATTCCTTGTAACAGCAAATCTAGTATCTATACTATAATATGAGTAACGTTTGTGCACAATGATTTCAAAAACGGCTCCTACGATTTCCTCCAATTTGTTAGAATATCAAACCTATTCCTAGGCTCTGTCCTAGGAAAATTTGTTTTTCGTTACAAATTCAAAATGAAATTTCAATATTTAAACATTAGTCTTATGGATTTTCAAGTAGCTACAGCAGATTTAAGAAAATGTAAATAAATAAATTGTAATATTATGCTAGTAACAAATTGTCTACAGTACAGAAGCAAATTACTATATACAGTACAAAAGAAAAGAACATTCTAACGAATACTATTTAGCATTGATTAGGCTATAAATACACTTGGGGTGTATTACTAAGCAAGGGTCATGAATACGACTATTAAAAACGTAGAGTCTTTTACCGCAAAACAATGTACACTACCCTAATCTATCTATTTATCTATGTATTAATAGGCAAGAATGTTTCTTTAAAACCTTTTTTCTCAGCTTTTGTGCATCGCAGGGAAAATTTACGCATACTGTTAGAAAGATATTTTCCTGTAGATGTGCATAATCCCTTTAAAAATTAAAATAGGCTTAAAAATAAGCACAAAAAATTAATTTGAAACTTTAAAAAATTAACATGGACTTTATAGGTTGCCATGCTGGTGACAAAAGAACAACGAAATATAAACAGAAAGAGAAAATCAAAACAAATGTAAGCAATTCCAATCACATGTTTTATTTACAGTGTGTGGTGAAAAATAGAGAAGTCTGTGCATGCACTTTTAAGGTGCGGTGCAATATCTTTGAAGATGAACCTTTTTAGTGCGATCATGTGTTCATACATGTTAAATTTTGAGGTTAAATCAAAACAAACAAACTGGCATAATGTATTCTTTTTATTGACAATAGTTAAATATACTTACTCTACTTTAATAAAATCACTTGGATCATTAGAGAATATTTACTGTTAAATAGAGACCTGAATCGTAATTCCAAATCAACTAATAAATAAATTGTTATTTTATTATTTTCTTCGAATTAAGTGATGATTGCTTTGAAAATAATTAATTTAACATGAGCAAATATTGAAATATTGAATCTTCTTGCAAAATTGATGTTGATTATTATATTAATAGAATAATAAAGTTGCTGTCCCTGGGATACACATAATAAACTGTTGGGACATAATGATGATTTACGTTTTGTTTGGAAATATCTTAAGACCCTTTTAAGGGTTTCAAGTTAGGGGTCCGAATTATATACTCTCGAGATGACGAGATTAACTTTTATAGACTAATGTTTTGAATTTTGACCCATTTAATTAACAACTAAATTGTATTGCTAATAATTCACTTATGCAATCTGAAGTTTACCAGGTACCAAACAGGAAAACGTTATACGATAGGCCAAGGAAGCAAGATTTGAGTTTGGTTTATAAAATGCAGTAGCCTAAATACTGAATGTTTTCAAATAAATCAGACAATGACATATACTAAATTAGTTTATTTGATCCTAAAAGTGAACATTCTTTCGTAAGTAATACAACATTGTCCCTAATTAATTGACAACATTCCAGTTTGTTTATTTTGATTTAACCTCAAAAATTGACATGTGAATATTGAATACATGATTACACTCACTACAGCCAAAAAGGTTCATCCTCATAGATATTCCAACATACCTTAACCGCTTCTAGCTAAAAAATACAGCTGTTGACCTACATATTTTGTGGTCGAGTTTTCGACCACTGGACGACCTCTAGTATTGAATTAAGCCCCTCAAGGACATAAGTAGAGATTAATAGTATTAGATTCCTTCCAGTGATGTAATTCTTTTATGTTTTTGATCCATATTGTTTCTGTTTTAATGTCCGTTCCGCGATCCCGATGACTAACATGTCACAACCAGAAAGCATATAATATTTGCAACAATGCTGGTCAACAGCTGATGTTAAATGTTATCAAGACTCATAAGTTTGTTATTGAACTTTATCGTAAATATTGTTTGTCTGTATGGAAATGTTCTTAAGTAAATTAAAAATGAAGAGGGAACGTCTAGTCTACCGAAGATAAATTGGCTTTACAGCTTAATTAACCCGTGGAAAAATTGAAAATGAAGAAAATTTACATGCAAACAAGTAAGTTTAAGGTATATGTGGATCTTATAAAAGTTGGTAATTGTACAAATAAAAGTTTTTAAAAACCATTGCAATCTGCCACAATTCACCATTTGTTTTTTTTTTTTTTTTAATGTGTCACGTAAATTGTGTTTGCGGTAAATGACCACGATGCATCCATGATCGCGAGAGATGATAATGACATTGCTGTGGTCGCGAAAGATGATCACGACGTTGCCGTGGTGACGGAGGATTGTCTAACACAGATGTTTTTGATACTAAGTATAACAGAGAAATTGACTACTATAGTTCGGCCGCTTAGAAAGCGACCTCCTCTAGCATTGGTTAGCATTAGCGCGCAGGTCGCTTTCTAAGCGGCCGAACTATAGCCAACTGTACCCAGTTTAGATTTACTGTTCAGATTTGAATTAGCAGAGGAAAAAAAACTAGTAGATTAAATTGACAAGACAATTTTTATTTAAAAAAAAAATAGCCATACACTGACTTTCAGAACATACAGGAAATAATAATTTTATTGAATAATGCAAAATTTAATTCAATTCTTTTCTTTTGAAAAATAAGTTTGATGCCATTCTAACCCTCCCGTTTGCCCATCCACCATGGCCTGGGCGTGGATCTAAAAATAATTATTTCCTTTTCCTAATCAGTAATCAGAGAAAAATGAGCTTTTTCATACTTATGTCTACACCAGAGGAAGTCTGCACACTAGTTTGGAGATTCTTCATCAACTTGCTCTGAACAAAATCCCTTCTAAACAATAAATCTTTAACTAGCCTCTTTGATTAGTCTTAAAATAAAAATTTTCATTCATCATACAGGAAAACCCATGAGACCCACTTATAAACGAATGTGGATTAAATCCCCCGTCGAACAGGTTTAGGTGACACGTAGACCTTAACAGGTTTACACAGGTCAATGCAGCAAGGTTCCTGGTTATGAGATACGCCTGGTTCTAGCTCAGTGAGATCCATGGCGAGTGAGATGTCTACGTACAACGCCTCCGTCCACACCTGGTGGCAGATGAGGACAGTAGTCATCAGTCGGTAGTCTTGGGCCAGCACTGAGCTGTTCTCTGAAACAAAAGCCACACAGTTGAGCCATGTCAGGCTACAAACTCAGACCTACACTGGGACCATTTGGGGCCCTCTACCGAGGATTTTTATTTTGAAAAAGGTGATTTGGAACAAGTTTTTGCACTATCCTGGTAACAATAAATAAGAATATACCCAGCAAGATTTTTACACCAAGACTAAAGCTGAAAACCATTGTTGGGAAATAACTTTTAAAGCAAAGCTGAGTAGAAGAAAAATGAGCTGGTTGATGAGGATGAATTACAAAGGGTGTATCTATTCGGTTATGTATTTTGTGTGATCTACAAGGCTTTGACTGTGTACTGCCTGGGGAACAATAATTTCCCAAAACTGCAATTTCTTTTTATTCTTATTTAAACAACCATAGGAAAAGAGTAGTAAAAATTTACTGTTCACATAATTTAGGAGGTAATAAGGGAAGAAATCTATCCTTTGAATCAAATTGCTCAATAGCTGATGTTTGCCAAAGTCAATCAGCTGAAACATATACACAGGGTTGCGGTTTGTATGTGATGTGCAATGGGCCTGAGAGTAAATATTGCACCCCTCTGCACCTACATTGAAAACAGTGAACATAGAGCAAGTTTAATCCAACTGACTTGACATTGTATAGAAAATTAGGCTAACGACAATGATTTTAGAATCTACTGATAGTAAAGAATATAACTTATGGTAGAGGGAAAAGCAGTTCTGAACACTAAATATGGCTATATACGAGAGCTATCTGAATAGTTCTCCAACGTTTGGATGTAAAAGTTTGCAAATGTGCCTAAGTGACTTGGTGCATAAGTGTGAGGGAGTTTGCAGTCAACCCATTTGTAAGGTGTAGGTTGATGCACCAATCAGTTCCTATCAAGCCAGTCATTAAATATGAAACCTTGTTGTGGGTTACTGTGTTTCAGACTACCAGGATTTTGTCTTTGGTAGTCTTAGAATCGTCCCCAGTCAGTTGGGCAACATTACTTGACCTACTCAAAAACATTTTGACTAATACCGGACAATTTTGTTCGTATACAACTCCAACTCACCACTAGTCTCCAGGTTGAGCAACCTCAAATCTGATTTACGAGGTACAATCAGCTGTGTCTGCTGGTCCGGGTATTTTACTTTGAGCCTGAGCGTGTTGGTGTTGTGGAGG
The DNA here is from genome assembly GCF_028750875.1 of Macrosteles quadrilineatus. NCBI lineage: Eukaryota > Metazoa > Arthropoda > Insecta > Hemiptera > Cicadellidae > Macrosteles > Macrosteles quadrilineatus. Next base: position 48,032,232 of record NW_026542599.1, read on the forward strand.
CTGTACAATTCTGCGTCCAATGGAATCCCCATGACCAGTCCTGCGGTGAACTTTAGAGCAGAATCTGCGCTGGCTGATGGCATAGACATCACTGCATGGCACATCTTTACCTAACATAACAGGAGTTGTTACTGGATTATATGATATTTAGTGGAAGGAATTCCCCAACAGAGTGGAAGTTCTTTGGGATAGTATACTTTAACTACAAGATACAACTGTGTCCACACTGAAGTTGATTATTCAATTATAAAAAAAAGTTTTTGTTCAAACATCTCTATTGATCAAAGGGAAAACCTTATCTGACTCGGCGCCAGTAGGCTTACATCAGTGTGAGGCCTGGGAGGGTTGGACGGTGCTGATGTTTGCAAGAGAGGCAACAACATCCTCGCCACTGCGCCAGGCTTAGCCTCCTCTAGTGCCGCCGTGCTTTTGAACACCAGCAACGTGAATGCATCTGGCGCTATACCATGCTCACTCAGGAAACGCTGTGTTTGTTCCACCTGAAATGCAATTGTGATGTGAAATTCAAACAAAATTTATAATTAATGAGCATACATGAATAGATCACAAAAGTAAAAATTGCACTAATTACGTGAAGAAGGCAAACTTACTCTCTAATTGAGAGGAAGAGAAAGTCAATTTAGAGCAGGGGAAAATCAGCTGATTGCTTTTCTCTTGCTCTAAATTAGGGATTAGGAAACAATTAATTTCTTTAAGATCATCTGTTAGCAAAAATAAATAGCTATTTAGTGTACAGAGAGATAACCCTTTTAACCGTTCATTATATATGGAAGATTAATCCCTGAAACAATCTTTGTTTGAATTTAACTTGAATTTAAATGAGACTATTAAACATGTTACTGTAAAAACCTTTGTAATAGTTTAATTTATTTCTACACTTTAGTTGACTTCGCTCTCAATTATGCAACTAAAGCTATGTATGAAGGTTACATACCTGTGTTAGGAAGTGATGACACAAGGCCAGGGCAGAATGGTTGCTGGCCTTTACCACATGGACCAGCTGTAAGGCTAGAGTCTTCACCTTGAACTGCTTGACCACTGCTCTGTCTGCCGGCCTCAGACCAGTGAACAGATGTTGCAGCCTGCCAAAATTCAGCAGGGATAACATGAATCAAAATTACTATCAGATGGTTTTTAAAGGAGGTTGTCAGTTTTACCAGTTGAAAAAAAATACCAAAACCAAGAATTAACGGAAAATGTCAGTTTTAGTTTATCTGTTATTGTGCAATAATTTTGCTGTGATCGCAGCAGACAGTGGAGATTTCTTTGTGTAGTGAGGTTCAAGATTTTGTGACGATCGCAGGAGACAATAGTGATGTCTTTGCAATTGTCAGAGTTGTTGAAAATGTTGATGCAATCACAAAAGACGATTATGGCATCGCAGGGGATGGGCTAAGATTTTGCTGCGACCACAGAAGACAACGATGATGTCCTTGCAGTTGCAGGGGATGTTGAAATTTTGTCACAAAAGCGATAGATAATCACGATAGTGCCTCAATCACAAATTATAGTAATGATTAACGCACGCTACACTAAATGTATGATAACTAAAGCCAATACCAATACTGCTCTTCTATGCCAGTAGAACATGTGTTAAAACATTGTTATAGTGAGTGCATAGGAAAACTCATTATTTTACATAAAAAATCTCTGTAACAACATAAATTTACCATTCCAACAATCAACTTACTGATAATTTGTGTGGCTGAAGTTAGTTATAACTGAGTGTGGTTATTTCATCTTATTCAAAACTGAAAATAACAAAAAACTGATAATCTACGTCTCAACCAAGTGATAGATCATTTGCTACAGATATCATCTTATTGTGAATATTAACAGTTCGCGGGGTCAATTATGAACACCCGCTTTGATTTTTGTACTTTTCAAACCTCAATAAAGAATCAATTAATCTTTGTTACCAGCCTAAAATGGACTTTTCAATCACTCAATTGTATTGAGGGTTTAAAGTAAAAGCTGTGTCATTTCAACAGTTATTCACTTGTTTTGCTCAACTTACTTAAAACAATGCTGCATCAGCTGTGTTATGGAGTTCCGCACAGAGTTGGCCTGCAACGTGTTGGCAGCATTGGAACACCACATCTTATTGGCCAACACCTTGCTCATCAACAGCTGGCTGGTGATGTACAAAGCGGTGAACTGAGCGGCCCCTGACACCTGGGTAGTGATTTATTGATTTAACAACAAGTTTAATAAGGACTAGTAAAAAAAAAAAAATTATAATAAGGAGGTAAGTAGAGCACAAAGGCTTAGTGAAGGAAATTTCTTGAGGAAACCTAAATGGGAAAGAGTTTACTCTGACATAAAAAACTACATTTCACACATTTTATTATTACATTTTATCTAGAATGTAACAGGTAGGACAGGAAAAAAATTAAATTAGTAGTTTTCACAACTTACTGTAGGATCAATGGTGGCCAACCTGTTGAGGTCTCTCTCGGCCGCTAGCAGTAACTCCATGTGTACCCTGGAGTTAGGAGCTCCCTCTAGTCTGGACAACAACGTCGTGAGAAACTGAGGAGTAGAGGAGGGGAGAGTCTCTAGCTCCCCTGCAGGCAGCGACCCCAGCTGTGAAATAACACAAAAACGTGTCAATTTTATCTAGTTAAAAACCACAAAATAACTAAATTGAATATGAAATACATGGTTAAAGTAGTATTACCTTGAGAGGAGGGACGAGTTGAGGCATTGTGTCTCGCAAGTAGCTGTAGTGCTTCACTGTCGTCTCTTCAAACAGTTGCAACATTGTGGGACAGTGTTTGGCAGCATTGAACACCAAGATCAGGATGCAAATGTCTGTTGAGCGGTCAAGGTTTGTTAACCGAGCATGTTTATTGTCTGATATCAGTGATGAATTATGAACAAGCGCACATTGTGTATTAACATACATTATTACAAGTAATTAGTCAATAAGCAACCACAAAACACGGAGGAGTTTAAAATTTAAATCTGCAACCCCCAAAATCAACATGGAACAGCTTTACTTCATTAAGTGGTTAAATGGCTTATTAGTTAAATCCCTTGATGATCTATTTAAAATAGCAATTAGTGTTGAAAGGATACACGCTGGTTCTTCAACGTCAGGTTCTGCAGTGTCAAAGAACGGATGGATACTGAGAAGTTCTGGTACTAGAGGGAGAGTCAGTTCTGGATGTCTTGATCCCATCCGCTGCATACATTTCCACGTTGATTTTTTGTCCTACAGAAAACCACAATTATTAATCCCAGGGATTGCTTGATTGTTTAACAATGCCTAGTATTATTTATTTGAGCCGATTTTGGTAATTGATTTCTCAAAATTATCTATACTTGTGGTGATGAGGACTGTGGTCTTGTTCATTTGAGACTTTTAATTCAATATCGATTACCCAACCTTGACGACTACAGTGCTATTATAAGATTTTGTGCATATTTTTTAGATGTCTTTTGCAATCGTAAAACTGTAACATAACCCACCAGGGAAACAGAAACTAAGATTTTCCAAATCAAAGGGCCCAAATAAATAGTTATACTATATTTCTACTTACTTATGTATAAATTGTACATATTAACTGTTTAAAACCAAGTTATGTTCATTATGAAACTTCACAAACCTTCCTAATACCTTTTTACAATATTTGTTTATGTTATGTCTACTGTGCATCTTAATTTAATCTAGAACTAGAATAGCTTCTGAAATCGAGAACCTAAGTCAAGATTTTAGATTTGCAATTAAGTTAAACTCTTTACTAATTTCAATGACATTTTTTTCAAACCATAACATTTAAAAAAATCTAAATTTTAAAAACCTATTTTGGAGGACATAAACATACTGTAAGGATATTAATGTAGCAACATGCTTGATTGGAGTTGTAATTTACAAAAAAACTTCTTAGACTTTTACCGTTTATTTTAGGTGTGCCTTTTTCATTCTGACATGATCGAGTGAAATTCATGATCAACACGAAAGCCTTGATAGAGGATATACACTCTCAATCTGTAGTTCTATCTAGAATAGAAACCTATGTTTTTGGCGGCCAAGGAAACAAAAACCTATGTGGCCTTAAGATAGCTTTGGTTGATCAGTGATATTGGTTATTAAACCCATTAAAGCTCTTCTCCCAGGTAGCAACACATGCCAGGTTATGTTTTCAGTCTCAGTTGAGTTATCCTTGCATAAATAATATACCATAACACAGAGATTTGTAAAAGTACCACTTCTTCAGTAGGCTACAGCAGATACAGTCCTATACAAGAACAATTACTGGGTGACCTCTTTACAAGGTAAGCTAGATGAACCCAGTATCCGTTTAAAAACTTCCTGTAACAGCCACACGGCTTTGCGTTAAAACATGACTTAATGTACTCAGTTACCTGAGGATATTTCTTCAGATTGTCCAGCAAACTCTCCACACACATCTGTAGGCAGCCCTTGGTGGACAGTGTACATGCTGCTAACATCCTGTGTAAGCCTTCCCTTACGTCCATCGACACATCCTGTACAACATTGTGATACAGGTTTACCGTAAGAGTTGGATTGAAATTTTGATTCACTAAGTCTGTTTTAGAAATGGTGAAATGGAGGAATACACAGTACAAGCCCTTTAGAATTACATTTACCCTGTCCAAAAACATAGTAACATTTTTCCTAAAAGTAACCAAAGATTGGGGGTTTGTTAAATCACACATGGTTTGTAATCACACATGGTTTGTAATAGCTTAAACAGCAGATGTAGTTGCTGCACATGCAAACTGCGGGTCTGAGTCTGCACAACATTGCCAAATACTTTCTCATTACGACATGAACAGCTCCCTACTTTAAGCTAACTTCACGGTTTTGTTACAACCAACCTCAAGAGCTCCAAGGATAGTCTCCAGCTGGTCTTCTCGCAACACTGTATGTCTGGATATCTTGGTAAGACTGTCTATAGCTTTGATCCTCACATCTTCTATCTCGTCGTTGAACATGTCCACAAGGAAGTCCAACGCCAGGTTGGCAAACTGAGGGTTGTTGAGCGACAAGGAGCAAATTGAATCCACCGAAGCACTTCGCACCTCTGGGAATGATTAAATACATAAGATGATAGATGGAGACAATTTTATCTAAACAATTGTAAATTTTTCTACCTATACTGTGGTGCATGGTCAAAAATAGTTGGTCCAGAGGAGAAAGGGACTCAAATAAAAATAAACTTTATGATTAGAACATTTTGGTTTACAAGCTATATCTAGATAATTTGGTACCTACCAACTAAAGAGATGTTGATACAAACAAACTAAGCTTAAGTTTGTTAAGCTTGGATTTTTTGTTGAAGGTTTTGTCATTACCATGACATATCCAAGCAGAGGGAGAAAATTTTTCCTGAAAGAGTTTTGTACAATTTTTTTCATTACTCAACCACTTGACTTAGGAATAAGTTACGTTTCTAAATGTTTTAGCCCAATCCAAGATCAAGATGGATGGTGAATTAGTAAAAACTGGAATAAGTTACGTTTCTAAATGTTTTAGCCCAATCCAAGATCAAGATGGATGGTGAATTAGTAAAAACTGAAATAGTTTTTTGACGTATATATAAATGTAGACCTTGTGGTTAAGGAAAACCCCATAGATTGAGGTGGGCAGGACATATAGGGAGAGGAGGAGAGCTATTGATAATCAAGAGATTTTTTCCATATGGGAACCTGGTTTAAAGATCACTTGACATACTAATGAGGTTAAGCCTAAGTTTAAATGTAAATCGATAACTTAGCACTACACTTAAAGCAGAAAATAGAACACAGAGTCGAGTGGTAGTGATGAAAACCTATTCTACTGCGGTTCATATGGTCAGAAGTAAAGGTAATATTGCTCTACCAAATCTTACCTAAGAACTCATCCTCCAGACCGTGCACAAAAGCACCACAAGAACCGCTAGATATAAGGTTGATCTGTTGAGCGTCTAGTAGCTCCTGTGGAGCATCGTCTGCCCATCTCTTGCCACTGGACCACTCGCCAGACGTTACGCTCTCCCATGCTCGCTCATGAGCCGATCGCTTCTTCTGTTAGTAAAAACTTGTTTCAGTAAAGCTTTGTAAATGCTCATGATTAAGTTTTTGTATACAGAAGATATTCCATCTTTATGGACCTGATAGCCATTTTAATACCTCCTAAATAATGCACATCTGAACAATGCACCTACCTCTTTTAACCTTTTTGCCCATCCACATAGACTAACCGCCCGTGCGTGGATCGTATACAGCAAAGCAAGGAGTCAGCCGGTACAGTACAAGGGTGATCTGTACTGATAAAATGTTTTTGGCAGTGACCAGGATCCGAACCCACGACATCGCTGCCTTGGGCCCGAAGTCCGCGATGCTACCGACTGAGCCACCGACTCACTAAATTCTATTCTTATAAGTTGAGCAAATATTACCAGTTGATTGTAAAATACTAAATTAGATACAGACAAAAATCATGGGACTACAATCATAATTTTAATCTGATTATTCCTTACCCTCATGTTTGAAAACAGTTTTTTGTCAAGAGTTTGATGCAGGAACTTAGGGCTAACGAGTGTAAGATTCCCGAGCAGTTGTGCGGCTTGAGTCCGTACTCTCATGGACAAGTCGTTGACGGCGTTGCAAATCTTGCCGAACGCATCGTCGACCAGTCGTAACTCCTCTTCAGTATCTGCCAGCATTGTCGGGCTATATGACAAAAAGTTTGCATGTTATTGGAATGACTGGACATGTCTCTAATGTTTGGTTTTGTTAAAGACTAGGCCATATTTGTTAAAGATTAGGCCTATATATCATTACTAGCTGTACCCGCGGGCTTTGCCCCGTTTAACTTCCACTAAGCCTGTGGTTATATTGGCTCTATTCATGAAAAAAATCTGCTCAATTGGTCAAGTCATACATCATTGAGATTATAGTGTGCAATCAAGTAAGTTGTCATTGCTTTATTGAAGCAAAAGAAGACAATTTTTCCTGAAAGAGTTCTGGATAACTACTAACTAGCTTTGTTATTGATTCAGTTAAGTTTCTGAAACAACAGCTCGGAGAGAAATAACTTGTAAAAAATACTACACTGGTGAAAATTCGAGGTTCTTCGAATTGTCTATCCCTCACTGAGACGAATTTAATTAAATTTTACTGTTAAGGTTGCTAAAGAATAAAAAATAAACCAATGGTGAAATTGAGTGGTTTTGTGAATGCCAAATGTTAGATAGAACAAAGAACAGAAAAAATAAATCTAAATGGAAAGTTATTTGGCGATCACTTAACCTAAAGCTTTATGTATCTTACTTCTTTTTGATTAATTTGATTCTTTTATGTGGAGACATAGAAGAAAACCCTGGGCCTGAAAATAGCAATGATGTATCAAAAGAAGAGTGTCCGTTTTGTAAAAAACATTTTTATAGACTTAAGTCTCATATCAAGGCAACTCACGACAATTATTATATAACAGAATCAGATAATTTAAGAAAAAGTAGAACCAGAACCTGTAGTTATAGTTCCACAAAATTGTGGTATGAACTTAGAGACTTCGAGATAGACCTTTGGGCATCAAATTGTTTGCAGCTACCCCTAAATTGTGTATTTATTCCTCCAGCTGTAGTACATTTGCTGCGTGTGGGAAGCGAAAGTTTTGTCCTTAAAACAATCAAAGATGAAATGAAATTGTCAAAAAGTGAATTTATTTTCTTAATAATAAATAATAAAACTAATGAGGAAAAGGAGAATGCTTGTCATTGGTCTCTGTTGATCTGTGACGTATATAAAAACACAACATATCATTTTGACTCAAAATCTCCATCCAACAGTCAGATTGCCAAGAAAATGACCGAAAGACTGAGTAAATGCAGCTTGGGAACTGATGAGATTAATATGTTAGAAGTAGATTGTCTTCAACAACGTGGAAGAGTTGAGTGTGGTGTGTACTGCCTACATTTTGCAAAAATTGTTTGTAACAGAATAATAAACAATAACTTAACCATATCGGACAAGATGTATAAACAGGATTTTTTTGTAGGTAATATCTATAATGAAATTGAATGTCTAAAAAAACAGAGTTTAAATGTCCCTAATAATAAATGTCTAGCAACTAAGATTAGAAATAAATCGTTGGAAGGCATAAAGCAAACCTCAGCTGAAGATCATAAATTTCAAAAAAGTGAGGAATGTAACAGTAAAGTAGATCAATCAAATTATCAAACTTGTGGCGAATGCGGAAAACTCTTTAAAAGCAAAAAAGGATTATCTCTCCATATTTCAAAGAGCCACCACAATAAACATCGTGATATAATTCTAAACAAGTATTGTCCAGAAAGCTCAAAAACACAGTCTCCAGACAAATTGGATGATAAAACAAACAATATGTCAAGCAAAGTAAATAGCGAAAGTGATCGCATAAACAAGGATCTCGATTCTTGGTTAACAGTCTTCAATGAAGAACAAACACACTTTGAGTTATTCTCTGAAAATTTTGATAAGTTTTCCAAGTTTTTATCTCACGCTTTACACAATCTTCCTGGGCCTAAACATCCTTCTTACAGGTTTTATAAATTAAGGAAAAAGAAACAAGACTATCCTCAAAATAGTAATTATAAGAAATCATCCAACCCAGAAAGGAAAACTAAAAACGAAAGGAAAAAGAGAAAAGAAAAGTATGAATATGATCTGATCCAATTTGAATACTATAATAGGCGTAGGAAAGCTGTGAGAAGGATAATCGGAGACGGTAATAAAGGATGTGAAATTGATCTAAAAACATTACACAAAGGTTTTACCACACGTTTCTCCAATCCAAATGAAAATATGAAAATGTCATATAACAATGTGGAAGACACAATAGTGAAAGACTTAGATTCGCATTATAATCAAAAAATTACTGTAGAAGAAGTCGTGAGAGCAATAAATGCAATAAAAATTGACACTTCTCCGGGACCTGACAATATATTAATGAGAATTGTAAAACTTAAGAAAGTAGCAAAGATCCTCTGTTCAATTTATAACACAATACACCTTACAAACCAGATACCTTCATCATTTCAAAGAGCACGAACTATTTTAATTGATAAAGGTGGAGACAAAAAAGAGGTTAATAACTGGAGACCAATCACAATATGTTCTGTATTAAGGAGGATATTAGAAAAAATATTGGACAAAAGACTAAAAGAATATATCAAATTTAACCAGTTTCAAGGAGGTTTTTCTAACACCCCTGGTTCCCATCTTAATACAAGTATTCTAAATGAGGTATTGAGATCAGCAAAATCAAAGAAAACCGACTGCTGTATTATGTTTCTGGATATTGAGAAAGCGTACGACAATATCGGCCATAACCACTTATCCTCAGTCTTGCAGGAGCTACCTATTCCTAGGAAACTGATTGAAATAATAATTAAACTCCAAATAGGCAATGTTACAAAAGTTGAAACTCATAGAGGGAAAACAAAGGACATCAAAATACAAAGGGGTGTAATGCAGGGATCTCCATTGTCACCCACTTTGTATAACCTATGTATTGACCATATCCTCTCTGAAATGTCACAACATGCCGTAAGTGAGGAGCTAGGGTATAAGCTATGCAAGGACATGCCTTCTCTAAGTATTCTAGGATTCGCTGACGATACCATTTTAATTGGTAAGAATAGAGAAAGTGCTCTTGTATTATTCGATTCGATTTGTGACTTCTTCAGAGAAATTGGATTAACTATAAATATATCAAAAACTAAAATTATTAACATTGAAAAAGGTAGATTACAAGAGGAAAACTTCCAAATATGTTCAAAAGAAATCAAATCTATAACATTTAATGAAAAAATTAAATACTTAGGAGTAAATTTTTCTGAAAGCATAGTATTTGACTCTGAAAAAACAATTAGTTCATTGATAAACAAAATTGAAAAATTAACATGTTCTCCTTTTTTAAGGTCTGAACAAAAAATGTATGTATTGAATGATAATATTTGGCCATCTTTAATATATCCTTTTCAAACCGCACCAATTAAGAAAATTACAATGAAATTCTTTGACGATGTTGATAAAGTGATAAGATCAACAACAAAGGAAATCTTAGATCTTCCAAATGATATGCCAAATTCTATGTTTTATACAAGTACTAAAAACAAAGGGATTGGGTTATGTAAATCAATGTGGGAATCATCAATCCAACATATAAACATATGTCGCATATTAAAACAAACGGGAAACCCCTACTTACTTAATATTCGTCAATTTGACGAAGAAATTAGGTTTTGTCTGGAAAAATTGAATTTAAGTATTGAATTTATCGAATCAAAACCCAAGATACTGCGAGAAACCTTACGAGACTTAGAGTATCAAAATTGGTGTAAACTTCCATACAAAGGGAATGGGGTGGTTCTTTTCAAAGAATGTAATAAGATCAATATGAGTTTGGCTAGAGGTTGTGGCCTCACAGAAGCTGAGTTCAAACAATACTTGAAAATGGTCGGAGACGTTATTCCTCTTAGAAGTCTTCATGGGAGATCCAGGGACGGGAACCAGTGCAGGCATTGTCCTGTATCTGAGAAATTTACTCTTGAAACTCTTGCCCACGTCCTTGGAAAGTGCCCATTTAGTAGTCTTCTACGAAATACCCGCCACCATACCATCAGAAAAATCATAGCTGATCAATTCAGAAAGAAAAGTTACGAGGTCTATGAAGAGGTCACGGCTATAGAAGAAGAGGGCTCTGTGAGGCGGAGTGACATCATTGTTATAGACAAGGAGAAAGATTTCGGTCTCATTATAGACCCAACAGTTCGTCTTGAGACAAATGAAAATCAGCCACAGGAAGTCCATGAAGAAAAAGTAAATATTTACAAGAAAACTATCCCATATTATTCAGAGAAATATAAAATATCAAAATTCGAAGTATATGGACTACTCATTGGATCAAGAGGAACAATTCCTCAACAAGTTGAGAAATTTTGGAAGAAATTCAAGTTGGAAAATCAAGTGCTATATTTAATATCTTTAACAGCCATAAAATTTTCTATTAATATTATAAGAAACCACCTATATAACAACTATCATAATTAGGTTTAATCAAACTTGCAAAATTTAATGTAATATTATTCTTTGTTCTACAGCAGACTACAATGTGTAGTAAGATTTCAATTTTTAAAATAAATTTGAATTTATATACATTAACAGTCATAATACACACCAATTTCTTATTTAGTAGACCTTGACTATTTTCAACAAAAAAACAGATGTCTCTATAAATAACAGTTATCTCCCATGTTCTGTTCACACCATGTGTAGTTACGTTTGGGTGCGCTAATGTAGGCAAAATATAACTTTTATTTCAACTAATTTAAATTCCTTCTGCAGGTGACAAGTTCTTTTTCAAAATGGATGTTATTTTAACTAAACAGCTGATTTAAAAAAAACTATTTGTTTTTGTTTCTACTTTTCTTTGTTTACTTAAGCAATTAATGCAGTGAAATTGATATAAAGGATAGGTATAGACGGTTTATTTAACAATGTCAGAACTACGTCGACATAACAAATTTTTTGGTTGGTAAAGCAAATGTCAATTGGTGTCAGTGTAAACCATTATTTGATTCATACCATATCTCAGTACTACTGTATGGTTCAGAAACTTGGGCCCTGACCAAAGAACTGAAGACCCTTTTTGGCCTTTTTGCTGGGTTTGAGAATAGAGTATAGAGAAAATATATGGGCCATTTCGAGATAACGGCGGTTGAGATACGAAAGAACAAAGGGATAAGAGGATTGTCTAAACACCCAAATATATGTGTGCTTTCCAGAAGTAAAAGGTTCCGATGCGGATGCACAGGCTATGCGTGGCGGAGAGAAGATATACATCAACTTTACAAATCTATCCCAAGGATTATCACAAGTAAGACAACCACTTGGGAGGATCAAGCAATGAAAGACTTCTCCAGACGGGGATCAACATTAGAAGAGGCAAGGGATAGAAGAGAATGGGAGGCCAAAATCCTCTTAAGGTTTCCGTGGCCACTGAGGTAAAATAAGGTACGGTAAGTGATGGTATGCAATGGACTGTGATATGTAGCTACTGTACTTTAAACCAGTGTGTGTGAATCGGCCGTCAATCCCACTACAAGGCTTTTCAAATCAACACAATCGCTGTTATACTGTAAAATTATCGGATTTAAAATGCATATTGCATCGGCCTATAATCGGATGAAAGAAATAGTTGGTCACGTGATATTTGTTTACAAGATAATTTCCTAATTAAAACTGCCAGAATTTTTCTTTATGCGTCTAAACTAGGTCTAGCTGTTCTGAATTATATTCAGTTTTCAACGACTACTTGATTCCCGTACGTAGGACAGGCCAATAGCTAGTTTACATTTTAAATAAAAAAATTTAGTATTTCATCTTTTAAAACTCACTGTTCCGGATATGTGATTGCCAGCAAGTATATCAACTGAAGAGCTGACCTTCTAACTATTTCATAATCATCCTTCAAAGCTTCGCAAGTTTCCTTATAGAGCGAAGCCGGCAGTTTCAATCCTCTATTGTGAAGAACTACCTGTGAAAAGAATAAAATGTTTGGCTTGAATTAAGTTTATTACTGTGTAGCAGAGTACATCAAATGAACTGGAGCATTAGCAGGAGTAGGATTTCAATTACTTCTTTTATGGTACCGGTAGTTTAACCGAAAAGGTGTCTAAAAAATTAAAAAGTTTCAATTAGATTTATTGAACCCCTTAAACATAAATTAACTATTCCATAGCTTTAATTAGTAACAAAATTGTTTAACTAGGTTCCCAAGGCTGGGCAGAGTGGATCCACTGTGAGCCAGCCTCCCTTGCCCTTATGTACGACGTCACTATAACCTCCATGTAGGGGTGGCAACAATGGATCAGAACAATCATGTTTTGAAAAAAAAAATTCGCATAAATATAATCGGCAGAAATCGATGTTTTTATTGCAATATCATGAAGCCATAGCTCAAGATTTGGTTAACTGACATTAATTGAACGTTGTATCGAGGTCTTTCGGAGACACAAGAAAATCACCATGTTTTAAACTTGTAACCTGGTTGTATACTCTTTATAAATCGACAACAATAGGCTATAACCTTACCTAATAAATCAATTGATAAATAATTTTGATCTATGAGATTGCCACAAATATAAATTTACAACTGTTTACAACAGCTAATTTTTAACTCCCGAGAGACTAAAAATAATTTTTACTCCCTACAGACTAAAAATGATTTTTACTCCCTAGAGAGTAAAAATGCTACTTTAGACTCGCAACGCATGCATTAAAAACGGCTGTTTGCTGCAGTAAGACGAAAAACTCAATTTAGAGGCCTAAATTAGTGTTATATATACATTGGGACGTAATCTATGCATCGTGACGTAATCAATGCATCGGAAAACCGGGACCAATTTCAATGCATCGGAAAACCGGGACCAATTTCAATGCATCGAATCAAATTGAAATTTAGATGAAATTTCGATGCATCGCACACCACTACTATTGTAACTAAGTTACACCATATTGTAAACTTGCAAATTGATGAATAAGGATAATTTATGACTTTGACTACCGAAAATGATTCAGTTAGACACAATGTTTGACAACAACTACAAACACTTTGGTAAAACGACAGAAAAAATAAATTCTCACCATGGTATTGAAAGCTGTACTGCGCACCCTGGCGTCCTGACTGAGAGTGTAGTCCCCGATGAGACGCAACGTTGTCTCCGCCTGCTGTGTGATGGGTAACAACTCTCCGAGAACATCCAACGCCTTCTGTTTCACAAGGTGACTTGTGTCGCTGAGGTACTGTGATCATAACACCACAACATTTTATAGGCCTACTTTGTTTGAACACCTGAGATCCGGCTAACACGGGACCAAGCCCCTGTCCGGATCACAATTGGGTCAGATAAATCATCCTATTATAAAAACAATAATTTATATCTTATAACGATGTGTAGTCAATAAATCCCCTTGTTCGTTAGCTACAAATTCCAACAGTAATTAACATTTTGACATTTATGTATTTGACTCTGTATCCTAAAAATTCTAGGGATGGTCAAGTCTCGAAATTTCGGGAAATTTTCGGGAAATTTTAAATCTCGTTACACAAGACGAGATTTCTTTTTGGCCAAGATTTTTATCGAGACGAGAATTAAAAAAAAAAAAAAAAAAAAAAAAAATTAAAAACGCCTGCAGAAAGTCAATGCAATACCCGCAATACAGGAGCATGTTGTAGTTGAGTTTCCTTTGCGAAGGCGTTCTTATTTAATTAATTCTTTAAATGTAAATATTACTTTAATTAATAACATTTGAGAAGTTTTGTTAAGTGTAAGCAGTGTGAGGAATGTTTTATTACTATAAAAAGTCAAAACAAGTAACTATTTTATAAAAATTAATATTGCTTTTATTTTATGATTTATTTTATTTTAGGATAAGTTGAACTCTATCCTAACTGATATCACTATGTTTCATACTCGTAGGCATTTTTAATAAGTTAGGCGTGATTAATAAAAAAATGTTATGCTGATGTTTTTTAATAAAAGATTGTAAATATTCTTGCCTATTATCATTATTTTTGTATTTAAACAGTTATCTAACAATGTTACAAAATCAGGTAAAACTTTTGAACGTGCATTTCCCGTTGTGTATGAGAAGGGAAATCCCGTCTCAATCTCGTCTCGAAATTTTATGAGAAATAAAAAATCTCGTCTCGTCTCGTCTCGAACTAAAAATTCCAATCTCGTCCATCCCTAAAAAATTCCCAACTTAATCTAGCAAAATCCTTCCAAAACATTTTAAATCAACTTACTGTATTTACAGGTTTATAACAGTATTCCCGCTATCCTACAATTAGCTTAACAGTACGCTCTTGGTACCAGGGGGACGGTTAAAAGAGGTTCTACTGTACAGTTAATCAGAAATCACTGACTGTTAGTGTTAAGCTGAAGTAGATTTAAAAATAAATACTAAAGATTATTAAATATTACAATAGGCCTATGAAAGTAATCACAAAATGCTTATAAAGCAAAGGGGTCTCTTACTGGACGCTCTAGTTAGTTTAGGCATAGACAAAAAGAAATAAATATAGACTGTCAGCTGTGCTGCGGTAAGCGTATATTCCTGCGCCGACCGCTAGGGGTAATGTGTAGTTACGGCGCACACCGCTGCAGCATCAAGCGCTAGCGACCGTTTCCATAACAACTTGGTAGTTGGGAGTAGTGTGGCCAACTTTTTAGGAATTCCCTGGAATTGGAGTTTACTGACTTATTTAATATTAAGCAATAAATTAATTTAAATGCCATCGTTTATTGTATGTTTTTAACATATATTTGTTATACTTTTGTAGTTTCATTACAGTGATTCAAAGTTACTCTTTATTAATCCATAATTCTAGGAAGTGGTATTGGAAGGTTTTGTTTTATATTTGCAAGGTCAAAATCTAATTAACCAGGGAGTCTAGTAGTCGAGGAAAACGGGAAAGTCAGGTATTAGTATTGGATTTCAAAATGGTCTTGAAAAGTTTGGATTTAGTCTTTATTTTGTTATCAAAGTCGGGAAATTTCATGATTTTACCTCGACCGCGCTAGACAACGATCGCGTTTCCGTGACGGCGCAAGACGATGACGATGTCTACACAACCGTGGGAGATGTTAAACCGCGATCGTGCTAGACGACGTTTTCGTGACCGCGGGAAAAATGATCACGTCTTTTCTACGATCGCGCAAGACGATAATGTCTACATGGCAGCTGAAGATGTTCACGATTTTGCTGCAATCGTGGACGACGATGACGTTTCGGGACCACGGCATTCAATGATGATGTCCACATAGCCGCGGAGGATGTTCATGATTTTGACGCGATTGCAGAAGACAATAATAGCGATATAGTAAGCATTTTGTTTGCAAGAGTGGTAGTGCTGGTAACAGCTGGCGAGTAGTCGACGATGAAACCGAATAGAATACCGATAACCGATAACGAACGGCGATAACGCTCTAGCGGCAGATCGCAAAACCTTTCTTTGACAGTCTATATTTACTCTATTGTCTATGGTTTAGGCCACACATTTTTATCAGCTGAGAGAAGTTTAAAAACACTGTTTAGATATGTACAGTTTCATTCAATTAGGATTTTTTTCAGAACAATGTGTGATCTTTTGTTGTAGTAGGAAATCCTAATCCTTTTTATTCAAGTACGCTACTTCAAATTCAATTTTTCATTTCTAAGAGACATATCTAAAGTACCGGTATATCACCTGTTTGGCCAAGGCGATGAGTTTGTTATGCGCTATCGTGTTGTCAGGAGTGAGTTTAACCAGTCTTAACAGTGTTGCCAACCCCTGTGCTTTCACATGATGTGAAGTTTCCTTCTTCAGCAATCCCAAAGTTTCTTCTGTTATGCTCTGAAAACAATGTTTAGGTTTATTCGTGGGTATCACTACTCATGTTTCTTAACATCTATACAGTAACACTACACTATGATTGAAATTGAATTTAATGAAATGCTTTATTTCTGTGAACATGATATATTTAGCCTATGGAAAATGTCAATGAACTAAGACCTAGAGTAAAGTTGTAACAACACATAATTTGTTTGTTTCTGACACTCCATGCATGGAAAAGAAAAACCAAACAACACTTGCAGAGAACTCTAAACTTTAACTGTAATAAATTAAAAAGCATACTTACAGGTTAACAGGAAGCTCAAAGAACTTGTGGATTGAGTAAAGTGGATTATTAAGTGGACTACTTTGACTTAACAACTAAAAAGCTCAAGGCTCACACAAAACAGTAATGTTGTGTCAGGTGATCTAATTTTGTTCTGAGATTGGCGAAAATTACAGTAAATCCATAACAAACTACACACTTGACCTGTTCAAAGTAGCAGTGTCAACTTCACCTTAAAAAAACAATGAATGGCATAATGAAGGACGAAACGATGGAAACTAGCAATTAATAATCACTTAAGTAAATAATTATTAGAGTCATAATACTCAGCAATGCAATCAATAAGAACAGGTAAATAACAAATAAAATACAAGGGGCATTGCTTGAAACTATCAATGTCCCTAGAGTAATATTCCTAATCCAACCCAACATTCATTAAAAACTGAGTGAGCCTCAAAAATAATTAGATAGGCTTCCGCAGTCGATTTCAGAAAGTAATAAATCTTCGTCTTCGGGTGACAACCACATAGATGGTGAAAATGATTTAGTTGCTGACAGTTCATACAAGATGTGAAGGAGTGTTTGGTACCTTGAAAATAGCCTGATCATTACATCCGAAACATCGGCAACTTACATCACTGATGTCTCAATCATTATCCAAACACCAGACTTTTCTCTTCGAGGCAAAATAAAGTTTTCATACCTGGACATCAGCTCCCTGTTCACTGCCAATGTCGGCGAACACAGATAGAATTTTGATTCTCACAAAAGATTCTGTTTGTTGCTGATAGTATTCAACGAGTTTCTTGACTGCAACAGCAACATCTTCCTCCTAGAGTACAAAAGATATACTGTCAGGTATATATAGACCTAATCTGTATCTTTCACTTTAACTACAGTAACCTCATCATGTTCGTAAATAAAATTAACACGCATAGTTTAAAGCATGATGAAACTGAATTGGTATAATCCATTAAGGTTGGTTAAAAAACTAATTACCCCCACCACAGCAAACCTGCAATCTATCTGAATTTCCATTTGCCTGATTCCATTTACTAAAATGTAAATATGTTTTACTTAAGCTTGTCAGAGTTATTGCCTGATTTTATAATTAATTAGACTAGTTAACCACCCGTGCTCCGCCACGGGAATATTGTCAGCAATAAAAGAAATAATAATTAACAAATACTGTTTATCTTTGTATTTTGTTTAGGGGTTGTTTAATTTTTTACATGAAATAGAACTGATAGTTTGCCTGTATAAACCATTTTATGTTAATCAAACCGATATATTATTTTAACCAAATGAATGTTTTATATTAATTCGAGTTTCATTTGAAAAATAAATAGTATACAAACTGGGCAATGCTGATAACCAAATAAGCAGCTATTTATGCTATTTAGATAATTTGCTCAAGTATATTCCTATATTCGTCGTTTTTTTTCATTACATTTGTTGTATGGAATAAAGATAGTCACTTAGCCTACATGTAAATCAGCATCAGCAGTTGGTCGCATTTCACGAATCTTTGACCCATACTGTGAGTAAAAACTGTGTTTACGTCGTATATATAAAGTTGGGCATACTTTGTTCAATGTTAGAGGCTATTAACGGTCCAATTTGATGGAAAAGGAGTCGTGGATTTTAAAACTATGTAGACTACCACTACCAGAAAAATGTTGATTCAAGTGAGACTTAGAACTGGCCATTTCAAATGCAGATTTGTATTATATTTTACTCAAATAGTTTTTTGTCTCTTTTGACCCTTAATACTTTTTTATAGTGGCTGTGTTGATAAGATTTTCCATAAATTCAAAATGTTGATAATGAGTTCATTTTACCTTCCCCTTGTGACAACATAAGGAAAAAATATTTGTGCCTCAGTTAGTCTGTTCTGACTCAAAATTCATAGATTTGCAGTACTGACAAATCCAATCTAACGACCCCAATTTAAAAAAATGGTATTTTTTAGAAGGGGCTTCCAGAGCACATTTAACACCATCACTGCTCTTAACCTTTTTAGTTCGATGGTTCCCTACATGTTTTTTTTTTTCGTTCTGTATGTCTCTTTACGTCCGGTTAATGATTACTGTACCTTTTCTTTTTCTTTTTGTACTTTTCACATCCTGGGGTAATGATAAAGTTTTATAACGCTATAATGACCCGAGTCAACATTGCCATTAAACATCAAGTCAGATACTTCTTCGCCAGAACCGAAATCGTAAGTCACAGTTTCTCAAGCAACTTCCCTGTGTAGACCTACTCGAAAAAATATAGTTAGGGTATAGTTCACTGATAAATTGTAGTTCCAAATATCCCAGCGTACTCGCCATCTCGAGAAGGTAAAATTTGGACGTCGAACACTGATCTTGAGTAAGATTAATCACTTACGATAAAATGTTTGTATGTTTACCAATCATTAGCAATTATCTGTACAACTTGCAAGGATTACCCTATGATTGTTCTGGTGGCTATAGAGAATAAATTATATTGATCAAAACAATAAGTTTCCGTCCCCTACTATGGGTATTATTTCACATTACATACTCAAACTTAAACTCAATTACCACTTTCCTTCAGATCACTTTGCAGGAAAACAAAAACATTTTTGTGTCCCAGTTAGTCTGTTCTGACTCGAAATTCATAGATCTGAAGTAGGCCTAGTGACAAATCCAATTAACGACCTCAATTCAAAAGAGTTGGTATTTTTTTGTAGGGACTTCCAGAACACATTTAACACCAAAACCGCTCTTTACCTTTTTAGTTCGATGGTTCTCTACATTTTTTTTCGTTCGTCTCTTTACGACCGGTTAATGATTACCTCTTCTTTTTCTTTTTGTACTTTTCACACCCTGGGGTTAATGATAAAGTTTTATAACGCTATAATGACCCGAGTCAACATTGCCATTAAACATCAAGTTAGGCCTACATACTTCTTCGCCAGAACCGAATGGTAAGTCATAGTTTCTCAAGCAACTTCCCTGTGTACTTGAAAAAAAAATCACTGATATATTGTAGTTCCACGTATCCCAGCGTACTCGCCATCTCGAGAAGGTAAAGTTTGGTACCACTGAACGTCTAACACTGATCTTGAGTAAGATTCGTCACCTACTTTAAAAAAAATGTTTGTATGTTTCCCACTCATTAGCAATTATATGTACAACTTGCAAGCGGATTTCCCCATGATTATTCTAGTGGCCGTAGAGAATAAATTATATTGATCAAAACAATAAGTTTACGTTCCCTACTATGGGTATTATTTCACATTCCATACTCAAACTTAAACTCAATTACCACTTTCCTTCAGATCACTTTGCAGGAAAACTAAAACATTTCAAAAATAAGTTAACAAATACACTTTCCTTGATCAAAATCGTGTGTTTATAAACAGAAACTCCAAGTTTAATAATTGCATACTGAAAGTGAGGTTATAAAAATAATAACAAATGTCTGAGAAACATTAAACAGCTGACGAATAATTTATGAACTGTGTATTTTATTCTTCAATAAGAATTGTATTGACTCGACCTTTAAAGGGCTGTAGCTCGTAGCCCTTAGAAAAAACGTAAATTCTAAGGAAGTTCGGCAAATCTACACACTATCCCCTTTAATTTGAGACATAAATCTTGTAGAACGGTCCAGTAATTACTGAGAAAACAGTGTTACAACTGTGTATTAAATATATAGATTTAACAAGTGCTTAGGTTTGCTGCTGAAGGGAAGGAAAAGTGTTTTTTGGTCAAATATTAACAGTAGGTAGGCCTATAGTATGAAATAAATATATTTGCCAAATGTTATCAAAATATACAAATAAACAACCAAACAAGAAAATTTTACTTTATCTCCATAAGGCCTACCGCACATGAGAGACTTTTTCTTGGCCGACTGTCTGGGGGTGTGATGGGGTTGGGTGGACAATCGAAAAGTCGTCAAGACTGTTTGGTCGTTGACTGTGAGTGTGCACACACCAGGACTGTTTAGTCGTTTTTAGAGTGTTAAAAAGATGTATATGACAGAAACCGCTGTCATTTGTGCGTTACTGATCAGATTTTGTACATGAAAAAGTAAAAGAAAATACTGGGTGCATCCAATTTATAGTCCGAGAACCTTGAAAGGCCAGATTTACCTCTTATACTCAGATTTGAGGAAATATCCGCACAAATTTTTCATGTACTCACGAATGAGTGTTGATAGTTTTTGATATTATGTCTGAATGCTCCTACAAAGACTTTTTATAAAGAGGGGGCCGTGCCTCCACTTCATTAATCATTTTATCAACTATTTTGTATCGCAAAACATTTGCACTTGACGCAGCCACAACACACTTGACTGTCAATGTAACGCACACACAACAAAAGTCTGTCAGACTGACAGACTTTTTAGTCGTCACTGCATAGTTGGGAAAGTTAGTCAACATTTCTAACTAGTTAGAAGTTAGGAGTTAGTCCCATAAAAAGTAACTGATAGAAGTTACTAGTTAGTTAGTTTAAAAAGTAACTGATAGAAGTTACTAGTTAGTTAGCCTAGTTTAAAAAGTAACTGATAGAAGTAATTAGTTAGTTGAAAAACTAACTGATAGAAATAAAAGTTAGTTTTTGACATTTGTAGAAGATAGCCGTTTGTTGGACGGTTGTTTTAAAGGGTTTCATATCTAATGAAATAATGACACATCTTGGTTACTATAATTATTGTGTTTAAGTAAATATTAATTAAACATCATCACATTTACATTACATGTAATGTAAAAACATTCATTACTACAACAAAATTTATTTAAATAGCAGGAAGCCATTGTTGCTGACGCTGCGGATCGCTTAGAATCTTAGAACACTGTATGTAGCCTATTATTAATTTTTAATTGAGCTTTTGTAATTATTCTTGCATCCAGGCACAACACATCTATCTGACATGCTGTAGTAACAAGCTCAATGTCATTACTAATGATTAACACGTTCACTGCGGGCGTATCCGATCGGATACGGGCCGAGCGCTGTTCAGACGCTGCCGTAACCGATCGGATACGCTCGGCAATGCCTTTCGTATATCATCGTTTTTGCTCTAGCGTCGGTCGAAGGCAGACCAAATCCACGTTAGCGTGTAATGGGTGACTTGCTTTTTGTAGTGTTGTAGGTTGGTAGTAAAATTTCCCCATTAAATCCCCGTCTGGTAAACTTAAAACTCAACTTGTTGTCCCGTCTTTCTCCCTCCAATTGGCAATACGATCGGACCGGCTACGTTCCAAGCAGTGCTGCTATATGTGAGTGTTTAGCGAACTACGTCGACTCTTGTTATAAAACAGGACATCACCGCACGTTATTTGCTATTCGTCATACCGAAATATGAGAGCCAAACACCCGGCAATCAGGTTTGTTCGACGCTGCGGGCTGCGCCGCGTTGAGGCTACGCCTGCCATTTGATGGCCCGCAGCGAACGTGTTAAGGGTAGTAGAAACGTGATTATGTACGTAGAGTACGCAACTCCTTCATTCACTGTAATGGTAAGACGACCGCGCATCAAAACACGGATGCGACGTTGCCATGTTTCGCTCGCCGCGGCCTTGTATTAGAGGTGGCTGTGCCTAAACACACTTTAAATGGTTATGAGATTAAACAGTTACTATACTAGGCTATAAAAGTACGCAAAAAACAGAAAAAAAAACAAAAGAGATGATAGGATATATAAACAAAACTTTGGGAAACATGGCGAGAGGTGTGACACACAGTGACAGTATCTCTGAGTTAACGCAAGCCCTTAAGATCCTGACTGGATGTAAGGGGTAGTAGGGGAGGAACTTGGAAAGTGAAATCAGGTCAAGGGTTAATTAACAAAACCTAAAATAGTTAAACTTAAGCTATAAAACAAACTTTCAGAACAAAATGAGATATAAAATCAAGTGTGTGTATTGCAATGAGCTAAAGAAGAGATTATTATTTTAATAATAAACTTATTTTGAGAATATAACAAGTTTTTAGCCTAAAGTTAGAAATTTCTAAGATAATTTATGTACCGGTACTCACAGGCAGATGAGGTGTGTCGGATATCCTCAAAAGCAGTTGAAATGCTTCATTGCTTGTCCTCTGTTTTTCTAGTAGTCCAATGAAAACAGAAGCAGCAGAATTATCAACCCATTTCTTTTTCACTAGCCTCAGCTTTTTGAAAGGCTTTACAGGCTGTTCCTGAAATCAATCATAGCTTACATTTTATACTTAGCATATATTACTTCAAACTTGGAGGTTGCTGATGCTAGGCCTATTCTAAGTTCAGATAGTTTCTGGACCCAGATGCTACCTTATCATTGGGCTATCAATTGGCACGTTCGCTACCGAACGTCAACTATAGTTGACACCAGACTTAAAGTCACTGCCCTAACCTGTGGGCGAGATTTTCCTTTTTGGATCAAACTTAGCCTATTAAATTAAACCATAGACAAATAGAATAAAAATATAACTTAGACTGTCAAAGGAAGGTTCGGCTATGTGCTGCTAGTACGTGCTCATGGTTCGATACGCTGCTGTCGTTGGCTCCAGCAGCAGTCTGCGCCGTAACTACACAGCACTCCTAGCGGTGGACGCCATGCTAGGACTATGGTAACCACAGCACTGCTGTCAGTCTATATTACCGAATGTGTAGACTTGTATTCTAATTGTTATACAAAGAAAACCTTAGGTGTACTTACTTACCTAATAAATTAAGTTAATAAGTTAATTCTTTCGCCATTTTGTTCACAGCAAAATTGTTTAGGCTAGCCTACTAAAAAAGTGGTAAGTTAACTTAATTGGATAACTTTTTAAGGGAATCAGAGTGTAAAATAAAAAAAAAAATTACATTATAAAGATTAACTTAGGCCTAAATTAAAAGATATAGGCTGATAGAATAATCTATAGGCTATAATTTATTAATAATTTTTCATTTGAATAAGTGTAGGACAGATAGGCCTAAGTTACTAAGTGCAGCCGTAATTTTTTGTCTCATTAGACCGATGTCAACTAGGCTTAAGTTTATGCCAAAATGCATAACTAATAATGGATTGTCTCAAATGTACGGTTCATTATAGCCTACCGGTACTTAGGCTATCGATCTGGTTAATAGTTGTATGGTAGGAGGGCTTAATTAACCCCTAACTTAATGCTGTTGCTGTGGTTTCCACATGGGTAAGTTACCTAATTTTTTTCCGGGCTGCACTACAAATGGGCCTAGGCTAAATTCTAAATTAAGTCAGGAGTAGCCTAGGCCTAGCTTAACTGTATGCAACTTAACTTACTTGAATGACTTGACTGTATTCAGCTAAAGCTCGTTTCTTAAGAACAGCAGCCATGGCTTACGGTACTAATGATTTTCTTTCAGTTCACAAAACACAATAATTTTAATAAACACTAAGTTAGCCTTCCCCAAACCCTAACAATATCAAGGCCTCGTAACTTGTAGGCCTAGGGGTTTTTGGAACACAGATTATTGCAAGAAAGAATGCACTACAATTAATCGAAGACTAACCAAAAATCAACATTTAATCAATAAAATCAAATCATAATGTAGATCAAACATTATTTAAAATCAAAATACTGATATAGTTTTCGGGAGAAAAATTTTTGTTTAGGTTAGGTTAATTTGACACTTCAAACTGACAATCCGACTCATCCAACTCCGAGTCGGTTCGGTTCGGTTCAGTGTTTATTAGTTTATTTCGAATCGAATTGGAGTAAGTTAAGGGAGTATGTTTTATCATAGATAAAACATGGTTTTATCTATGGTTAAGGTAAGTCGACGAGTCTGCGGTTGGAACGGTTGGGCATTTGGGCTAAGTCTATGACGTTATCTTGTGGTCTTGGTTGTCGTTTCGTTAGGGGCCGTCCACCCTATGGTGGAAGGAAAAAACATAGGTGTGCCAAAAAAAATCACCTGTTTATATTGCCATTTAAGTATATATATTTGTTTTGATTTCATTGTTGTTTTCATATATTTTTCTAAATGGTGAAATGGTGTTTGCAACTTGGATGACGTCACATTTGACGGGAATTAATAGCACACCCTGTGTTTTTTAACACACACTTTTTTAGATTTGAGTGCTTGGTTTTGCTGCTACGGGGAAGGTAAAAAGTGTTTTTTGACCATACGTCAATAGTATAGGTAGAAATAAATAAATTTGCCAAATTTTATCAAATAATCAAATTTTATCAAAAACAAGTAAACTACAACAGTTTTCAGTTTCTTTATAAGAATATCATGGGAATTTTAAGTTTACACTTTTGTTGAATTTTCTCTGTAACTGTTAGGCATACAACAGCGCTTCATCATACTAAATTATTTCTTTTTTTAAGCTATTCAAAATGAAATAAATTGCCAAATTTTTTGTATTTAGGGTAAAAATGGGAAAAATCCATTTTTACCCCATAAACCCCCGTTCCCATGGTCAGATCATGCTGGTCTGCGAACTCGTTCAAATAAATGTAGGTTTACACATATATACCGATTTTCATCAAAAACGGATCATTTTTGCTCGAGTTATAGTGTTAACGGACACACACACACACACACACACACACACATATATATATATATATATATATATATATATTTGATCGGATGGCATTTTTGGCCTCTGGGGACCTCAAAACAAAAAAATAAATCGTTCCCGGGTCTATTTCCTTTTTACAAACATCCGACGCATTATGTATGTGCTTTACCAAGTCAGTCAAACTTCAGACCTCCCACCCCCTGCCACCCCCTACCACATACAATACACCCTAACGACGTCCTTCCAGTCCTTATGCGCTGCTTACTCCATCCTCCACTCAGAGATCTGTTAGTAGTTGGTATCACATTGATATGTAGAATAGTTCTGAAAGTGTTAGGCCCCAAATATAATTGGGTCGTTGAGTTTGTTAACTATCTTTCACGATGATTTTGTTAACTAGCCATATCAATTATTTTTTAGAAATGAAAGGATTCACTTTACCGTATTGTTTTACTTACTTTACAGCACTAGTGTGGTGAAGACACTGACCAAATGGGGGGTTTAAGGATTAAAAGAAAATAAGTAAAATTGTAATGCTTTCAACTGATAACTGCCAATTCAATTGTTGATCTGCCGACTTCCTCTGGAAACGCACAAAAAACTAATCTAAACAATTTGTTAACCAACGGTTACAGGAAGGTTTATTTGAAATATTCAGATAGTTTTAGTGAATTAGACTAATCAAGAAGTGGCTCAAACAGTTTGCATAATCGTTTACCACCTAAATAAGGTTATTCGAACGAGTTGGCGAACTAGCATGATCTGAGTATAGGAACTGGGGACACTGGGGTTTATGGGGGGTTAGGCTATATGAGGAAATAATAGGGTTTTCCCATTATTTGAAAAACATATAAGTTTAAATTTGTTTCCAAACAATTTTGTGGAGCTTATTAAACAAATAGTTTAGTATAGGTAATGAAGCGTTATTATGCACCTAATGGTTACGGAAAAATTCCAAAAAATTGTAAATTAAAAATTTTTATGTTATTCTAATGGAGAATAAGTAAACTGTTGTAGTTAAATCTATTTTTTATCTATTTATTATTTATTATTTTTTTATCTATTTAAATCTATTTTTTTGTATATATTTGTATTATTTTTCGTAAAGATCAGATTACCATTTTCAATAATAGTTGTTAGCGCAGCAACTTGCGCCGGGTAACTACTACTATGTTCATAAACAAGCAAAATTTGCTATTACCTCGTAGATCACTGCCGGCCCCTGTTTCTGAGTTTGTGGATACTCACCGTACCATCTAACTACATCATGTTTTCGCTGTTACTGCATGTATATGTTTAAAGACATGAGGCCTCCTTCACCACTAGAAGCAAAATTCATGAGTAAGCATCATGTCAAGCATGGCTGTCAATGATAAAAACGATTCACAATCAAACTAACTTCTCCAATCAGTAGTAATAAAACGAGGAACACCGAAGCGACAAAATGATCCAATATAATAACTTCTTCTTCTACGGTGATGCATGAGATTGGTATCGCTTCAGTCCTTCTTGAAAATGATCGATGATTGTTAACAGGTACTGATATCCTCTTGAAGGAGGTAAGGGTCCAACAGTATCAACATTAAAGTGAGAGAATCGTTTTTCGGCAGTGGGGTAGGCACTGAGTTCACTAGAGGGGTGCCGCCATGTTTTACAGCGTTGGCAAGGAAGTTTTGACTCACAATGTAACATCGCGTTACAGCAAAGGCCAGCAGAATCTCTCTTGAAGTAGTTTGACTGATGCGGCAATTCCAGGGTGAGATAGATTATGAATGGAGTCATAGAGAGGTCTTCGGTAGGCATGAGGGATGAAAGGTCGTAGAGCTCCAGTCGAAGAATCGCAAATCAATTGAAGCCCACTATCAAGAGTCATAGTTTTGAATGTAAATGATAATAAGTTGGATTGTTGAATGTGTTTGAGTTAGTAACATTCTTTTTGAGCATGAACGATGTCTGTAAGTGATACAGTTGATGACAGTTCAATTTCTGTAATGCTAGAGCATGCATCAGCAGAAAGATTTTGTTATCTTTGAATGTATTGGATGAGTTGACTAATGTAGTCAAGACGTCTTTGTTGCCTAGGGGTAGCTTTTTCAGGGCGCTGTTCAAATGCGTAGCTCAGGGCATGTAAACACCTTCAGGTAATGTTTGAAGTACTTGACTGCTTTGTATGTGGCCAGAAGTTCACGGTCGTAAGTGCTATACTTCAGTAAAACTCACATAAATAGTCTTAAGGACCCTCGCAGAAGTTTAAACATGCCATGGCTCGTACTTTAAATTTTCTACTCGTGTCCTTAACACTATTGTTGCATAATCCTAAAAAAAAATGCGTTTTGATCAATAACAATTTCATTAAAAAGTTTCATTAATAAGGGGACTGTATATGAAGGGATGAATAATTTAATTATGGTTACAAAAAATAGTGTTTTAGACTTTTGGTTTTAATTTAGATACAGTCATAGATCAAATAAAGTTAAATTACCACACATGGAAATTCTGGATGGTCTGGTAGAGAATATTTGAGTATGGCCATACATTTCTTCTGATTAAAAGATAGCTTCTTTAAATAACAGTGTTTAGAGTTCAAAGTTCCACACATTACATACACAATTTGAATTCAAATTAAAGGGGTTAGTTGGTTAGACAAGCACAAAATAAAGAGTCAATCTAATGATACAAAGTAAGATGAGAAAAGGATAAAATTGTTACACAAAAATGACATGAAGAAGGTAAAAGCACAGTTTTAAAGAACTCTCAATCCTTCGCATTAATTTATTTTTGATAAATTACGATTTGAACCTTGAACATGCATAACTGACATTTAGTTATTTGTAAATAAATATTTTGTATAGCCAAAGACAATTAAGACAAGATTCACTAGTTTTCCTCAATCAAACTCGTTGCAAATGGAAACTTTGAGACAAAAGTAATTAAATTTGTTAATTAAATTGCCTTTCGTCATATCAGCTTACATTTCTACTGTTTCTGATTAGTGGTTTCCATTGTTTTAACAGTTTAATTGAAATAACGAAGCTTTGTTTTAAAGATTAATTTGAACTCCGTTTCGAGACGCAAACTTTATTCAAATTTATATAAGTAAGGTGGGAAGGAGAAAGGTTTTATAGAATAAATACGGTATTGTGGTCTTAGATTTAAAAGCATTTTTGGGTGGTTAAACAACGATTATTTTATTGTCTGGATTGCCAAGTGGTTATAGTAGATTATAGTGGTTATACTCCATTTCTAATAAAAGTTTACTAGTTCTGGACTAACAAGAGTTAGACAGTGTATGTAAAAGGTCCAGGTTATAAGCGCTACACAAATTTATTTTGTGCCACAAACATGATAAACAAGTTTTATTAAAGGTTTTAGCAAACAAAAATGAAAATACTCTGAATAGTTTGCTTTAAATATTCACCTAAGGAAATGTCTCAGATAAAAATAAAATAAAAGACGTTTTCTGTCAAAGTGTTGGTGTCTCAAGTGAGGCGATTATATTTAAACTGATATCAACATTTCTAGTTATTTGAATTTAAGCAATCCGGTGTAATAGATTTTATTAAACCGAGATAAAACTATAAAATATTGAATGTTCACGGCTTACACTACCCGTAACAATTCCTTTGATTAACTTAATATTTTGATTTTATTCATTTAGAAACACAGTTTTGTGTGTAAATGATTATAATTTTTATTTTTTAATATCACAGATAATGTGTTTGTCAATTTTAGTTGTTTTTATCAAATAGTGAAAAACAGATGCTTCAAAACAGGGAGGCTAAAGAGTATGTACCTAATTTTAAATATCACCGAAACCCCATTTGTTTTTCGTAGCTCATATTGTCAGCTGATTGAAGCCAATTTAATGTCATTGTTGTTAGTTCATATTGTAAACCTATTGAAGCTTTTAGCGAATTTCCCTATAGGGAAGAAGCTATTACCGTAGGTGGCACGGTAAGACCTAGGCCCGGGACTGATTTACTTTTTCATTTTGATGTCCCCAGAGGCCAAAAATGCCATTCGTTCAAATTTATATATATATATATATATATATATATATATATATAAATGTGTGTGTCCATCCGCACGATAACTTAAGTAATTTTTGTCCGATTTTGATCAAATTTGGTTTGAAGGTGTAAGGCGGGATAAACTTGAACGAGTTTGCGAACCAGCATGATCGGACTATGGGAACGGGGGTTTACGGGGGGTTTTATGGGGTAAAAATAGGTTTTTCCCATTTTTGACCAAAAAAAAAAAAAAACATAAAATTTTGCAATTTCTTTCCAAACCATTTTGTAGAGCTTAAAAAACAAATAATGTAGTAGCCTATATTGAAGTGTTACTATGCGCCTAATGGTTACGGAGAAAATTAAAAAAAAAATGTAAATTTTAAATTCCCATGTTATTCTTATTGAGAACGTAAGTAAACTGTTGTAGTTAACTTGTTTATGAAAATATTTTGATCAAATTTGGAAAATGTTTTTATTTCTTACTAACTATTGACATTTTACAAAAAAAAACAACAAAAAAAACACAGTTTTCACAGTAATAAAATGTTGACTACAGCTTATACTAACTTGTTGATTTAATATTATAACTTAACTTTCACCGCATTTACACATTTTAAATATGTAGAGATTATAAATGTCTTGGATGCTACGGTCTTTATGTAATTTATATAAAATATAACTTCAAAAACAATCTGGTGGAATAACAATAATTATCGTACACTTTTTTAATTAATAATTTTTATGATAATACAATTGAAAAGTTCGCATATAATTATCAATATTTTTTAATTTATAAATATGTTATAGCAATGCAATTTACTCATTTATTTCAAGTTGAGAGTATCTCTGATAATATAATATTATCGTATTATAATTATCGTATTATTATTATTATTATCGTATATTATAATATTAACGTTACGTTAATTTAAGTATTTACTGTTTAGTGTCATCTCAGTTAAATAACTCAATTTTATTGTTGAATAATTTATAATGGAAATATATCTTCCTCAAGATATCTTATGTAAATGCAGATACAACAAAAAAAGAGTGGTGTTACAAATATCGTACATTAAAAGAAAACAAATTTGATGAAATGTAAATTATTTTCAAACTAAAGTGTACAATGCAGCTTTATATAAATCAAATAAAGAGTAGTATGGGTAGGTTGAGAAATTAAATCTCTACGTAATCTCAAATACGCCATATTTGTAGATAATTAATTACTAGCAAATACATAAGAATGGAAATATGTAGTGAATAATATTTCATCAACTATTTATAACCGTAACAAAACGAAACACATTTCATCGCATTTATCCAACGTTGACAAGCGTTAATTAAAATAACAATTAATTATCACCAGCTTTAGAAATGAAGTGATAAATTAGTCTAATCGTTTTAAACTTACTGTTGATATTAATCAAATGCTAGATATTTTGTGATCTGTAAATAATGATTAATTACCACATACAAAAATGTTTTAAATAAAAGGTCACCCGTTAATATATTTTCGACACTTTTTAATAAATTTAAATTTATATATAGTATATTATACAGTATGTGTGTGTGTTTTAAGAAAAATATCATGTACTGTCGTCAAAGGGCTTTTTGAGGATGTTTTCATGTTATACTGATAGAATAATGTTTTAACCAGTATTTTCTTTGAAGGTAAAATGTAAATAACAAATGTTATAAAACCGAAAGATTCTATCGTAGTTTCAACTTAATGAATTTGCTAATGTTATTTATTTGTTTGAGTTCAAGCTGTGTATTCGATAAGTAATATTAAATTAATAAGAAAAATCATTGACTATTAACTACTGAAGTATCAAAGTTGTATCAATAGGCAAGAGGTATAAGGAGATCTTACGTTAAATAAAAGTTAAGTAAACTCTTTAAGACTTACATACGTTAAAAATGTGATATTTAAATTTGTCATGGACCCAGAAATAATACTTTAAAAGGTTGGTAGATATTTACCAAATCCCCTGTATATTCAATTACTATCGAAATTATATTTATAGATTACGGGATCCACGATAGTTGAATATTCATGATTAATATGAACTATACTGTATATGACTTATGTCCTGGTACATTATACAACGTATGTTAACATGTCTGGTCATAAGTTGTATTTACCTTTTTAAACATTGATTATTTTATCTAATATCCAGACCATAAATTCTTAGTCTTTGAACCTAGCCTAGATTTTAAAGTTTGCATTAAAATACCTTTATTTGACCAATAATTTAATATAAAAAACCTGAGGATAAATACATTGGTATACATGTTGACAGACAAATAGAACTATTTTTATATGTTAGAACAGTGAAGTATGGTTATTAAAAAAACTAAGAGATACATCGAAATAGCAATCCCCACGTATATTCAGTTCTCGATAAAACAATTATAGACGAGCGTAGGGTATTGCTTTTGATGTGTGAATGTGGTCTTCGCCTATCTGTGCCTAACAATTATTGGTGTAGTTCTTTCATGTTGTAGAATATTATACTTTCTTTTTAATTGAATTTTACCGTGGTTGACTGTTATACTGATGTAAGGGAAATGTTAATTAAATTTAAATTATTTTAATTCACAGAATATATAATGTACATATAATATCATGATCAATGGCTAACTAGTTTGACTGTTATTACACTTCACCTTGTTGGCAGAACTGGAGAACAGCTGTTAATTAACTAAAGTCATTCTTGTAATGAGCTGTTTCTTCAAATCTTTCTTAGTTGGCTGATTCCCTTAAAAATTGTACAAACTCGTGAAAATGTAAGTAGAAAACATTTTAAATATAAGAAAATTGATTTATGTGGTATTGTATTGTTAATAATCTTGTTTACCATGTTTTTACCTATGATTATATATATTCTTTTGATTGTCTGTCAGTTAATAACTTTGTAAATGTCAAATATTAAATACTCAAGCCTAAATACTGCCATCAATGCATCGACCAAAACATCCAACTTCAAATTGATGTTTGACCATGAGCCCAGCTGTGTGCTAACCAACCTGTGGGACAGTAAGAGTCTGCTATGCAGCGACCTAAAGATGGAAGAAATGAAGCAAAGCCTGAACCAAAGCATGAGAAATTCAAGAAACTGTGTGAAATTCGACAGACATTGGTGGAGATTATCGCCTAAGAGAGCAAAACATCCATTTAAGTTAAAGTCTCATGTACTTATTCGTACACATTACTTAAGCAATGAGGCCAAGAAGTTTCGTAAGAAAGGTTAAGTAAATGTTTAGTTCAATGCAACCCATGAGTGTAGGCCTAGTTTGTTTGTTATTTCAGGTCATAATTTAGGTCACGGGTTTTATCATGAAAGCAAAGTTCAACTTGTAAATACTTGAAACTTGAATTGGAATGTTGCCAGGGATGCAACTTTAGTAGAAACGGAAAAGTTATGTTATTATTAAGATTGATGTATAATTAATTAAGATCGTAGGGACAGAAATTTTTGTTATTTTAATATTGTTAAGTTAGGCCTAGTGATTTGAAATGAAAATTTTATGGAGTTCGCTAATAAGTTATTGCACATAGTATGAATGCGTAGAGTATATGTTTGTATAAGTCTGTGAGTGTTTGTGACACGAATGGTTTGTATGTTTGTATGATTTGAATGGTAAGTTACTTTTAGATTTAAGGCACACTTTAACTACACTAGACACTTTCACACGCAAAAAACACAAAACTATAAATTTAAAGTAAAACATCACACGACACACAAAACACAACACACTAGTAAGCTATTCAAAACTGAAATGGCGATTTCTCTTTCAAACAAATCACTTGATGCTATTTTCCAGGTTGGCCAACACAGAGTTTTTTATTTGAGATTTTGAATGTTGATAAAACAAATGAAAAATGAGTTCTATGATCTTAATGTTATACAACTTCTTGAATTGTCAGGGTATATGACTTAAATGTATTTGTAAATAGTTTGTTAGGACAAGAAACATGAACATTTTGAATTATTTAAAAAGATGATTATTGATTATCAATAAAGATATTGCTTTGAATGTTGGTAGCACCGTAGCACGCATGTTGAAGGAATTGATTATCTTGTTTGATGCTGCCATCTAGTAGCCTCTGTTGGGACTATGTTGGATAATAATAATGTGTCTGTTCTATATAGCTATCTCGCGGTGAATTTTGGTACTAAATACTCATCGCAAAGAACACCGCATAGTTATAGAAAAGTTCACAGATGGGAAATACATATTTTCTTTTTTCATTTTGAATTTGAATTATGTAGATATAAGTGAAAATTTTGTTGTGAAGATTAGTATGTTTATTTCTTTGATTTGTATAAAGAGATTTTAGTTGGATTTTAAAATAATTCAAATTTAAAAAGAGGTAGAGGGATATTTTATACTGATGTAAGGGAAATGTTAATTAAATTTAAATTATTTTAATTCACAGAATATATAATGTACATATAATATCATGATCAATGGCTAACTAGTTTGACTGTTATTACACTTCACCTTGTTGGCAGAACTGGAGAACAGCTGTTAATTAACTAAAGTCATTCTTGTAATGAGCTGTTTCTTCAAATCTTTCTTAGTTGGCTGATTCCCTTAAAAATTGTACAAACTCGTGAAAATGTAAGTAGAAAACATTTTAAATATAAGAAAATTGATTTATGTGGTATTGTATTGTTAATAATCTTGTTTACCATGTTTTTACCTATGATTATATATATTCTTTTGATTGTCTGTCAGTTAATAACTTTGTAAATGTCAAATATTAAATACTCAACTTTCATGTTATATTTGGATGAAAAAGCACATGTTCTGAGAATATTTTATAAATTGTAAAATCACCTTAAATTAATTATGTTTGCCTCAATTATGTGAAACTAGTATAACTTTAGTTTACCTGTTATTATTTCTTTTGAAATTGTTACAGACGAGTTCAAGCATTAGGCCTATTGTACTTGAAACAGTCATAGTCCGTAGGAACTGGGAATCACAGCCTATTTAAGCCAGTCAAATCGTAGGAATTTTACCAAGTAAGACTGTTGCCATTTAATTACTGATATAGTAATATTAGGTATCATTTATAAGGAAGATTATAAAGCATTTTCATTATTTTGAAGAATAAAAGTATAATTTGTTATAACCATGCATTGGAGTAATTTGTGCAGCATCCTACCATCTGAGGGGAAACACCAAATGATAGGTTATCTCAGCAAACACCATCTTAGCTGTTAGCTTGGTGTTGAAGAATAATAATTCTAAATTCAATCTTGCCTACCTACTCTCCGGTGATCGGCCTATACAGGGGTACTGGGTAGTGTATACTGTGTATGCAACGGCATGTTTTTGTAGTCACGTTTGAATATCTTTCCCAAAATCATTATCATTGATTTTTATGAAACAAAACCGGCTTGTTATTTACTCATATATACTTAATATTAGACTTATATCATATTGTGACATAGTCCCATTTTCCGTTCATTAATTTTGAATAAATATTAAGAATATTATATGGGCTGTTCTGAGGATAGTCATGTCATGTTGCCTTTAGCTAATTCCAAAATATAAAATAGCGTAGATTTTTATTTGTTCGGTCTTTACTTCCTACTTGACCGCTTCATAGTTTGTTTATGTCTTTAATATATTTTTTGCACTCATCAGTAACTTTTTTTCATTTTAGTAAAAATTGTTTTGTTTTAAGGACGAAGTCTACGAGTAGAGCAAGATTACACTTTGCACTTGATGATTACCACAAATTTTAGTTTTCCATTTTTAGAAACGTTAAACCAAGAGAAATATACTTGTTTATGAGTAACTTTATAAATATTATTCTGAGTGTGATAAATTATTGTATTTTTCTAAGACCAACCATTAAACTAGCAATCTATTATACACTGAAGCTCCTCTACACAATACATCTTAACGATGTACTCAGAGCTACTTCAACTTTAGCCATCGAATTTCTGTTAACCTTCGTTACATAGTTATTCATGTAAATAGACAGTACATAATATCACATTCGAACATAGTTAAAGATAAATCATCATCATGATGACGAAAGTGATTGAATGATGATAGCAATCGTCGTAACGGTTTTACACGTTGGTTACCCATTTTTGTGCGATTATTGAACGTTGTTTCATGAACGTGCTTTAACGTCCATGAACAGTTAAACGTTAATGTTTTTGTTAATCTTTTAAATGCACTTTGCTTTTATCACATTACTTCAGGCTAGACCTAGGGGTTGCGACATTATCACTTAGATTACATCCATTGGTGATTTGGCGGGATTTGAACACGGGACCTCAGGCAACGAAGTTCCGCGCTCTAACCACTATACCAGCTCGCTCCCCACTATAGGTAAGAATATATGTTAATATTGCAAAACGTTTCAGGTTCAAACTACTAGCCGACCCGTACGAAGCACTCACACTGAATCCTTCTCAAATCCCACTCATTGAAGTACACAACATACAGGTTATACTGAGTAGTAAGTGCATCGTTAATTTAAGTATGGGCCCTTACTCCAGGAATAGATGTGGGTTTTACATTTTAAATAATTTGATTTTTCAAAATATAATGTTAAGTTATTTACAATTTTACAAGTTTACAGGACCACTTTGAACAATGTGAAGTAATAATATGGCCATATACGATGTTTGTTGATGGCTATGTTTTACACAGACATGGTTTTCACCCTTGACAAAACCACAAACAAATGAATCTGTAAAAAGGAACGGGGTAGAAAAATCCTTCCTTCGTTTACCTCTGCCCATGAGCCTTATTTAAAGTCATGGCAAATACCGGAAAGCAAATAACAGAACATAAAAAACAAACATAATCTAAATGAAATTTTATATAAATCCAAAAAGATGATTTGTGTGTTAATATAAATTATTTATGGTGGTAGGAAAAATCTTGTGTTTATTACGAGCACAAACAGTCATTGCCGCTTACGAAATGTATGACCACACTCAGCTAAAACTTCGTGCGGCCATCTACAGTTATTGGGTGGCATTGACGTACTTTGCGCTCTTATTACACAAATAGCTATTCTTTCTCATCAGTACAAAGGGGTGAAAATTAAGATGATCTCTTTACAGCTTGTTTGTTCACAAAAATGTGCTCACCGATGCTGTCTGAAGTAACCAGTTCTAAAAATAGTTTTTATGAATAAGGTACAAGAAATTCTTTTAGAAGATGAGAACATTTTACACATAGAAAAGTGTACTAAAAGTGGTAGTAAAACGTTCTGTAATAACTGTATTAAATAGTTACAGTAAAATATAATCCCCCATAGTTTGCATTAATTACTGCACATGAAATAAACCTCTAAATATGGTGTTATTCTAATCTTATCTTAGTTTAAACAATAATAATTATGAGGACAGAGGTTTTAAAGTACAAGGTTTAATGGTACATAAATGGTTAAAAAAAGTTACAAAAATTGTTCAGGGGTGGGGATTCGTGCTGGCTGAATCAAAAGATTTCGTTGATGCTCAATTTAAATTTTCAATAAGTACGGTAAGTTATAAATTTAATAATCTTTTAGAAACAATAAATGGGAAGGATTTTGATTTTGATGAATGGAGGTAAGTTGGGTCCAAATGGATGCTTGAAGGGTATATAGTCTGAGTTAATAAATTAATAAATGGAATGTTCTCATCAATATTCTGTAATAATAATTTTCTTCTTAATAATGTAGGCCTAAATTCTCCTTTCTTTGGTTAGTTTGGATATTTTGCCAATACTTTATTTTATAATTTCACAATTTATTTCACAATTAATAGTTTGATACCTTAACTGCACTGTCAGTCTCATTGTTGTAAATCCTTTCTTAAAATATGGGGTTCACATAAATAAAAACATGGTTGAATTTTACTTGTAATCTTGAACCCAGATGCACTGTATTTTAAATGGAGGAATTGTTTTTGAATAATAATTTTGGATAAGCCAATGAATAAATTTTGATTATAAATTATATATATGATGAGACAATATGGTTTTAATAATATTAACAATGAACATGAATAAATATTGAAAATATAACATGATTGAGTTTGGAATTTAAATAAGGACTATATTTATAAATATTGAATTTTGAGTCATTACACACATCTCAAATCATTATACTTATAAAACTATTATTCCAATTGCTTCAACTATACAAGAAGTAATAATGTCTTCCAAAACTCTTTGTCCCTAAGCCATATAAATTGCTACCTTCTTAATCCTCAAGGGACAGTGATAAGTTCTTACTCCAAAATTTACGTTCATTTATTATAAAGTTGGAAACTCCAAACGTTTATGGTAAATATACAATTTTCCATTGAGAGTATAAATAATATTGCATTGTAGCTGTAAGTTTTTGTTCTTAATTTGAAGTGTGTATT
This sequence comes from Macrosteles quadrilineatus, assembly GCF_028750875.1. NCBI lineage: Eukaryota > Metazoa > Arthropoda > Insecta > Hemiptera > Cicadellidae > Macrosteles > Macrosteles quadrilineatus. The sequence continues at coordinate 48,069,835 of NW_026542599.1, forward strand.
CATACATTTTGTAAATAGTTCAGATATAATTCACGGTTTGATTATTCATACAATTGTATGATTTATCATACAATTATACAATTAATCAAATCAAAACGCTTCAAGCTATTGAAATACAGTACCAGTATATCGTAATCTCTCCTTACATTGAGGACTCGGGCTTAATTTCTATGCCATCTATAATTTAATCTAGTCATATGGAAATGACGTAACGCCATATACCCTTCGTTAAAGGACAAATGAGAACAAATTTTCAATGTTGTCGTCATTTTTACTTTCTCCCCCTATACCATAGTATATGGAGAAAATATTGTTTTCGTCAAAATTTTCGAGTTTGAGTTTTGAGTGGATATATTCGTTTTGGGTCCCCCTGGACCCAAAAAAGTGGTTTTCGAAGTGATGTCTGTGTGTGTGTGTGTGTGTCTGTGTGTGTGTCTGTGTGTCTGGATGTGTACAGAGCTAGGGACTACACCTGTGGTCCGATTTCAATGAAATTTGGTATGTAGGTTCTAATCCGTGGTATCTCCAGGTGTTTTTTTCATTTTTTTGAAATTTTGATTTTTTATGGGGATTTTCCCATAAAAACCCATAAAAAACTGGAAAAATCGGATTTTCTTAAAAATGGCCCGAACGATTTTGATAAAAATTTAGTATGTTGTAGCCCTTTAAAGTCTGAACAAAATGGTACAAATCCCATTTCTGTAAAAATTATGGTTCAAAAGTTATGGTAAATTATGTTATTTTCCCATAAAATAACAAAAAAAAAGGATTTTAGACAAAAATCCGGTTTTGATTTAACAGAGTATGTTATGATCCTTTCAATTTTGATAGTTTTCGTCATTTTTTAGAAAATGTTATTTTTAATGGGGATTTTCCCATAAAACCCCATAAAAACTGGAAAAATAGGATTTTCTCAAAAATGGCGAGAACGATTTTGATAAAAATCTAGTATGTTATAGTCCTTTATATTCTGAACAAAATGGTATAAATCCCATTTCTGTAAAAATTACGGTTCAAAAGTTATGGTGGATTATGTTATTTTCCCATAAAAATCCCCACAAAATAACGGAAAATCGGATTTTCCCAAAATTGGCTAGAACAATTTTGATAAAAATTTAGTATGTTATAGTCCTTTAAATTCTGAAGAAAATTTTACAAATCCCATTTCCGTATATTTACACTTACCGCTTACACATGAGAAAGGTTGTTGACAATCTTATGGGAGAAAGTATGTGTCAGAATGCTGATACCGTTTATTAGGTTATAAATAGGAATTAGCTCAGTGGATTACAAACAAACTAAATACAACGAGTAAAAACCAATTCTGTGAGGTATTACTTCAGCGTAAAAATGCAAATTGAAGTAATTTTACTGACAGATTGTGAAAATATTTCAACAGTTTTTGATTAGGCCACTTAAGCATGTAAGGGGTTTTACATTTCAATGGCATCTTTTTACGTATTATGTATGTGTACTGTCCAATCCCCTACCTTGCTCTACGCAACATCAATCCTTCGTCAGAAAGGACCATTAATTATTCATAATCAAAATCCAATCATCAAACTTCAGATTTTAAGAAAACCTTATAACCGACAGGCTACCCAAAATTATTGGCTAGTTATTGGAAAGCAATGTACTTATTGGAAGGGCAGTAAAACCAATTGAGGCAGTTTGAGGGACCGAACCGTACCAATAAGAAGATTACTGCAATATCTTGAAACGTCCTCAGCGAGATTATACTATTGGAGATCGTGAACACAATAGGAAATAATTAACCGCCATGATGTGGGTTTTAAAATTTACTAAACCTGAACTATTATATTCCAACTGCATAAATATGGAAGAAATATTTTTTGTGTGAATTAACCAAAATATTTAACGATTAATATGAAGCATTATCTACTGAATGAGTTATGGTGTATTGATATTCATTAATATATATATAAATAGAATAATGAATTCAAATAATAAAAAGCGTTGACATGAACTTGCCATGATTAAAGATAAGTATTTTACACTGACCAAAGAAATTAGATTAGTATTATTTTTTTTCAGATTTATAAAAAATGTTTTCGACCTTCAATGTAATAATTTAATCTTACTATAAAATAAGACAAGCTGTTTTAACGTGTAAGAGGAAAAAAGACTAAAACAAAGCAATCTTTAGAGCAAAGTTTATTTCTCATTATAAGCTGAACTTCTCTCGTTCTCGCTTTACAAATAACACTGTTCAAGCTTTAGCCATGGAAATAAGGTCGGCCAGTTGTTGTGATAAAGAAATAAAATGTGTTTTTTAACAATTTTACTTATTAACATTTAAACAGTAACGTTTCAATTGTAAATAGTCGTGCTCTATTTAACCCCAATGCCTACAAAATCATCACTTGTTAAAAAATACAGTAACACGCTGCGTATTAGTATTGACTATTGTTAGTAATATGTTAAACCCACAATTTCTTCCTGAATTTTACCTTAGAATAATGGCGTTTTAAAAATTCGATACAAAGTCTCTAACCCATATGTGTAAGCAAAAATAACAACTATAGCCAAGCAAGAACACAAATACGAAATTTTATTTTATTTTACTTCCAACGGTCCAAACAAACCAATTTACGATTATGTTTACAATAAATATTAAATGTTACTAATATCTAAGGGTCAAGCAAAACATGCAATGGGACATAATAAATGATTATTACTTAACAGAAAAATCTTGACAACAAGAACAACAAACTAAAACCTGAGCAAATGTAGACTAACAATGATAAATCTTTTTAATAATTAACATAGAATAAAATTGTGTAGCCAAAGAAAGATAACAAAAATAATAACAACAACAACAAGCAACAACAGTAACAAATACAATGACAATAATAATAAACTACAATAGAAATAAATAACAATTGTAATAAATAAATAAACTGATATATTAACTTATAACTTTGCAGACAACAAATCAAGGCAGCATCCTCACAGACCAACAAGTAATAACCTGTTTTTTAACGAAATTAATGGTTTAATGAGGGAAAATTATAGTTTTTAATAATATTTATCTTATTCCACAATAAAATAGGTAGCAAAGGAAAACAGTCTTGAGCTAAATAATTAGTAGGGTAAAACAGCTCTATCGCATTCTTTTGTATATATTTTTCCCGTATGAGTCATAAAATTCGTTTCTACAATAAGTCGCAAAATAAAATTCCACAGTGATACCTCATAAATACTTGAGAGTACGTTTTAATGTCTCTGCAGTATTATTATTTCTTATAAGAAGTCTGTTTAACGTTATTTGGCAGTTGATTTCTTGTTTCCATCAACATTTAAAACAAAAAATTATTGTATTAACAAAAATAGCGTATTTTCAGAATTCGTATTAATGTAGTTTAATATTCGGAGGATTTAATTTAATTTTCTACAAATAGAAATTTAATATGGAAAATACCTTTGTTTCCGAGTTTTATGATAAAATACTAAATCAACGGAAAATTAATTTATTCAGAAGTGATAAAACACATAAAACCGGCTTAATGAACTTACAATTTCCACGCTACTAAAAGCCATGTAATGTAGTTTATATTATTAATGTTTTTCACAATTTGTAGAATGGCTGGAATTATATACAAAACCAATGTTTCAGTATTTGAACTGAGTTAATTGGAATTGTCGGACATTATGAGTGGTTCTGCAATTGAAAATGAAAGAGATTATAAACCTAATACGACTCTTCCCACGCAATGACGTCATGAAGCGTTTAATTAAATCATTCGCAATGGAACTTTGGCAAAATCGTGGTTATAACTGATTTTATAAACATGAATCCTTCAATTAAACCTGTTGAGTCAGCTATTTCTATGAATTCAAATCAGCTAGTATAAATACATTTGGTTAAGTAAATATCTCAACATAGCTCGATGGTTTCTTGCTGTGAATAAACATTTGGTTTTATATAGTTTAAATAGCATCAATAAGTACCTTTACGTAAATCATTGTTTCTTGAAAGAATAATGGCATCCATATACCTTTCTCAATCTGGGTTTTGCATCTTGGTTTTAATGATTAGGTAAAATACTAGTTTGGTTAGGGAAGTTTTTCAACCAATAGAAAAAAAGCAATTAATAGTTCATTATTTAATTAAATCATTCCATTAGCCTTAACTAATTGCCTGCCTGACAAACTTAATTAACGTTTACCAGAGCTACTAATTTACATGATTAATCGATTGAGTGACACTAATTCTACGAAATAAAACTAAATATAATCAGTAAAACAAATTTTCATTTCCACTTATGATATTTATTGAATATTAGATTGTGAAATGTAAATATATAATTTTACAACATTAATGCATATTACTCTTTATGGCAAGTGTGATACCAATATTCTATTTTAAACTACGTAACTATTATTAACTCATTATTACGATTGCAAATTGGTTTACTCGGCTACTCAAATATATGTAAAGTAGTTTATAATAATAATAATATAAAAAACTATAAAAAATAAAAAAAAATGCAAAGAATTGTTTTTATTTAAAATATAGTTGTTTATTATATATTATTTATTCTGAAAACAAATCAAATGCATTTATACAATGTGCCTGTAAAAATATTATAATAAGGTAAATAATATGAGTTTTCCTCTCAAATGGCTTGCAGCTAGAGAGTTATACAAGACGCTGAAGTGTACAGAAAATATTTGCAGACGAGATAATAAACAAATTGAAATTGAAATTAAAATATTAATTAATAATTTAAACTTGTATTACAAAGACGTGCACCAATCAATAAACCACTTTACTTATTTTTATAAAAATATTTTAAATAATGTTAAACACTCATTTAAATATAACAAAATGGATTTGTAACATTTCTTTAAATTTTATAAAGATTTAACTACTTTACTTAACTTAAAGACTTAACTTTTTCTTACACACCTTAAATGTTACAAAAATAATGGATGTAAAAATCTCCCCTAAAATGACAGTACATTATACAAACTCTTTACAATTCGTAGGTGTAGGCCTACATTACGAAGAATTATAATATGACACACTGTGGAAACCAGCATCCACAATATATAATATCAAGCTCACAAATACTATCTATATTATACGTTATGATAGGTCATAAAACCATATAAAAGTTTATATTTTATTATATAAATTATTTTTACCATAGATTATTAGAAGTTTCAACCATACAAGTGATATATTATTCGAATTTCACTAATAATTTTTTAATCTGCAAGCAAGAAAAGAAATATGATAAATTTACCTGTGAAACTAAGACAGTTTACTATTAATAGTGTGACGAATTGGTGGCTCCTGGTATCTACCTCTAATTTTTATCAGTACCCTTATTATGTACCGGCTCACCCCTTGCTTTGCAGGATACGTTTCACGCACAAATCCATGGTCTGGACGGAAAAATAAGGTTGAAAGAGGGCGCAGGCACAGAAAACGTACGCGCAGGTCAAGGATCGCAAACGTCCCATAACAAGATTACTGCAATATCCTGATGATCAAGAAATGCTCTTAAATCGTGACTAGAGTTGGGAAACAGTGATCAACTGACAAAAAACGTAATCACCGGATTTTGTAGATTTTAATCAAATAAAGGTATAAAAACCATAGTTTTACAAAACAAGTAACTGATTAAATAATACCGGTATTGTCATTTAAAAGTTTTTTTTCTAAAATTAAATCGATAAACAATTTAATTAATTTACACTAATGCTTATGAACTGTGAAAAATGTTTTCATCGTTTTGTATATCATACAAATTTAAATACAATAGTAACTTGGAGAGGTATTTTCTGCCTGCAATATCGACGTACGCTTAGGGATTACACGTGCATTGAATTTATATAAACATAATATATACACGTGTGCACAAAATAAGAACTTGCGAGGAATGAAAATCGAGAGGAATTTATTTTCTCGCATATTAATATTTATTTGGTTTGTATTAAATGACAACCGTATTATACATTGTATACTACTATTATTCATTTTTATTCTATAGCTTGACATAGGCATAATAAAATGGCCTAACTAAATATGCAATATATTTAACTGTTCAAAAACTCTGTTTTACCCTTGGATGACCAATGGTTTTATATATGGTTCATTTCAAAATTGAAAACAAGATTACTAAACATAGTGGCTTTTACAGATAGTTAAACCTAAAATCGATACAGAGCCTGAATAAACGAAAAACTTGAATATATTGGAGTGAGAGAACTGCCACAGGAGTGGTACCTTCGAAGGAAGGAGAGTTTCATTGAAATCAGAGGAATTGACAGTTCTGGATGTGCTTGACTCTTTGTCTTTTCTCGGGACATCGTCGTTTGATTGTGGGGTGTTCCACAGGGATCTGTCCTTGGACCCGTGATGTTTTTATTTTTATCAATCTGATAGTTTTTAGATTTACTGAAGGCCTAACACGCATTAAAAGGATCGAAGGGAAAATTATACAATAATTTTATCGTTAAGTATGCTTTACAGTTTAACAAAACAATAGTGAAACATCATGTGATACTTAACGCATAACGTCGAAAGCTCTCATCTTTGGATGCAACTGACACACAAGTACTGTTTCTCAGAAGTGTTACAGCTTTTAGGATGTGTCTATTGTCACTTCTCAGGAGTTGTATGAGGGGTTGTTTTAACACGGAACGTACAATACATTTGTTATGTTTACAAAAATACTGACACAGCTAAACTTGTCTAAGAATATTATATTTACTTTTAAATGATCAACTTTGAATTTGGAGTCATAAAACAGCAGATAAAACCGGTTCAAAGTAGGTCTTTTAATCACCTTGACTAAAATAATTTACTGCGGTCGAGGAAATCGGCTGTAGTGTTTTTTACTTTATTCTCTGAGAAAAGTTGCATTATTGTAGGATGTATTATTCGAGTAATTTACTTACTTCGGATTTGACAACATTATTGATACTTGAGTGCACCAGACAAAACTGTTGGATATTTTGGTAGTTATTCGTTTACAAAAGACAAAAATGGAGGGACGGTATTTTTGTATGACACCTATAAAGGTAAATAAGAAAAAAACTATTTCTGGTATGTAAATTATTTACCTTAAAATAATTGTAGTACCGCGTAACAAAAAATATAGTTAATCAACTGAGCTAAAACAGTTAACTCTAACTTATTTTTAGGTAAAGAATACGTGGTGTTGAAAACAGTCAGTTTAAAGCTCAATCAGATCTTAAAATATCTATGAGGGGACCAATGTTAAGCAGTTAAGAGGAAAAATTTATTTTTAACACTATTTATATGTATTTAGTAAAAATGTAACTACAGCGATTGGGAGTACAAAGGATTATATGTAAATTGAAAAAAATAAAATGAAAATGATTTATTGAAACAGGCAAAGGGTAACATGGCCCTCTCTTACACTAAGGCTAATGATTCATTTTGTCCTATGGATAAAATCTAAACATATACTGTACATGTACAATATATCCTACAACCTATTTACAATATTTAATGTAAAAAAGCGATAAATTTGTAAAACATAGTATACTAACATAATTTCCACTTTACATAAACACCTCTCACACACGGACGCACACACACATACCAATGAATACAAACTTCTATCACAAACAAGCACCCGCAAAAGCTCGCATGAACGCATACCAACACACATACCTGTTGGACAACCAAGTGCACGCCTAGGACATACCAACCATGGCCATACACCCAGAAAAATGACTGGAAAACAGATTTTTCTTGTGCTTCCACAAACCCGCCACACCACCAATCAATTCCGCTTGATAATTTTCTTTGTTATTCTTTTTGATGAGAATCTTTAAATGAAATAACAATTTTCTTTTGAACACCTAGATAAAAGTAATCGTAAAATACTATCCAATTAGGAATATATAAGGACATTTACAGTTCAAAAATGATGTACAATAGTACTAAAACATAATTTCCCCTTTACTTTATTTCACTATTGAGTGTTTCATAAACATTTCCAATTTTCAACCTGTTTAAATATTTTCGTAGTTTCAAGGGCAGTTCCAATTTTTTACTTTTTGCTTTTGTCGTTATATAATCAAAATGTAAAGTGTGTATGGGTGGAATATCTCAGAATGAGAGACATAAAATACACGTAATGAAGAAATAGTGTTGGAGGAGGACAAGGGGAATGGGATAGGTTCCACGAAAGACAATAAATTTAAGTTTCATATTCAATAAAATCCGCATTATTAACTGAATTAAAAAATAATTTAAAATAAAATCCACGTTAAACTATGGTAAAAAAGAATGTTTGAATTAATTATACGAATTAGTTAGTTTTTTGCCATTAAAAATATGGCCGTACATTATATAAAAATAATTGAGGCGTTGAGAGGCCAAGGGAGATATGTGACTTTTTAAAAAATGTCATTGTATTTTTTTCATGGTCATAGAAAAATAAAAAAAAATAAAAATAAATTCACTTATACCCCTTGGCTTCCAACTCTTAGGTGTTTAGTTTGGAGGCCAAGGGATATAAGTGAATTATTTGTTGAAATTCCACCCTTTTTTAACAAAACCCGTTACCATGACAACATTTTTTTAAAAGTCACATATCTCCCTTGGCCTCTCGACGCCTCAATTATACTCCTCAATACCACCATTGTTATTATCATTCAATGATTGTGTACGAAGTTATTCAATGTCTAATTGTATGAATAACTTTGTAATGATGGTGAACAGAAGTTAACAGATGGATGCCCGAAGTTGAAGTACCTCTGAGTACGTCGTTAGGCTATATTGTGTAGAGGAGACTCAGAATAAAATACGTTGTTAATGTAATAGTTAATTCTGGGAGGAGTATAGAATTTAAATTTATAGCATGACTAGCTGTTGGCCGAAATACATTTGAGTTTTATTATAAACCGGCTAAAGTAGGGACTTCACTACGTGCTAACATGGCATTTTACATTCTTTTTCCGTGTAGTAACAGTTATTAAGGATTAAATACATTCTTTAATAGCCTAATCACGTAAGCTAATAAGACATATGGGACTGTTGAAGTCAAACTAAGAGAGAAATTTTAAATTAACTGTCTTACTACCTATTGCTTCGAAGTACTCTCTCTAGAAAAAAATCATCATGTTTTTTACCAAGCTACTACCGTTCTATCTTATTTTTTTACGTATACTATCACTATTTTACTTTATATTTTCTAATGGTAAAAAAAATTGGTATAGCTGCTGTACCCATGCTTTTTCAACAGGGAAAACAAACAAAAAAATAAGTCCGCAATCTGTTGGAAAACCTCGTAGCTTTTTAACGATACCAAACACCATAGCACCCATTTTGTTGGATTATTTGAAACAGCTGTCAATAATATTCTTTGATTCTTTTTAAATAGTCTTTCAAAATCCCTGACGTGGGTACCCTTAAGACGGTCCTGGGGCTACGCTCTGAAAGTTATCCCGAAATTGATGGTGTGTTAACCTATACCATGGAATTCTACATGTATGTACCAAGCCATCGGTCCAGTGGTGTCTGAGTTTATCACTGCCACACATACAAATATACATACCAACATCGTCTTATAGAATAAGAAACGTATTAAAACTCATTGGTTGAAGTCCCCGAATGGGCAAAACCTTAAACTTTATTCATTATTAAAATAAAAACTAAATTACCTTTACATCAGAGTATGAATTAGAAATATGGCTCATTTAACAAAAATAAAATATAATAAAAAATATACTAGACAACAAATTCCTTTTTATTTTCTTAGAATCATACTCAAGGAATACAATCTCTTCATAAATAATTATACTAAAGTAATCAACAGATATACAGGATGGTCATAAATAGTTGGACACATTTTAAGACTGAATAAATAAATAACCAAGCAACGTAGAAGCATGGGAATGATTTCATTAAATAAAAAATTTAAAACAGTTCTATCCAGTAACTGCAAAAAATATAATAAGTTCAGTAATTATAGAAAGTAATTTTTAAAAGTCCGTAAAAATCACCTAAACTGTTATTGGTAAGTTATGTTTTACTCTGAGATGGGCACCTTTTAGACTATATGTTATACACCTCCCGTACGTTGAAACTACCTGTACCACCATTTTATAGAATTGTCACTTGGAGAATTGCGGCCACACTCTAAATGGAGCTTTGTTCGAACAATTAGGCCTATTACAAAACTGCTTTCATGAAACCAAAGAACACAATTTGCTTTACTTTCACACTAGTCATTTTGATACTAAGGCTAATGCTTAAATGCTTGATTCGTAAAAAGTCATACACAGCTGGTCTAGAAAGGTCCATTGTTGGCAAGCTGACTATGACAAGTCATTGAGGGGAAAACATAACTTACAATCACATTTTAGGTGATTTTTACAGACATCTTTTATAACCAATTTTTATAATTACTCACATGTTTACAATCATTTTTAGCAGTTACGGAATGAAACTAATTTAAATTTGCTATTTAATGAAACAATTCTCATGTTTCTAAGTTGTTTGGTTATTTAATCTTAAAATGTGTCCAATAATTTATGACCACCCTGTAGATTTAAAACATAATATGGACCTACAACAATTTTTTTTTTAATTCTCAGTTGTGGTAAGGTTGTTAACTAACCAATGAATGAAATATGCAGCTATTGACAATCAACCAGATAATTTAGCTAAATATGTTAGGCTACATGGCATTGATTGGGAAAACCTATACCTAAGTAAAACGTTTTTATATTGTCTTTCCATTGTTAATATTATATTGCATACGTTACTAAGCTAAAATTATTTGAAAAATCACAGTGTAAACGTGAGACATTTATTTATTAAGTGATGGATAAAGATAAAGGTTTTTGTATCAACATTATTTTCAAATGTGACATATGTTACTATATCGCATAAAACGTCGAATGCTACCCAGTCTGTAATCATTTCTTTACTTTTTCCCAACATTGATCTATTTCCATCCAATTTGTAGACCGAATATGCAGATTTATGGGAACCTAGTAGAATAAATCGTATGAACCTTACATCAAAATGCTAGTATTAAAACATAAATACTCAAGGATTAACTATGTTATTTTAATTGACGAACAAGTATAAAAATATATTACCTGACGGTGAATAACATTTTTATAATATAATGATAACTAATTAATGTTACCGTACTCACCACGTGTTTTCGACACTCAATAAAACCACTATAGAGAATCCCACAGGGCAGGGTTTCCTGTTTGATTGTGGTTTTAGTCCCTCTGTTACATAGCTTTTAAATAACTCTTTAATTAAAGCTCTAATAGAATCATATTGATTGAAATTATTGAATATTAATACTGGATTTAAAAGATCTTTACCAAAATGCATTAATGATTCTCAACACATTGTTTTTTGGGTAATAGCACTGAGATTTCAAATAATATATTTTATTACGAGAATAAATGTAGACTCGTATATAGCAAAAAAAAGTTAGTTGATATTACATATATAGACTATTATATTAAAAATATTTGTTCCTTGGAAATGACGTATTTTGACTAATGAAATTCTAAATTCCAAAGTATAGTGTTGGTAAGGTAAAAAAACAAAAATAAAAAAATATTAGGTAAATATTAATGCATGATTACTTTACAAAATATTTACAAGTTATTTTTGTGCATAAATGCTGGTGTATAAGTTAAAACCGTTAATTTGATTAAGGCCTGTCATCGCTATTGTGACATTTTATGAAATGTGTTGAGTTTTGTGTCAGTTATAATTAGCTGATGAAATAATTAATTAGCGAATATTCACGTTTAAATATATTTTTGGTGACAAATATTTCCTGTAATTCTTGTCCTATGGTATTGCAACTGGTAAAACAGTAAACCCATTTAAATTTGACAATACATATTTCCCAGCAAAAGTTTTGAAACTAAACCTTATACATTTTATGTACATTATAAACTTACCCATACATTTTTGAAAGTAAATGGTGTATATGAGATCCTGATAATAAATTCGAGGTTAATGATAAATATAACTTTTATTTAAAAAATGTATCAAAAGTACTGTAAAACAATTTGTTTTGCGCTGATATATTTAATATAACTTAGTATTTTGTTTAAATATAATTCGGAATTGACTAGCTTTGCACGTTCTGATTTTAATTTAAGTTAATGTACACTTTTAAAGGTTTTAATTACATTTATCCTTCGTATTTTTTGTATATTGTAGACATTTTGGGTTAAACTCGTGCTTTTCATTGGAATGAGGGAGCAGAAAGAATGTTTTCAATATAAAGGAAATAATATCACAACCGATTTATCTTTGACTATACAAACTTAATAAGACCTTTTGGCCTTTATAGTAATCCAACGTTTTTTACTAAATAAACCTACAGTTTAATCTAACAATTAATAGAAATATAAATGTTAACAAGTGATTGTACACTTTTCCTTTGTTACCAAGACAAAGCATACTTTAAAAATACTAAAACTATTACAAAATATGTTAAGGTGTATTTTAAACGTGGACATAGAATGTGACAGCGATATCACTTTGATAACCTTTAGTACATAGGCTGGCTTTGTATACAAATGTCTATCAAACATGTTCAATTAGTCGAAATTATGACGAATTAGTCTAAAACGTTTCAATAATATAATGTCATACAGAGAGAAAATTTGTTGACATTTGTTGATGGGCAATTATGATAAGTATATTTTAATGTAGTGTACGTATGCTTTATGAATCAATAATCGTAATTTAGTACAACTATAATGCATTAACTATTAATATTTATGAACATTATTATAATTGAATTTAAAGTATTGGATAACAAATAATAATCGTAATAAATGAATTCAATCCAATCCATCTGTTTCAAACATCGCCTAAAACGTTTCAATAATATAATGTCATACAGAGAGAAAATTTGTTGACATTTGTTGATGGGCAATTATGATAAGTATATTTTAATGTAGTGTACGTATGCTTTATGAATCAATAATCGTAATTTAGTACAACTATAATGCATTAACTATTAATATTTATGAACATTATTATAATTGAATTTAAAGTATTGGATAACAAATAATAATCGTAATAAATGAATTCAATCCAATCCATCTGTTTCAAGCATCGTTAGGGCTCAAAAGAAAATACAAAGTAAATATCAACAAACGAAACAAGCTTTGCAGAGCCCTTTTCAACGTTTCAGCCTTTGGTTCCTGTAATAAAGAACATATTAACCTATTTTGTGTTAAAGACAACCCAATTATATTAATTAAGCAACATAGTCTGACTGCCTTAATCCAAATAATTAGGTTCAGCATATATAGATTGATTAAATAGTGTATTGATCTGCTGAAATAATAACCTACTCAAATTTAATTCCTTCGTTATAAAGATTTTAAATAACTTCTTGATCAGCATTGTACGTACTATTAAATTTACGGAAAGTAAATAAAAGAGACGTCTTATAACACTTAAAACATATATTTACGCTTATACTGTTACTCACAAGACGGTAAATATACAAAAATGATGGTAAGTGGTGATTGATTTCGATTGGACACTCCAATCATCATCAGACCCAATAGGCGAATCTGCAATTTCTAGTACCTAATAAATAAACTGCAGGTTTATAATCTGTAAAAACAAGCAATACATGTAAGAGCACTATCCATCCTTTATAAAGTCCGTTTGAGGAAAACAAGTTGAATATTATTAATAACAAAGTTCCAATAACACGAATCCGTGTAGACAACAATGCTAAAATGTATACCTACTATTGACAATCAACCAGATAATTTAGCTAAATATGTTAGGCTACATGGCATTGGGAAAACCTATGCCTAAGTAAAACGTTTTACTTTAATTAATTAATTAATTAATTAATGTTTTTGTATAATGCTAAGTGGTAGTAGATGTATATAATATAATACAGTAATATAACACGTACTACTGCACACATAAACAGTTTTTTAAAAAAAAATTTCCGTATCCTACGAATAACAAGATATTTTAATTATTTTTAAGTTACCTTACAACTAAGAGATTGAACCATAATATGTGTATAATATATATAACATACAATAACTATTATTTTATAATTAAGTAATAATTTTATTTAGTTACTGTCTAGTAAGATGAGTGATTATAGTGCTCGCTTTAAAATCTGAAGGTCGCTGGTTCGATTCCTACCAAGATCATAACTATACCCAGATTCCATTTGTCGTTGGGCTTTCAATATATGATAATATCAAACTAACGGTTGACGTTTGATAGTAACAAACTTACGACAGTTCTCTTTTAAAAAGGTAAACATGCCATTGGCGTAGATATGTACAAAAAATATAAAATAAACAAGTAAACTTACAAGATTATAAAATGCTTCAAAGTGTAAATTTAAGTCCTAACTTTTTGTTTATTTAATCTACAATACGATAAAATGAGTAAATAACACCTCAAAATGCTTTAACACTAGGTACAAACCACCCTGTTTGTTGGATTTCAAGGATACATTAATCACTCAATTTATAAACTCAATAATTCTTAGTAAAATAATTCTTAGGAAAATTTTCAAATGCAGTATTGATTTGACAACTGGAATTCAACTGCAATTTCCCCAACAAAATGTCGTTCCAATTAAACTTATGAAACAATAGAAACGACTAACCAAAAGCACTGGAACTGTAAGCTGATATGACAAAAGCCAATTTTAATTACGAAATCTAATTATTCTCTGAGTAGAATAGAAAGGATGTGTGAATCCATTCAACCATTTATTATTTTACTTCCTTAGATTTAATTTGAGTGACGTCATAATGTTTGACAGAGGACGGATCACGTCAAAATTTGTAACGTAGTATGAATGAGTCATAATGTTTTAAGCACAGACAATATTACAGTATTATATCGTCTGTGGTTCTAAGGTTTGTTAAAAATTTAAAGAATTTCACCATAGGCCTTAAAAGTGAGTGTAGAGGGAAAGTGTGTACACTGTCCATAAAGCAATGCTGTGATCTTCATTCTTTAAATGTAGCACATAAGACCCTGCTAACAAATCAGTATCAATAATCTAAGTAGTAAATTGGTCCAAAGATCTGATGTTTTTGACGGCAGTAGGCCTACTCGCCAGCAAGTCCTGTTACAGGTACCGTTGGTCAGAACTGAGCTGGGAAAATGGCTTTTTTCTACTACTTTGGACCTCTGTTCTACAATGCTTTGCCCCCATAAGTAAAACAAGGTGAATGCCACATGGCATCTATATATTAATTTGAAACTGTTTTTCTTTGTCACAGCTATTTTGAGAGAACGGCTGGGCGTAGAAACTCGGTAGAGGTGTCTAAAGAAAGGCCTTGGTCTGTAGATGAGTCATCAAAAGAGAAACGTGGTAAATTCCCTCGGGGCTCTGCCCCAGTGGCCTTTAAATTCCCATCCCATGTTATTCTTATGGAGGAAAAACGGGGGTTTTGTCACAGCTAATTTGAGAGAACGGCTGAGTGTAGAAACTTGGTAGGGGTGTCTAAAGAAAGGTATTGGTCTGTAGGTGAGCCCCCAAAAGAGAAACGAGGTAAATTTCCTTGGGGCTCTGCCCCAGAGGCCTTTAAAGTTCACTCAGCAGTTTTGTTTACGACCATATGGATAATTTTACACTACTTTTAATGAACCAGCTGTTAATATTAAAATTGTATTCAAAGGTCTACTGAAACTGGCAAAATTAAATGTTTACACATTATTATTTACGATTTAAAATTAATTCTCCACAGCATGGCAAGTTTTTTATTGTTTCAACAAAATGAGAATTCATGAAAGAAGACCAGAAATTCATTTATTGGTGTACATGTTCTCGATAATCGGGTTGAAAATTGTGTCATAGATGAGGAGAATGAGAGCTGTGTTGAAGTTTTGGAATAGACTAACTACGGAGTATGTTTCATCTATGGTTTTGGTGAAGTAGGTAAATTATGTCAATTCAGGTATTTAAAAAAATGTGTACAGGGTTTTTACTTTGATGTGCACATCTAGCTAGGTCAAACAACGCATCTAAACCTCTCTACATACAAAACATTCGGAAACACAACAGTGCCATCACATCTCATCACATTTGCATAATTTGTTACCAAGTCTGGACTAGGTTAAGGATTTGGTTCCGCAAATGTTCAAGATTTGTGGTCAAATTTCCTACAATTATGGTTAATTCCATCCACGAAATACATGCACAGCTTTATGTGATTGATATGGCCATTGCAAAACTACCCCATAAGTTAATCAATTATTTTAGCAATATTTTGACTCTTTCCGTCAGATGACAGCTAGACCAATTATATGAACTCCTTTTCCCATATAGTGAAAGAGGCCTTAACATGAATAAAATGCATAACAAGAAACAATTGTAAGACTCCTGAAAAGCCTTTTGGGCAACCTACAGCCGATGAAAGGCTGACATAAAATATTGAATTCATCAACCATGTTTTTAAGGTACACTATCGTCTTACTCATAACTATGTTTATCCTCCCTAAGATTTTAATAACTTCACTCTATCCATCACAGTTGGCTGAATTTACCTAAAACCTCAAGAGTAGCCGTCGATTTCGACGGGATTCACCTAGTTTAAGGTGAATGTCAAAGATGTTTTACTCTAATTATGTGTTTGTTATGGAATGTGTATTTACATTTATTTGTATGCATTTGATAACAGTTTTCATGAAAACAGAACTTTGTATCTGGTGTACGCTGGCTAATAAAGACGTTATTTATTTGTAATGTAAAATGCATGACGTCACGATGTATGACGTAATACGGTTGCCGTTGTGGTGTGTGGTGCAGGATGGCTGCCGAAATGTTTTGTAAAACCTCGTTTTTCTAATAAAATAACAATTAGTTCCAGGAAAAAGTGTCTACAACGGGAAGTAGGGCAAGCAAAGTGGATTTGGTCTCCTGTTGACTACACAGGAATTTATAAAGATTTAAATTTCTTATGGAGAATTTTTCTGCATCCAAAAATCACCTAAACTTTACCACTCACGGTATGTTCTACCATTGTTATTGTCATGCAAGCGTAGAAAGGAATTGTTAGTGTTATTATCCTAAGGAGTTTTACCCGGTTGCAGACAATCTTTTTTTACATTTCTTTTTGCTGGCATGATGCTATCCAATGCATTGTCAATTTCACACTTATTTAACTTTTATTCTTTTA
Organism: Macrosteles quadrilineatus; assembly: GCF_028750875.1. NCBI lineage: Eukaryota > Metazoa > Arthropoda > Insecta > Hemiptera > Cicadellidae > Macrosteles > Macrosteles quadrilineatus. The sequence continues at coordinate 48,087,022 of NW_026542599.1, forward strand.
TCTCAAGCGGACTTTTTGACAACTTTTGTTGGCAGTTTTATCTGTTACAAACATAGATTTGAGTTAACAGTTTTTCCATTCATACATTTCATGTATTGTTTTGATTATTTAATTATAGGCATTAGGTATACTCTTTCAGATTGTTATTGTTGTATGGGAAGAATTCTCCATTATTTACTGGGCTTGAAATTAAGACATTTCCGTACCCTCTGGATGTATTAGATTATTTCTTATCAATAACAGGGTGGTTTATAAATGAGGGAGCGAGGAAGGTTCGGGAAATAACCAAGATTTTGACAGGATAATGAGCGTGGGAAATCTTTCAGCCCTCCATTAAGATTTGCGGAAGCGTCTCTGAACTTATGTATTTTGCCTGGTGTTCAGGGACAATCCCATATTGCTAAGAGGATAGGAACAAAAATAGAGTTGCAACTGTTGTTAACCCAAATGTAAAATTAACACAACTTTTGAAAGTATTAAAGTATGCAAAATAATTACTCAATAAAAAGTTCAATAAATTGCAAATGTAATTTTTGACAATGGTAACCATTAATGATATCAATGCAGAATACATTTTTAATTTGTGCATGAAACCAGTTAGTAGGCAGTTAGTTCCCTTAACAGAATGTTGTTTTATAACAAAATTAATTAAATTAGAGAACTGGAAAAGACAACTTTCTAACCCAGACTGCAAAACAGTGTTTCGTTCTTAAGGTTAGGAAAACGTTTTAGCGTGGTACAATGTCTTACAGAAACGAAAATGGGGTAAAATAAAATAAACGATACACACATTATGTAGATAATTTAAATAATGGGGTTAAAGATATACAATGCGAAATTGAAACTACTAGATGGTTATTAACACAGCTTACCTTTTTAATTATTCAATATTAAACAGTGACATTGTATGATACATTTGCAATAATTCTTTTATAATCTAATACCCAAAACTTATAAACCACAATTTTGTATAATAATTATTTTTTTGTTATACTACAACGAAAATTACTGCTTTAAACACATGCGTTGTGGGGCTATAAATAAATACTTGTAATCCGGTTAATAATATTCAGCAGGAGTTGCAATATAGTATATAGCTGTATACATTCATAATCTGACTTTTGTCCGCTCATTTTGCAAAAGAAGACGGTGCCAGTTGATATAAATATGATTTCGAGATCAACATGTTTTGTGTTCACTATCAAGTCCCATTGTGATTTTCGTTACATTAACATATATACGTAAAAGTTATTGTCATTTGGACCAATCAGACAAATTTTAGTTTGTTTTTGATATAACTAATAACTCACTTATCAAGCCAAATTAACAAAATACAACCAGCGTTAGCCGTGTCAAATAAAACTAAAATACATGAACCCTTAGTTAGTAACATTTGTAAACTATTTACAGGCTGTTACGGCCAGCGAAAAAAATCCCAGACGCTGTAGTAAACCGTATTTAAGAACAGACTTGTCAATGCCCTCTTAAAGTCTGGTGAACCTGTTCAGTCTTCAACGCCAAAGCTTTGTAGTGGCTTTGGTGTCTTTGTGGAGTAATTCTTGTTACTTCTAAATAGCCGTATCAAATATTCGTATGCAATAGCTAACCATAGTTTGGAGACTAATTTATAGATAGCTTTGTGCAAATTATGAGTATTATGAATGTATAAGTGATAAATTATTGCATTTCCAAACGAAAGTTTCATCTCGGCCATAAAATTTGAGTTCTTTATAAAAATAGTCAAACTAAGCATCTCAATGATGAGAAATATCTACATTAATACAATCTACATTAATGTATTAAAAATGGTTATTCTACTGCTCATATTAAAATCAGAAATACTAAAACAAAATCATCTTTAGTGCAAAGTTTATTTCTCATTATAAGCACAACTTCTTCCGTTTTAACTTTACAAATAACACTGTGCAAGTTTCAGCAATGCAAATAAGACTGGCCAGCTGTTTAAAGCATCTAGTAGTTTCCAGTTTATTAATACAATTTATTAATCTGCATTTAAATTCCTAAGGTTTTAAATAGAGGCATCATTTAACCTTTATTGGTTACGTTATCCTCTTGTTAAAATAAAAAGAATGTTGGAATTTTCATGTTACAATAGTAGTCCCTCTATACGATTTTAGGTTACAATGTGTAGGTATTAATTAACGAAATCTTTATTTAATTTTGGAATTCCTCAGTTCTTTTAGCATTATTTAAATATATTGTAACACATTTTACCATGTTTTAATCTAATAAAGAGCTGTGGCAATATTTAAAAATTTACAGCAAATATTTTGAAAAAAATCCATATAAAAATATTTAAACACACCATGGAATAGGGAATACAATGGGAAAAATGGATGCAGAAAACATATAAATACTTAGTATAGTTAACCTTTATATGTTTTAGTATGGTACCCATTAGCTTTGCTACTTTGTTAGCAATATTTGGTGCAAACTTGAAAGTTTAAAGTCAAATACGCGTTGCACTGTTGTTCCAGCTTAACATCTTAAGTTGAACCAACCCTTAGAGTAAAGCCGTATGGATTGTAGTCAACGTAATCCTAAGAATATACATGTCATAATGAAACATTGAATATCCTTTATACTTAGGGAGATTAATATCCGCGCAATTTTCTTTTTTGAATGCTACTTAGTGTTTAAATCAAATTATTGTATGATTTCATTTCATAGGTTTTCAGCACAAAGAACAATTTTCGAGCTTGGGAAACTATCCTCGATTAGGATATGTAAATCAACTGCTTAGAAACTACGGATCCATCATGAAAGGAGATGTTTATTATATTTGATAAACTTATTGGATAAAAATCTGTTGAATGTGATATTTAGCATTTGAACGATTTTTGGAGGGACTAAACATATCGAATTGAAACGCATTATTTAAAACTGAGTTAAATTAAATTCTGGGACATTATTGCAGATTTTTCAGTAGAAGATGAAAAGGGATTCCAAGCTAATACAATTCTTTCCACGCAATGACAATTTTAATTAACTCATTCCTAATGGAGCTTTGATAAAAGCGTGGTTTCAAAAAATTTTTAGAGTCCATTGTATAATTAATCCCCTCAGATCAGTTATTTTATATGGTTAATACTCAAAATAATACATCCGTTGAAAAACATTTTGAGTGAAATGATACGAGGAGTTTAACAGAATTTATTACTGTAATAAAAACCAAAAAGCGTTTAATTTAATTGATAGATTTTTCTATAGTGCTTGAGTTTTAAAACACACGTTACATAAAAAATGAAGTATTTAAAGGACTTAAATCCAACTATTAATAAACCAATAAAGTTTAAAAATGGGAAAACACTATTAGTGAATACTCTTTTCACTATAGGTATAGAAAGAAAGAAAGAAGGAAAGAAAGAAAAAAGTGCTTTATTCTTCACAACTTATTTACATCTTTTACAATAAAAAACAAAACACACAAAACAATGGTTTATTTAAACCGTCTGTTTGGTTGGCACCTTGCTGTAAAATAACATATTTTAAAACTGTAACATGTAAGTAACTATTTAACTAGGTATACTTATATAAAAAAGTACATTTATAATTATTTTTAAATTTATGTAATACAGCTCGTAAAAAACATGAAATAAAAGCAACATTAATTCGTTTAAAAATGTGGTTCCAAGCGAGTCTCATGATTTTTAATTATAATTGAAGAGAAATAAATAAAGAAAGAAATTTTAGCTATAAATTGAACTCATTAATCATGTCCCACCTATATTTCCATGCCTTACTTAAATACTGGGCTAAAGCTCGCCAATTCCACCCATTTAAAAAACACTCATATTCTGTTTCGTTTAAAGTATTTTTTTCCAAGCCAAAGACGTCTGATATGTTTTAAAATAGGGCAAATTGCAATAAAATGATATGCAGGCAGTTTCATTTTATTGAAGATTACAGAGAGTGCAAAGATAATTTTGTTCAGACCACGGCTTGTAGTTTAGATTTATCAGTTATGCTCTAGCTTTAATAGCCCAAGAAGCGATATGCGTATTGTTGAGCATTATTGGGCTCATATCCCCAAGTTCAAGGTCGAGCGTCAGTAATTGCCTGTGGTGGACAGAGGTCCGCGCTCGCCGCTCGGCCTACACACTCCTCCCTCCACCTGCCACGCAACACTTCCGCCACCGTCCTTAGCTGGAGGCCCAACCCCTCTGGATCGAGATCTTGGAAACTAAACTCAATATTGCATTTTTGTCCCAAATACTCCCATTCTCTACACCAAGATGTTTTTTTCTCGATTATTTGTTTTGCTAAAAAGTTTGGCAATCTTTTGGGTGGCAAAGTTGAACATCTCAAAATATAGTTAATATTTAAATTTATAGTGTAAAAATAAAGTTTATCGAAGTATGTTTCAAGGTACAATACATATTTTGGCGTATTATAAGGCAGTGCAAATATTCTTTTTAGAAAAAAAGTTTGTACTGATTCTATTATTTCACTTTCTATGAAACCCCAGGTCTGTGCTCCATAACAGATTGTCGATCGCACAACAGCCTCGAAACACGATATTTTGGAAATCATTGGCACTTTATTGTTTTTAAATAAAGAATTCCATACAGAATTGATAACAAATTTTCCTACTCTGGCTTTTTCCTTAAAATGGCTGTTCCATGATAGGTTGCTTGTAAATGTAACCCCTAAATACTTATACTGATTTACCACCTCGATAACGTTTCCTTTATACCTCCACTTATCACCTGCCTTTAGTCTTCCACCCTTTCTGAACACCATTATCTTTGATTTATTTAGATTGACAGTTAGATTCCAAGTGTCACAATAGTTTCCTAATTTTTTAATCATATGCTGCAGCCCAGTGCTCGTTGGGGAAAGGAGAATAATATCGTCTGCATAAAGTAGCACATTTATTTTAACCCCATTGATGTTACACCCCCCTTCCACCACTTCTGGCAGATCATTTGTAAATAGGCTGAATAAAGTCGGTGACAGATTACATCCTTGTCTTAAACCTGTATTAGTTTGAAAATAACTGGTTATTCCGCCTCCACACCACACACTAGAACTTGTTTCACTGTAATAACTCTTTAAAACATTCCGCATTCGCGTGGAGACACCTAAATTAGCCAATTTGAAAAGCAATGCTCTCCGATCAATTGTGTCGAAAGCCGAGCTAAAATCTACAAAGAATGCATAAAGCTTTTGTCCCTTTTGTAATAGACGTAAATTAATTATACATGTCAGATTAAATATGTTATCGATGGTGGCGTATCCTCTTCTGAAACCTGCCTGAAATTCTGTTAGTACTTCATTCTCGCACATCCACGTTTGTAATCTAATATTTATAAGGCTCGTGAATATTTTCGTAATGCTATTAATAAAAGACAAACCTCGGTAGTTATCAGCTAAATTAACATCGCCTTTTTTGTGTAAAGGAAAAATAATCGATTCTTTAAATGTTTTTGGTACTGTTTCACTAATAAAAATGTTATTGTATACCGTTAGTAACATATTTAAAAATTCATCTGAGGCATTTTTGAAAAATTCATAAGGTATTCTGTCTGGTCCAGGTGCTTTATCGGATTTCACTGATTTCAAAACATTCCTCAATTCACCGAAAGTGAAAGGATTATCCAGCTGGTCGTTATCTATTAGCGGTTCTGCATAACTTATCGACCCTGTCAGAAGTGGTGGATTCAATAAATTCTAAAAATGATTTAACCAATTAGTTGCAGATATATCTCCCACAATATTGTTATTTTTCCTTTTGAAGGTGTTAATGGCCCGCCAGAATGACTTGCTATCACTTTTGCTATCATTTAGATCTGATATAATTTTATCGTAGTAAGATTTCTTTTTACAAGTACACAGTTTTTTATAGTTATTGAATTGTGTGAGATAGCTTTTCTTTACTTCCTCTGAATTGGTTTTCCTGTATAAATTTAAAAGCCTAAACATTTTTTTCCTTTCAGCTAAACATTGAAAGTCAAACCAAGGATTTCTGTTTATTATTTTATTACCTTTAGCAACACTGTTTGGTTTCTGTTCAGCAGATTCGTAAACACACTTAATTACCTGATTAATATTTTCTTGGTTGTCATCAGAAATTGTAACTAACTCTAAATTTAAATTAGTACGTTTATGATAGTTTAAAGTGTCACTGGCGGTCCATTTTAGCTTAGGAAGTAAAGGTAAGATTTTACCACACTCCTCCCCTCCAGCGACCCTAGGATTTGCAACATTTAACCTAATTTCACATGGAAGATGATCTGAGCCTGGGTACGGCACTACTTTGAAATCATTGATTAGATGTAAAGAATTTACAGACACCGCCGCGTAATCAATGACTGATGAACCCAATGACCCTATAAAAGTAAATTCCCCTTCCTTATCGCTCTCAGATCTCCCATTCAAAATAATAAGACCTGTGTTGTCAAAACACTCTAAAATTTTGCGCCCTCTACTGTTAATGATTTTGTCTTTTGATTTCCGAAAATCGCTGAGTTTTTTGTTATAATGCTAACTTCTCCGTCTAAAAATCCCTGTTCATCCCCTGTCCTACAATTTAAATCCCCTAATAAAACCCAATTTTCTTTCTCACTGCTATTAAGTAATGTAACTAGATTTTCGAAGTCTTGTTCCCAGTTGTTACAATTTAAATAAAGAGGCAAAAAATAAAGAAAGCTTTGTGTACTCATGAAACTCACTTTTACAATGTTAAAATTATGTTCTTCGACACAAGTCAAGCTGTCAATAAAAGGAGATGATTTATTAATTGCTATAATCTCTCCACCACTATACCTCCCTACATTTCCGGTCCTGACGGCTAACTTAAAAAACAAATTGAAATTCTTCAGCTGAGCTGAAATAAAAACTACATCACTCTCTGATATAAAGGTTTCCAAAAAAAATATACAATCATAACTTTTTAAAACATTTAAAAAATTGGTATCACTAACCTTGCTTTTGAGCCCACAAACATTATAAACCAAAGCCCTAAAAAGTCCCTGATAAAGATCAATTTCTTGCCTTTGGTCTTGTGGAGGATTGGCATAGCCCTCTCACACCTCGGCCTGAGGTGGGGGTTTGATGATGTCGTCTGCTTGGGATGGACCCGAGGAAGCTGAGGAAGATTTCTTGTTCTCTGCCATTCGCGAAGGCTCCTTGGACGCTGCCCCTGCGTAGGTCTGAGATGGCGTCGGTGTCTGTCTCACAGTTGAAGTTTCATTGCGCCTGTTTGCCTTCTCGCTCGGTAGTTTGGCAATAAAGTCGGAAAAATCGTGTCGAAAAAGCTCTTTAAGGATGTTTGCGCCATTGGTTGGACCAGATCTTAGACAGCCCTCTTCCCACGTAAACTTGTGTCCCTTCACATACAGATGATCATGAACTAGCTGCATCTTCACCTTGTCGTCACCCACCACTCGTTGTATTTCAGCCCGCACTGATACAAGGTAAGACCGTTTGTCCCTAATCTCACGAGGAAAGTCCCTATGTATAATGTACCCAGTTCCACTCAGTCTCCTAGTCTGGCTAAGGATGTATGTAATGTCGGAATCTTCAGGAATATGTGCTATGAGTGCCTTGCTATCTTTTCCCAGAGGGTGGGCCCTGTTGACCCACACCCTATCTATCCCCAAAACATCTTTACAAAAATCTCTGATTATCTCCCGAAAGTCCGGATTTTTCCCTCTCCACTGCAATCCCTTGAATATAAGGTTATTTCGCCTTGATCGTGCTTCAAGGTCTGTAAGCTTGTCATTTGCAATTTTTCCCTGGCACTTTAGGTTAGCTACTTCTTCCCTCAAATTTTCATTTTCATAAACTAATTCCTGAACTTTATTGTTAATACCGGCAATGTCCTCTTTAGTTGCTAACCATTTAAGCTTCTCGTCCAACTTACATTCTAGAAGATTACTCATACCTTCCATAAGCTGTGTAAGGCTCATGTTTCCCACTTTTTCCTCGTCCATGGCTAGGTTACCTTCGTTTCCCGGGCTCTCTGGAGAGATGTGTAAACGATTCCGTTTACTACTCCTTGACTGCACCGGCGTGAAATAGTCTCCTATCCTTGTATTTGGCATCAAACAGCGATGACACAGTCACTTTAATTACACTGTTCTTCACAAACCACGGCACTAGTACGACGACTGGGACACATACACGTGTCTATACTCGACCGTACGGACCACGTTGAGCGGACGAGGTAACTCACGATACTGACGTAAACCGGTATGATTACTGATAAAATGGAGTTAATATTTACCGTCCTTAAACTTAGTCCTGAGTCCTTATCACCACTAAGATAACCACCATTCGCTAGAAAACTCGCGAAATTTAATTAAATCTCGGAGCTGATGCAAACCCCTACTGTCTGCAACCGTACCAGTGGTGCCAACCCACTATAGGTATAGGTTCAAGTATAGGCCTAGAAATATTGAAAAATAATAGTAGAATTAGTATGTCCGTCATTTTCTTGCTGAATATAACAAGCTTGTGTAATTAATCTGATTTAAAATGTCAAGTCTCTAAAGAACAATTAAAACTTCCACAGGATTATAATATACGTGATGCCTAAATTAAGTGACTCCATTAACACTAACCCAGCTTTGATTTTGAAAAAAATGGCTTAAAACACATAACATCGAATGCACGAAGTAGCTCTAGTATAAGCTTTATATAAGCTTTACTTTATAGCTCTGCCTGTTGGATAGCTGCATAAATGTATATAATTGAAGCAATCCCCAATCTTGAATATTTTCTATGTGTTTAGCTTATTTAATCATTCAATACGCAACAAATAAAAACTTACCAAGTATTTTTTTGTAATTTGGTTATTGTAAACATAGCAACAGTGATATTGTTATTATTTACATTATAACAAGAATATTATTAGACAATAGTTTTCATTGACATTTCACCATTCTGATAGATCTGTCTTCTTAATATAGTTTTTATCTTTTAAAATAATTCTAGTACTACTATTTATTTTAAATATTAGGTGTGTATTTTAAACTAAATATGATTGAGGTGAGCGTATATTGTAGTAAGATGATCTGTGTAGCTTTGTTACTTACTAAGATTATTTGTCTCTTTAGCCAAAACCAATTATTAAAAACCCAAGGACAGCTGGTGAAAGCAATCAAAAGACGATGAAACCCATTGAAGCAGTTTGGGTGAGAAACGTTCCAATTATTGCAATATCTCGATTATAAAACGTGCTCGGTAATATTATACTCCTGGAAACTATAAGCATCTATAAGTTGGACTGAAGCTATAAGCGGAATAGAATCCACGAATTTTGCATACAGCTTCCTTATATACTTAAGGTATACAGTCTTTATTTTATCATACTTCGTCATTTATACCTTAAAATTTTCTCATTCGTAATATGATAATCCTACTTTGTCACTCTTAATAAACAGATTATTTGAATTAGCTTTTGATTATTGAGCTCTAGCTGGTCTGTAGTGCATGTTGACAAATCCTATTAAATTTTAGTATTTTAAATTCAATTTTTCTTATTTATATAAAAATAAGAGCTGAAACATGGAAACCAAATAAAAAAGAAGAAAAGAAGTTAATCACATTCGAAAAAAAGATTTTAAGAAAAATCTATGGACCAATTTATGAAGGTGGTGAATGGAGGACGAGACACAACAGAGAACTGAAAGAACTCTACAGAGATCCAGATGTGGTGTGTGAATTTAAGTGTAGAAGAGTTAGATGGACTGGACATGTTTTACGAAGAGAGGGGCAAAATAAGTTAAAATAAGTTTTACTAAGAAATCCCGAAGGAAGACAACCGAGAGGAAGGCCAAAACAAAAATGGTGGAACCAAGTAAAGAAAGACATGGAGCAACTGAGGAGGATGCAGAGGATAGAGCAAGATGGAGAGGCTTTGTTGGTGCGGCCAAATATCTTCTTAGATATGCATGGCCCTGAGAGTAGGTATATAATTATAATGGGATATATGGTGAAGATGAGAGTTTTTAGGATGGGATATTTTGAAATTGATACAAATACAAGTGTAATACTCGTACCACACCAATGTTAATTTTGAATTAACAGTCGCCTAAGGCAGGCTATTATTATAATAAGCCAACATTTATTTTCATTGTAATAACATAATTGGCAAGTGATTTTATGTGGTCAAAACGTTAGCGGAAGCGGATGTTTAGTCTTGAGAGTCACAGGTGTAATCCAATGTTCACCGATATTTGTAACAGTTTGTAGAGTGGGGCTTGTGGCCTAGATTAGCCTTTAATTTGCTTGTCCATATTAGACCATGGGCACAAGCATACAGTGCAAGGTAATAGTATACTACGCTACAAGACCGGGAAGTAACAGTTAATTTGACCTGTTATCACGTGCTATTATCGTAAATATCTTCTCGTTTCTGTTGGATACATTCTTTTCACAGTTCCTAACAGCAAGAATTTTAAACAAGTTTTTTGCTAATTTAGACAAGTGGACATAGCCTTACTAATTTTATATTGTTTCTCCGATTTGTAAACGTAGAATACTCTAACTTATACATCATTTAGATTTATCAGGCTATTTTGAGCAAATCTATTTAGATTTTATGTGGAATATTTATTTAGTAATGCATTTTCGAATATAGGCCAATTAGTAAACGATAGGCCACTCAACACTATGGTACTCGTCAATGGAAGTGATTCACACTGACGCAACATTTTCATTGTTGTGGTGAATGAGTCTTTACGTGCTCAGGAGTGATGAGGCTTTGTATACAGCATAGTATTGTTGTAGTCTATTTTCCAATTGACTTTACCGGGAACTTTCTGCAAAGAACGACTTTCTAGCCTAAAATATTACAGAAAACACCTGGTTTCTGGATATTATGGTGAAAAAATGAAACTAAAGAGTGATCAAGTAAAGTACTGAACTGTATTAAATCTGTTCATGTTTCAGAGTCCTTTGGCCTTCTGACTGACTCTAATTTCTCGACCTTTTGTGGATTAGAGCTTACATTTATATGATTTTAATTAACTTGTAAAACACATTTATAAGCCCCCTTTTTTAGAGGAAATCTGTTTTAAAGAACTTCTCTACTAATAGTTATTCTATATTATTTTTGAAATAATAATGCTACAGCCTACGAAAAATATATTGCGAACCATCAAAGTAATTTTTTTCTTATGCTACACACTATACGGTATTGTAAAAAAATAAACGAAAAATAATAATAAAATACCCCCGCCGCAGCAAAACTGCAGACTGAAAGAATTTCCATTGCCTGATTGGATTTTCACTTAAATTTATTTAAATAGCTTTAGGTTTACTGAGTACCTAGGTTTGCTGCTACATGGAGGGCAGTTGTGATTGTTAGTAAAACAATAATAGCTTAGTATTAAATAAATACATTTATCAAGTTTGATCAAAACATATCCATAAACAAGCAAAGCACAACATATACAATATTCTCCATAAAAATGACATGGAAATTTTCAATTTACATTTTTTTTCCGTAACCAACAACCGTACAAAAACACTTTGATATACTAAATTGTTTGGTTTTTAAGCTTTTTAAAAAAGTTTGAAGAGAAATTGGGAAATTTTATGTTTGGAGAGCTGAAAATTAGAAAACCCCATTTTTACATCATAAAACCCCACTCCCATGGTCCGACCATGCTGGTTCACGAACTAATCCAAGTTTATTCTGCCCCACATCTTCAAGCAAAATTTTATCATAATCAGACAAAAATTACTCAAATTATCGTGTTCACGTACGTATATATAAATAATATAAATTTGAACGAGTAGTGTTTTTGGCCTCTAAGGACATCAAAATAAAAAAGGATATCGGTCCCGGGTCTAGGTGTTACCGTGCCACCTACGGTAATAGCTACTTTCCTCTAGGAAAATTCGTTAAAAACAAAATGTTGATGACAGTAAAACAAGCAAAACGATCTACATACGCTTTGAAAGGCATTTTCTGCCATGAATGCAATATCGATGGGAACCTGGGGGTTACACAAGCAATGAATTTGTATGAGCACAATATACACACGTGAATTCTACACCGATGATACTTATGAGAAAAAATACAAGGGACGATTTTCTTAAAAGTCTAAGCCATTATTAACTCTTGTTTACACACCTATCTTTTATTTAACATAATAACAATATATATCGAGGTGGGGAGCGAGGTCCCTGAGGTCCCAGGTTCGATCCCCGCCAAGTCACCAATGGATTTTATCTAAGTGATACTGCCGCAACCCCTAGGTCTAGCCTGAAGTAATGTGAAAAACAATCCCAGGATCGTCAGGTCTTAGGAAAAAAAATATATATGCATATATATATCGAGAACCTGCTATGTACATTAGGTTGTTATGCCTTCCGTAACGCAAAACCATAATCTACCTGCATTTAAATTAGTACTTCAGGAATTATTTTTACGTACGAACATTTCATTGATTAAAATTCTAATTTATCCACCAATCAGATGATATTGATTGCAAGATCGAGTCATGGGAACGGGCTATTAAGGGGTGTACTATTCGGTAATTGGTTTTTATGTTCTTTTAAAACATGGAAATGTCCAAATGTTATTCTACCCATTGGGTAGAGCTTAACAGAAAAAATAACTTTAAATGTTGAAGTTGTGTTGCACATTAAAGGTAACAAAGAAAATGTAAAAAAACCTGTACATTTTAATGTAATATATATGGAGAAAATTAAAAAATCATCTTATTGGAAGTATTGGAGTTCAAATCCAATCAGATGAATTGAAATTTTAGTCTGTTGGTTTGCTGTGGCAAGAATATTATTAATTTATTAAAAGAAAAAAAATAACATTTTAATTTCAATTGTCCCGAATAAAGCTATGACGGGTTGAGCTAGTTTAATATCGAGAAAGAACTACTACAATTGAAAGGAGCAAAATATCTTTGGTCGTAGAGTTAATTTCATCGATTTAATTAAAACTGTATTCCCTCTGAAGCAATCGCAGGAACAAGGCATTTAATGTAAATTGATTCAGTTCTATTGATTTCGTTCATTCTCTCGTGTAAAATCTAACAAATCAGATATTTTTAGTTAGGGTAGTGTAGAGTAATCGTAACCATGTAATTAGTATGATGATACATTTTTCTAATAACCATTAGTATACCTTCCTATTACACATTATTTAAAAAATGAAGTTTTTTTTAAAGTCGGATTTTGCAAATATTTAAAAAATAAACTACCAAATACTCACACTCCAGTAAAATAAAATTTTAGTACATTCACTCCAGTATTTAAACCAATAGTATTTTGTTGTCGGTAAGCTAAATAAGCCTAGGGTAATAGATTTACAAAACAGTTCTTTAAAACCTGAATTTCAAAAACCTAAAACAAGCTTCTAGGGGTTATTCATAATTTTTGCCCTATATTTGGTTTGTAGAAGAACATTCATCACCAAATTTTACTCATCTTTATCAAAGGAAACATCAGACCTAACATTTATCACAAGGCCTGATGTATACATCTAGGTTCTGACTGATGAATTCTGGTGACAAGGAAAATGTACAGAAATAAATAATAGAATAAAAGTACAAATAAACCTAAGTACAGTATATAATAAACTGAATATTATGTTGATTAACGTACTTATTAAACGATATCAAGTAGTTGTAAACTTTAACATTTTATAATTAAAGTGCATGAAAGAGGGAGGAAGAGAGTTTGAGGCCATTTGAAGGATTAATTAATTGTTTGTATGGAATTAGAATGTTTAATCGATAACAATCACCTTTTTTTACTATGGAATTTTTTCCCTGTTAGAAAGTGCAGGGAAATTTTGTAAATGCAAAATTCTATTATAAAACAATTTAGTCAAGCCACACAAAAATTTAACAACAATAAAGATGTATTATCAAACTATCTGTTCCTGACAGGTAGTAATTGAGTATTAACTAGGTAGGAAGATTGATATTATCACCTTTTCCGCTCAGTTAGTAAGCGAAGATCGTTCAAAAGGTGATCGCAATATCCTGAGTAGAAGATTACTGAAATGGAATTTCGATCTTCAGCAAGATTACAAATTGCAGCAGAGAGTTATATGAAAGGTAATAGTAAATTGAAGAAATTTTGAATATATCTTAAAAATAAAACTGTCAAATATGCTAACTCATATAACTTTTCGAACTTGCGTTGGTAACAAATCAATGGTACTCGTATATGCTATGTTCTAGATTAAATAAATCATAACCAATGTATACTTCATTTTACATTTGTTTAACCAGAACACTAAAATTATTATAATGAAGGTTAGAATACTAGAATCTGCACGAAGATGTTGTGTTTTCAACATTTTCTTTCATTTTCATGATCTTTTTTAGTTTTAAGTAATGCCACAGGTTTACACTTATTCTGAAATGAAATATACTATGCATGAAAGACATGTTACATCAGAATACTACAATGTAGGTACGTGCTTTGTATTGAAAGTACGTTCTCATGGGGCGAGTATATATATCTATATATAAATCGGGATATTCAATGTATTGGATATACAACGTAAATTTTATATTTTTCGTGGTGCCATACAGTAAGTGTCATAAGTATTTAACAATTAGATGTTAATTGCTACTTTTATTCCAATGTCATTGGCAATAATAATAAAACTGAAGTTAAATATCAAACATATAAATCTTGTATTAAAAATATTATACGTAAGCATATAACCATTGTTGTTATTGGAACCCATTTCTATAAAGAGTTGCACTGTTCTTTAGTGAATGATAACAGTGATTTTTTTGTTGTTGCATTAAATGAAAATTAAAACTCCACTTTAGTAACAAGTAATATTTGGACTAAAGTGATTCGTCATTAAGAACCATTTGCAGTTAAATGTTCAATACCAAAAAATGCCTATACAATTTTGTGTGGTTACATACTGCTAAATTCAACCTGTTATCTACCGTATAACATTAGAAATTAATTGTAAGAGATGAAATATTCAGTATGGATATTGTAATTTCTACTGCACTAAAATATATAGAAACTGTTGTTGTTGACTATAAATTCTTAGAGCTTAAAATTTCCAATCGAATCCAACATATATTATTTGGTCAGTATATTCTAAATATTTGATGGTGTTTTACAAACTCATTTGGTCAAATAAGTAAAAAATATCTTTCTTTTTAAACTTAACAACACATTGCTATAAAGTAATGCTCATTGTAGTGATTTAAAGAAAGTTTATTAGTCTTGGAGTCGATAGACAGTACAGTCAGTACGTCTTAATACAGCATACTAAAACTGTACTACCGTACTGAGTTTGGTTATTTTGGTGCAGGTAATTTTTTATTCAATTTCATAAATACCTCATAAAAGAGTAGGATGTTTGACGACCTATAGTGAAGTTATTGAACTAAATGGCTCTACTATTTAAATGGTTAATTAAAGATTTAGGTTAATAATGTTTACTTTACATACTTAACATGACATGACATGGCATTTGGTTAAATTGTTTATCTTGTAACCAATGGATAACTGCATTTAAGTATGCTTTGATATGATGAGTAAAAGTAATTTCAACCAAGAGTAGCAGACGTCGTTAACTAAACATTAGCCACGTGTGTCGAGAGTAATTTGATATAACCTTTATCATGAGAAGATCCTTACCTTACATTGTACATGTCCTAGCACTTAATGTTGTAGTCTCTGTTACAACGCTACGCTGTTAGTCATATTAACCATAATAAAGGTTATTATAAAATAAATTAATATTTCTAGTAATCCGGCTGTGAAAAAAATTATACGTTGTGTTTTTATCATAGTTTCATAATTATAATGTATG
The DNA here is from genome assembly GCF_028750875.1 of Macrosteles quadrilineatus. NCBI lineage: Eukaryota > Metazoa > Arthropoda > Insecta > Hemiptera > Cicadellidae > Macrosteles > Macrosteles quadrilineatus. The sequence goes on from NW_026542599.1 coordinate 48,102,815, forward strand.
AGTGTTTTTGGTGTCTATTTAGTGTGTACCGAAAACCTGTACACACATAAGTTTATGAAAAAAGTGGTTACTATTATGGTATCATACATATTAATAGGCTAGCATGTTTCTTGACAACCTTTTTTCTCAGCTCGTTTGCATCATAGAGGAACTTTACTCATACTGTTAGAAAGATATTTTCCTGTATATGGGCAGATTCCCTTTATAAATGAAAATATGCAAAAACATAATCACGAAAAATAAAATCTAAAATTTAAAAAATTAACAGGGGTTGTATGGGTTGCCATGCTTTTTAGCTTATAGGTGACAAAATAACAACTAAAGTTAAATACCCCCGCCGCAGCAAACCTGCAGACTTAGCGAATTTCCATTTGTCTGATTGGATTTAAACTAAAATCTCTCCTTAAAAATATCACATTTATTCCCTATTTAAACAGAATTAGTTTCATGAGTATTTAGGTTTGCTGCAATAGGGAGGGTAAACAAGTTTTTTTTTCATGTAAAATGTTACAAGGTACTGTGGTTTAGTAAGAAATTAATGTATTTTCTAAATTTTATCAAAATATGTTCATAAACAAGAAAACTACAACAGTTGACTTATTCTCCATAAAAATAACATGGGAATTTTAAAATTACAATTTTATGAATTTTCTCTGTAACAATTAGGCGCATAATAACGCTTCAATAAACTAAATTATTTCTTTTTTTAAGCTCTACAAAATGGTTTGAATAGAAATTGTGAAATTTTTTGTTTTTAGGGTCAAAAATGGGAAAAACCGATTTTTACCCCATAAAACCCCTTATAAACCCCCGTTCCCATAGTCCGATCCTGCTGGTTCGCGACTCATTCAAGTTTATCCCGCCTTACACCTTCAAACCAAATTTTATCAAAATCAGACTAAAATTACTCAAGTTATCGTGCGGATGGACACATATATATATCGATATATAAAAATTTGAACGAATGGTGTTTTTGGCCTCTGGGGACATCAAAATGAAAAAGTAAATCGGTCCCGGGCTTAGGTCTTACCCTGAGACCTACGGTAATAGCTACTTCCCTATAGGGAAATTCGCTAAAAGTACCCACAAATAAATAAGTGTGTTACTGGCTACCTTGTAAATGGTTTCATTGTATAATAAACACAATTTCCACATTTTCGTAGAGCAACTCAATTTTAAAGTAAGAAGTAGTTTGAATGCTCTTGTATTAATATTCAAGTGTAACAATAGCTTAACTGCAACAATAGACGTATTCAAGCTGAACTAAAGTTCAGTGAATCCAAGGGATTTCCTTTCTTTGTAAGGTCTTGATCTTAGCCACGAGGCTAAGCGGATTATACGGAGCGTCACCTCCATTAGGCTACGTACACATGGAAGCGTTGCCACGCGCGTTGTAACGCGCTTCAGATTAGCCTTTGCGTACACATGACAGTGTTGCATCGCGTATTTGAGCAATTGTCTCACGGCACGTCCCGACATAGCCATAAAACTCGAAAAGGTAGTTTTTGTTTGGGATTTGTACCATAGATATAAAGAACGAAAAAAATTCCTAATACCGCCGTTGCAACTTAATTTAATATTTCAACTATAAAATATTAAATTATTAATGTTTTTGGCCTATGTAAACATCAAAGTGAAAAAAGTAAAGCGATACTGGGTAACCGTGCCGGAGAAAATTCCTTAGGAACATTTGGGACATCCAATTTTACAAACAAGTTTAGCTCGTATGTTTTTTTTTACTTTGTAACCTAATCGAGGATATATGACAGTAAGCTTTTCAATTACTAAAGTATGCTAATTTCTTAACTAGTGAAAGTTAAAGTCTGTCTAGCACCTTGTGAGGGCATTGTTAGGGATTGGATTTGAACAGAAGAGAACCGTGTGATTGCAATACGGCATTGTTAAGTACTCAGAAAACATACGTAAAACCTACCCCCCTCTACTCCAAACGCCCGTTCCAACGCTCACATGTGTTCGGTCCCAGTAAAAGAACTGTGTTTCTAGGACGCGCGTTGCAACGCTCTCATGTGTCTTAGCGTAAATACTGAATCTAGAACTGCAAATATATTGAAATAATATGGATTTATGATGAATGGACAGTTATTTTCTTTTAAAGTCCAAAAGTTAAAAATGTCTCTTTCAATGATCAACATTCACTCATGTTCAGAATTATTTATATACATTTTAGCGAATTTCCCTATAGGGAAGTAGCTATTACCGTAAGTGGCACGGTAAGACCTAGACCCGGGACCGATTTACTTTTTCATTTTGATGTCCCCAGAGGCCAAAAACACCATTCGTTCAAATTTTTTATATATATATATATAAGATTTACGTTTTTGTCCGATTTTGATGAAATTTGGTTTAAAGGTGTAAAGCGGGATAAACTTGAATGAGTTCGCGATCCAGCATGATCGGACCATGGGAACGGGGCTTTACGGGGGGTTTTATGGGGTAAAAATTGGTTTTTCTCACTTTTGACCTCAAAACACAAAATTTCCCAATTTCTCTTTAGACCCTTTTAAAGAGCTTAAAAAAACAAATAATTTAGTATATAAAAGTATTTTTGTTCGGTTATTAGTAACGGTGAAAATTAAAAAAATTGTTAATTTAAAATTCCCATGTTATTCTTATGGAGAATATTGTCAAATGTTGTAGTTTGCTTGTTTTTGTATGGATATATTTTGATCAAATTTAGCAAATTTATTTATTTTGTACTAAGCTATCAATATTTTACTCAAAAACACACTTTATTAGTTTCCTTGTAGCAGCAAATCTAGGTACTCGTTAAACCTAAATGTTATTAAAATATATTTAACTGAAAATCAATTCAGACAAATGGAAATTCGCTTAGACGGCAGGTTTGCTGCGGCGGGGGTATTTTACTCATGATGTTTTACCACAAATATTACAGTTTTCAAGCTGCATATGGTTAGTTATTTAATCTCAAAACAAGGCTGTTTCTAGTTTATACCATTTATATTTCAAGTTTAGTCTTCAGAGTGTACTAAATTGCATTTCAATTCACGATATCAACATAGCACTAAAATATTTTAACTCATGATTTTGCAAATATTTAAAAAATAAACTACCAAATACTCACACTCCTGTAAAATAAAATTTTAGTACATTCACTCCAGTATTTAAACCAATAGTATTTTGTTGTCGGTAAGCTAAATAAGCCTAGTGTAATAGATTTACAAAACAGTTCTTTAAAACCTGAATTTCAAAAACCTAAAACAAGCTTCTAGGGGTTATTCATAATTTTTGCCCTATATTTGGTTTGTAGAAGAACATTCATCACCAAATTTTACTCATCTTTATCAAAGGAAACATCAGACCTAACATTTATCACAAGGCCTGATGTATACATCTAGGTTCTGACTGATGAATTCTGGTGACAAGGAAAATGTACAGAAATAAATAATAGAATAAAAGTACAAATAAACCTAAGTACAGTATATAATAAACTGAATATTATGTTGATTAACGTACTTATTAAACGATATCAAGTAGTTGTAAACTTTAACATTTTATAATTAATGTGCATGAAAGAGGGAGGAAGAGAGTTTGAGGCCATTTGAAGGATTAATTAATTGTTTGTATGGAATTAGAATGTTTAATCGATAACAATCGCCTTTTTTTACTATGGAATTTTTTTCCCTGTTAGAAAGTGCAGGGAAATTTTGTAAATACAAAATTCTATTATAAAACAATTTAGTCAAGCCACACAAAAATTTAATAACAATAAAGATGTATTATCAAACTATCTGTTCCTGACAGGTAGTAATTGAGTATTAACTAGGTAGGAAGATTGATATTATCACATTTTCCGCTCAGTTAGTAAGCGAAGATCGTTCAAAAGGTGATCGCAATATCCTGAGTAGAAGATTACTGAAATGGAATTTCGATCTTCAGCAAGATTACAAATTGCAGCAGAGTTATATGAAAGGTAATAGTAAATTGAAGAAATTTTGAATATATCTTAAAAATAAAACTGTCAAATATGCTAACTCATATAACTTTTCGAACTTGCGTTGGTAACAAATCAATGGTACTCGTATATGCTATGTTCTAGATTAAATAAATCATAACCAATGTATACTTCATTTTACATTTGTTTAACCAGAACACTAAAATTATTATAATGAAGGTTAGAATACTAGAATCTGCACGAAGATGTTGTGTTTTCAACATTTTCTTTCATTTTCATGATCTTTTTTAGTTTTAAGTAATGCCACAGGTTTACACTTATTCTGAAATGAAATATACTATGCATGAAAGACATGTTACATCAGAATACTACAATGTAGGTACGTGCTTTGTATTGAAAGTACGTTCTCATGGGGCGAGTATTATATCTATATATAAATCGGGATATTCAATGTATTGGATATACAACGTAAATTTTATATTTTTCGTGGTACCATACAGTAAGTGTCATAAGTATTTAACAATTAGATGTTAATTGATACTTTTATTCCAATGTATTAATTTATTTATTATTTATATACATTTTACTTTGTAACCTAATCGAGGATATATGACAGTAAGCTTTTCAATTACTAAAGTATGCTAATTTCTTAACTAGTGAAAGTTTTACAGTTTTATTACTTTACAATAACATGGCAATAATCATAAAACTGAAGTTAAATATCAAACATATAAATCTTGTATTAAAAATATTATACGTAAGCATATAACCATTGTTGTTATTGGAACCCATTTTTATAAAGAGTTGCACTGTTCTTTAGTGAATGATAACAGTGATTTTTTTGTTGTTGCATTAAATGAAAATTAAAACTCCACTTTAGTAACAAGTAATATTTGGACTAAAGTGATTCGTCATTAAGAACCATTTGCAGTTAAATGTTCAATACCAAAAAATGCCTATACAATTTTGTGTGGTTACATACTGCTAAATTCAACCTGTTATCAACCGTATAACATTAGAAATTAATTGTAAGAGATGAAATATTCAGTATGGATATTGTAATTTCTACTGCACTAAAATATATAGAAACTGTTGTTGTTGACTATAAATTCTTAGAGCTTAAAATTTCCAATCGAATCCAACATATATTATTTGGTCAGTATATTCTAAATATTTGATGGTGTTTTACAAACTCATTTGGTCAAATAAGTAAAAAATATCTTTCTTTTTTTAAACTTAACAACACATTGCTATAAAGTAATGCTCATTGTAGTGATTTAAAGAAAGTTTATTAGTCTTGGAGTCGATAGACACTAGACAGTACAGTCAGTACGTCTTAATACAGCATACTAAAACTGTACTACCGTACTGAGTTTGGTTATTTTGGTGCAGGTAATTTTTTATTCAATTTCATAAATACCTCATAAAAGAGTAGGATGTTTGACGACCTATAGTGAAGTTATTGAACTAAATGGCTCTACTATTTAAATGGTTAATTAAAGATTTAGGTTAATAATGTTTACTTTACATACTTAACATGACATGACATGGCATTTGGTTAAATTGTTTATCATGTAACCAATGGATAACTGCATTTAAGTATGCTTTGATATGATGAGTAAAAGTAATTTCAACCAAGAGTAGCAGACGTCGTTAACTAAACATTAGCCACGTGTGTAGAGAGTAATTTGATATAACCTTTATAATGAGAAGATCCTTACCTTACATTGTACATGTCCTAGCACTTAATGTTGTAGTCTCTGTTACAACGCTACGCTGTTAGTCATATTAACCATAATAAAGGTTATTATAAAATAAATTAATATTGCTAGTAATCCGGCTGTGAAAAAAATTATACGTTGTGTTTTTATCATAGTTTCATAATTATAATGTATGAGTGTTTTTGGTGTCTATTTAGTGTGTACCGAAAACCTGTACACACATAAGTTTATGAAAAAAGTGGTTACTATTATGGTATCATACATAGGTATTAATAGGCTAGCATGTTTCTTGACAACCCTTTTTCTCAGCTCGTTTGCATCATAGAGGAACTTTACGCATACTGTTAGAAAGATATTTTCCTGTATATGGGCAGATTCCCTTTATAAATGAAAATATGCAAAAACATAATCACGAAAAATAAAATCTAAAATTTAAAAAATTAACAGGGGTCGTATGGGTTGCCATGCTTTTTAGCTTATAGGTGACAAAATAACAACTAAAGTTAAATACCCCCGCCGCAGCAAACCTGCAGACTTAGCGAATTTCCATTTGTCTGATTGGATTTAAACTAAAATCTCTCCTTAAAAATATCACATTTATTCCCTATTTAAACAGAATTAGTTTCATGAGTATTTAGGTTTGCTGCAATAGGGAGGGTAAACAAGTTTTTTTTATGTAAAATGTTACAAGGTACTGTGGTTTAGTAAGAAATTAATGTATTTTCTAAATTTTATCAAAATATGTTCATAAACAAGCAAACTACAACAGTTGACTTATTCTCCATAAAAATAACATGGGAATTTTAAAATTACAATTTTTTGAATTTTCTCTGTAACAATTAGGCGCATAATAACGCTTCAATAAACTAAATTATTTCTTTTTTAAGCTCTACAAAATGGTTTGAATAGAAATTGTGAAATTTTTTGTTTTTAGGGTCAAAAATAGGAAAAACCGATTTTTACCCCATAAAACCCCCCATAAACCCCCGTTCCCATAGTCCGATCATGCTGGTTCGCGAACTCATTCAAGTTTATCCCGCCTTACACCTTCAAACCAAATTTTATCAAAATCAGACTAAAATTACTCAAGTTATCGTGCGGATGGACACATATGTATATCGATATATAAAAATTTGAACGAATGGTGTTTTTGGCCTCTGGGGACATCAAAATGAAAAAGTAAATCGGTCCCGGGCTTAGGTCTTACCCTGAGACCTACGGTAATAGCTACTTCCCTATAGGGAAATTCGCTAAAAGTACCCACAAATAAATAAGTGTGTTACTGGCTACCTTGTAAATGGTTTCATTGTATAATAAACACAATTTCCACATTTTCGTAGAGCAACTCAATTTTAAAGTAAGAAGTAGTTTGAATGCTCTTGTATTAATATTCAAGTGTAACAATAGCTTAACTGCAACAATAGACGTATTCAAGCTGAACTAAAGTTCAGTGAATCCAAGGGATTTCCTTTCTTTGTAAGGTCTTGATCTTAGCCACGAGGCTAAGCGGATTATACGGAGCGTCACCTCCATTAGGCTACGTACACATGGAAGCGTTGCCACGCGCGTTGTAACGCGCTTCAGATTAGCCTTTGCGTACACATGACAGTGTTGCATCGCGTATTTGAGCAATTGTCTCACGGCACGTCCCGTCATAGCCATAAAACTCGAAAAGGTAGTTTTTGTTTGGGATTTGTACCATAGATATAAAGAACGAAAAAAAAATTCCTAATACCGCCGTTGCAACTTAATTTAATATTTCAACTATAAAATATTAAATTATTAATGTTTTTGGCCTATGTAAACATCAAAGTGAAAAAAGTAAAGCGATACTGGGTAACCGTGCCGGAGAAAATTCCATAGGAACATTTGGGACATCCAATTCTACAAACAAGTTTAGCTCGTATGTTTTTTTTTACTTTGTAACCTAATCGAGGATATATGACAGTAAGCTTTTCAATTACTAAAGTATGCTAATTTCTTAACTAGTGAAAGTTAAAGTCTGTCTAGCACCTTGTGAGGGCATTGTTAGGGATTGGATTTGAACAGAAGAGAACCGTGTGATTGCAATACGGTATTGTTAAGTACTCAGAAAACATACGTAAAACCTACCCCCCTCTACTCCAAACGCCCGTTCCAACGCTCACATGTGTTCGGTCCCAGTAAAAGAACTGTGTTTCTAGGACGCGCGTTGCAACGCTCTCATGTGTCTTAGCGTAAATACTGAATCTAGAACTGCAAATATATTGAAATAATATGGATTTATGATGAATGGACAGTTATTTTCTTTTAAAGTCCAAAAGTTAAAAATGTCTCTTTCAATGATCAACATTCACTCGTGTTCAGAATTATTTATATACATTTTAGCGAATTTCCCTATAGGGAAGTAGCTATTACCGTAAGTGGCACGGTAAGACCTAGACCCGGGACCGATTTACTTTTTCATTTTGATGTCCCCAGAGGCCAAAAAAACCATTCGTTCAAATTTATATATATATATATATATATACGTCCGTGAACGCGATAACTTGAGTAATTTTTGTCCGATTTTGATGAAATTTGGTTTAAAGGTGTAAAGCGGGATAAACTTGAATGAGTTCGCGATCCAGCATGAACGGACCATGGGAACGGGGCTTTACGGGGGTTTTATGGGGTAAAAATTGGTTTTTCTCACTTTTGACCCTCAAAACACAAAATTTCCCAATTTCTCTTTAGACCCTTTTAAAGAGCTTAAAAAAACAAATAATTTAGTATATAAAAGTATTTTTGTTCGGTTATTAGTAACGGTGAAAATTTAAAGAAATTGTTAATTTAAAATTCCCATGTTATTCTTATGGAGAATATTGTCAAATGCTGTAGTTTGCTTGTTTTTTTATGGATATATTTTGATCAAATTTAGCAAATTTATTTATTTTGTACTAAGCTATCAATATTTTACTCAAAAACACACTTTATTAGTTTCCTTGTAGCAGCAAATCTAGGTACTCGTTAAACCTAAATGTTATTAAAATATATTTAACTGAAAATCAATTCAGACAAATGGAAATTCGCTTAGACGGCAGGTTTGCTGCGGCGGGGGTATTTTACTCATGATGTTTTACCACAAATATTACAGTTTTCAAGCTGCATATGGTTAGTTATTTAATCTCAAAACAAGGCTGTTTCTAGTTTATACCATTTATATTTCAAGTTTAGTCTTCAGAGTGTACTAAATTGCATTTCAATTCACGATATCAACATAGCACTAAAATATTTTAACTTTGTCAAAGCCCTATTGCGAATGATAAGATTTAACTTTAGCAGGGTTGAAGTGTAATAAAGGAATGTAAGAGGCTTAAATTATTTTTCAGCTTTAATACAACGACCATTTGTCATTCACCAGTGGGCTCTCTCTAACTGAGCACAGCTTAAAATGACTCGTAATAAATTTGGATCATCACATTTTAAATACATCTTTATAGTAATAATTTTGATAGAAAATATTTATAAAGTAAAATTAATATTAAGTCTTTTGAGTAAAACACTATTAAAGATCTAAATGTACACCTTTTGATTGTTTTTAGCGTTTGCAGTAGCATATTAATAGACAATAGACCTTATCAACATAAATATGATGTATCTGAAAACTATATTACTTAGTGACTTTATTAATAGGTTTGTTTACGTTTCGCTCAATAGTACGTTTAAAATATTAAGACAAAGTTACAGTACACAAGTTCTGTATTAACATTCCATTTGATATAACCCGAACATAGTAGTAGTTTAATAGATAGTTTTCATAGGATTGCCATTTTGAACGTTATTAATTTTAACTATAGGCTAGACCCCCCTACTTAGTACCCTACTTAGTACTTAAATTCAATTTTACTTGATTTTAGATAGATTTGTGTTTACATTAAATGAAATATTACCTATTGAGAATGTTAAACCCAACCCAATGACGGATTTAACTGCCCAATTCATATAAGTAGGTTTATAGAATATTTGAAAAAAATATTTATGTTTAGATTGTAACAACGCTCCTTGCTCTCGACACGTAACTAAGTACAGCGATGATAAACACTGATAATAAATCAACGAATCGTCAGTGAATATATCTATGAAAAAGGGTGTTGCGTTAAAAACGAAACTCTGTAATAGCTTTGTACTGTTTGTTAAGTTTCGTAACAAAGTCAGAATTAATTAGTACAATCAGTATTTAGTTGTTTGATCACAGAATGCACTTTAGACTGGATTGACCATTAGCTTAATTGATGTTTACTAACGCCTATTGATTGATTGACGTTAGTAATTGACTGAGTAGACAAACATCCTCCAGAAAAGTTTTATTTCACAAGAATTAATATAATTATACAATCTGGTATACATTGTAGATAATTTGTCTTAAGAATTAATGACCATCCATAACTATCATCATCATTCTGTTACCTATTTTTGGAATCTTGCTTAACCTATTATGTTTATTTCAGTGATAACACTGATAACATTCCATCACACAGCGCGATAACATTCAGCGCGTGTACTTGGCTGCCAGTGTGAACTTGGCTGCCAGTGTGCACTTAGTTGCCAGTGTGAACTTTGCTGACCAGTTTGCACTTAGCTGCCAGTATGTACTTGGCTGTTAGTGTGCTCTTCGCTGCCAGTGTGTCCTTAGCTGCCAGTGTGCTCTTAGCTGCCAGTGTGCCCTAAGCTGCAAGTGTGCACTTAGCTGCTGGTGTGTTTTTGGCGGCCATTGTGCGCTTGGCTGCTAGTGTGCGTTATGCTGCCATTGTGCACTTAGCTGCCTGTGTGCCCCAAGCTGCCAGTGTGCACTTAGCTGCCAGTGTTCCCTAAGCTTCCAGTGTGCTCTTAGCTACCGTTTTCCTAAAACATACTGTAAAACGTCTTACACACCCACCTCTGATTATGGAGACCAAACCCTATTATACTGCTTATTTACAGAACACCTTGTCAAAATGAGTATTTTGCAATCAGCTGAGTGACATGTTGAAAACTTCCCTTATAATATAATGGTGAAAATAGAAAATAACTATCAAAACAACATTTCTACTAAGAAGAAAATAAATAAATAATTATGAATAAGAAATAAATGTTAAATAACAGATGGTGAATATTCAATATTTCAATGCTATTAGGAGAGAGTTGTTTGAAGAACTAATTTTTTATGGATAAATTTCTCATAAAAACCTTTCATTGAAATATGCGGTTGATTTATGAGAGACTTACGGGTTTTCTAAAAAGTTTGTGTACGTTATCAATGTTCCTTATATACGTATAATAAAGATTTACCATTTAAATCGTTTATCTCCACAGATAACCTGTCAAGGACCAGCTTTGAGAATTCTTTTATTCCAATGTGAAAATAGGAATAATCCATTAAAGAGTGTGCTATCATCAAAATTTAGTTTTCCTTAATCCATCCATGCTTTGAAATTGTATGTAAAAAATGCTCTATTTTATGGGAATTTGTTTAAATTTGGGTCTGTTAAAAAGGTCACCGGATCACACAATAATTAAAAATTTGACATTAACGACCACTGTCAGTAGCTCAATTTAATTTTGACCCTTCCCCTACTAAAATCGGGTTATATTTCATCACTGGGACGGATTTCTTAGTTGTTTTACAACTCAATGCTATTATTAGCTATGATGTGAAATCGTAGGAGTTTTACGTAATGTAGATCCTAATTATTTAACTATACATAATAACACGTGTTTAATGTAATTACCTTATTTGTAAAAGTAAAAAGGAAAATATTCCTAATTAACAATTTAGGTTCATTTATCAGAAAGTGCACACATTCACAAAGAGTATGTTTGGTTAAAATATTCCATTAGAGTCAACGCGCTGGCTTGGCTCCATTAGATGTTGTTTGCTCTTTGTCATGATATGAGTCAGCCTGTGTTAAGTAAATTGGCAAAAATTGTTTATCATCAAACAAAAATAGAATTAGGAACATGAATTATAACAATATACGTTATTTTAGGTACTATACTCATACTTTCATATGTATTTTTGTTAACTATAAGCCTGTCTTACGTGTCAAAACCTGCAAAAATTAATAATAAAAATAATATTTTGTTGTGATTTTAATGAAAATATTGATTAAAACTTAATCAAATAGTTATTCCTATATCCTAATTTTGAATGTAATTTTTAGAGAAATGAAAATTCACATTAATTTTTGATCAAATGCAAAACCTGTAATAAATTAGTAATAGTTCACAAAGTTATTCTTAAGTCTAAAAGCGTTGGTTCTACACAAATAATATGCTTTTGTAAAGTAAAGGGGGTCTAAGCCATGTTTTATGTGTATAACAACATCTGATAATTATTTGAGCTATGTTTTATTGTAAAAAAAAGTGTCATGTAATGTAGAAAATGTAGTTTTCTGGGACGAGAAATTGGGAAGAAACAATTTTATAATACCAGCCACTCACGAAAAAATCATAAATTCAAAACATAAAATAATACCGACTCATTATTAGGTTTAATTTTACTGTACGCCAATATACTTAATTCAAAAATAGAGTACCCATAGTTCGGGGTGGTGTAAATGGAGTGATATTTCCACTAATGTTGTAGACAATGTTACTGTATAACAACTTTAGCCTATGAATAACATTGCCTGTAGGGAGGGGAGAGTATGTTTCTTGTGTTTGTATGTAATATATTGTGTATTACTCTTTTAGTATTTGTTTTTGCTTAAAAACATCTTTACATTGGCTGTGTATCATATTAGTCCAATAAATTCACAGTGTACAATGTAAAGTTTTTTAGTTAGGTTTAGAAGTAAGCAAAATAATGTGTTTTAGTATCTAAACATATGATTTCTAATAAAAAATATAATGTTCCCAATACGATACAATGATTATTCACAATGAGATTATTAAAAAAATATGTTGTTTGAAAATATCTAATTTTGAATATTGAGTTCGTTTCAAAATAAACTTGGTATAAACCTTTGAAATGACAAGTTTGAATCATAAAGTACAGGTATGTCAACTCTATCAGACTTTATAAAACTGTATTTTTTCTGATGTCAGATCATCAAACGCTGTTATTGGTTTACTTATTTTATTTCTTCTTCAAAACAACATTTCTTCAGCTAACGAAAAATTGATCAAACATATAGATGTATGAAGTAGAGACAAAATAAAGTCGTTTTTATGTTTTTGATCTTTATGTATGACATTCTAATAAACTAATTATAAGTATTAAGAACATACCTATACGAGTTTATTATTTTCTCAAGAGTTTATTTCAAATCCCCAAAAAGCTACTGATTATTTTGGATCGAACCATCAATCTAATGCTTGTTAGAGTAGCCTTCTTAGAAATCCGCAATTACAACTTATGAAGAATAGTGGTTTTCATACTAAATACGAATAATTAATTACTTTAGTAATTATAGTTTTGGTGGTAATACAAAGAAGGCTTAAAAAATCATATAAGCAAATGTTTTGGGTGATATATAAAGTGTAAAAATGTATATGTTTACTTACCAAAAATATTCGTTACTCTTATGTAAGAAAACACAATCAATATTCCCGCCGCAGCAAACCTGCTGACTCATTTGCCTGATAAGATTCCTACCGAAATATTTCCTTATAATTAATTGTAAGATTAATACCCCCATTTTAAAAAGATTAGGTTTAACGAGTACACAGGTTCGCTGACACAGGTAGGTTAATAAAGTGTATTTATTTTATTGTAACAGGTTATAATAAAGTAAACGAGTTTGCCAAGTTTGATCAAAATATATACATGAGAATATGTCCATTTTCTCATAGGTACTAAATAAGTGGGTCAATTTATAAAATAGTTTTTCCGTCCAGTTTGTAAGAGGGGACCGATAAAATAAAGCGATAGCAATATCCTGTTACGAGATTACCGAAGTGAAATTTCGATCTTCACCAAGAGTACAAATTACAGCGGTGACTTATTTAAGAGTCACCACTGCCTCTTTAGGCCTCCAGTTTTATTTTTTTACTCCATCACTGTTAAATGTGTTTAAACTTGTTATGCATTATGTGTTGATATAATATCAGTCATAAAAAATGTGATATGAGGAGAATATTGTTAAAATAAGGGATGAAATGTACATATATATATATTTTTTTTTGTTTATTACCTTATGCAAAATCTTATAAGATAAACAATGTTTATTATATGACACAAATTTGCCCTTGAATTTGTAAAACTGAAGCTATTTGTACATATAAAAAAATTTGGGATTATTAATTAATGATTAAAAAAACTTATGTGTAATAGAGGAAAACCAACACACTAATTATAATAAAGCCAAAAGCAAATATTTCATGTAGTAGCGTAGTTATTTGTGTAATTTGTCAAATTAAAAATCTTAAGTTTTCGTGTTGATATGTTGATTCTTATTTAATTGTAGTCTATATTTATGCTGATGAATGTGTATTTCAGCACTGAGGTCAAGCTACTCTAAACGTGTCCAATAATCCTCACATCCCGTAATCCCATTGGCTCAGGCTGTAGTGCTATGAATACATGAATTGAATATACTAGTATCATGGAGGTGATGTTGGAGGTAATCTTATTGTACATTTACTATATATACCTACAGGTATATATGGTCAATGATTATACGTATGGATGTCAAATATCTTATATTGTCAGTTCCCTAATTAACAGATTATCTTTTCGATCAATTTTGATTGTCCAGTTTATCATATTATTGTTAAGTTTAATGTACAAAATTAATCTAGGTAAATAAATGAGCATACATTATAAAAAATAAAACATTATGCTAAATAGCTGCTTTATTAGAAATTCAAAGTTAACAAACAAGTATATTAGTAATTGCATTATGGTTGTACTTAACCATGACCTTTATAGCTTAGATTTATCATAGAATAATGTTGATAAATGGATTGCATAATATTTTAAAATAAAAGCAAAATTTATCTTTGATGTAATTGAATGGTTCTCACATATGAACTGCTTGGATAGTCAATCATCAATAAATTCTCCTTAGCCCTGTGGTAGCTTAAGCTCATGCATTTTAAATTCCCATGTTAAGCAGTTTAAATCAATCAATACAAGTAAAGGTTTAACTTAAAGAATTATCGTGAAATATAAGTTTCAAGGTTAACTATATGGACATACATTTACTAATTTTAACAAACAATTTACTGTCGTTGATCAGTCAACATTTTCATTCCAAAATTTGAATTTAACATAAATAAAAATATAATAAGGTGATATGGGTTGGGGGTTGATCACAGAACCAATTCAATTCTCAAACAACTGTAAAAATGTATTTTTCCAAGGTGGTAAGATTTTGTTTTGTAACACTTACTTGTTGTTTAGATTGTTTGTTTAGAACGGCAGCGGTGGAGGGAGCTAGCGCCCTTTGACCCGACTTAATCAGTCCAGATAATCGGGTATCCTGAGCATAGACTATATAAACATTACACATTCTATAGTCTGTGTCCCGAGTCTGGAGTGTCTAAGAGTGTACAGGACTGTCGAGTACAGCGTATTTCCGGTGGTGATTATTGCACGATTGTTTAGTAACTTGTTTTGACTTGTTCACAGTGTATGAGGCAGGCTTTTTTGCCTTACCTTATATCCGACCCTGGAATTTTAGCCAGCCGTTGTAAGCTGAGCTATCTTGTGAACGTTTGAAACCGCACATATATTTTTTCTTTGTACTGGAAAATACACTTTTCCCACAGTTACCTAACAATGTACATGTTCTCTCACTGATTTGAGAAAGCAAAGTGGCCAATTCGCTCATCAGTGAGACAATGTTAACATGTATTTCGCTTAATTTTTAATAATTGTTAACATTGTCTCACTCTAATTACTTTGTCTCACTCCAGATTTGCAACGTGAAGGGACGAAATAGTGAGCGCGTAACATGCAGACAAGGTCGTATGCGCGCGAAATACGTTGGCAGCACTGGCTGTAAATCAGCTGGTCAGCTGTTTTACTGTTGTATCATTAAATGTCATATTAAAAGTTCACTTCTGTGTAAAAATAGGTTAAGTTTTTTTACAAATTTTTTTGTTTTATGGTAACTGTAGGAAAAATATAATGTGCAACTCGAGTGCAAATTGCAATTGCCTCACTCGAGAAACCATTCTCGTAAATATTTCTCTCGAGTGAGTCAATTGCTCACTTTGCTCACTAGTTGCACAAATAACTATTGCACAACAAAAAAGTTATATTAAAAATATAATAAAGTAATAAAATGCATTATGGACTGAAAACCATGGGGCTTACAACCAAGGGGGTTAACAACTAATGTTAACCTCGGTGAAAATTGAATAGCTACTATGTTGGTTGACTGATACCGTGACATAATCTTTTTAGTTGATAGAGCGATGGACGTTCCAGAAGGTCATAGCAGCAATTTCCTGAGCAGTAGATTACTGAAATGGAATTGAGATCTTCGCGAAGATAATAAATTGCATCAGTGACTTATCCAAAGTTTACCACTCCCTCTTAAAGCTACCAATATATATATATATACATATATACCAATATATATGTATATTAATTCTGTTTTTATTATCTTTTTATAACTCCACGCATTAATTATACAATTGAGATACCTGTATTACGAATTAAATTCATCGAACAAATCGTCATACGAGTCATGGTTAAAATAAATAATTTAGTATGAACTATTTTATCTATGCTAAATATCGCTAAATAGTCTACATACATAAATTTATGATCCCTAATCCATATATTTTCATTTGCATATAAAACTCTGACAAAGCCAGTGATTTATGTTTTAAACTCTCATTATTAAGAGAGTGTTTGTTAAATTGAATATACTGCAATTTAAATGTTTAATAGGCTACTACATTAACTGTCTATCATACGTTTATGTTTCATAGATAGGTGTATACAAATTCTATTGTAATGTGTGCATACAAATATTAACTGTCTATGGTAATGCATTTGTACTAGTTTTTCGTGTTAATGTGTAAGTGTTATTTGCCATTGGTAGAAGGAAGATTCAATTGTAATGTTTATCACCAAGGAAAGTGGTATTATACCTAAACAAAGCTACCCTAGCTGTATCCTCTAATCCCCATATAATCCAATTGGGTCAGTAGGCTACATTGTGGCATGATTAGGTTAATTGAATACTCTAGTAATAATAAGTTTTTGTATAGAAAGGTAATGTGAATAAGGCAATGTTGTCATAGACGCAATGGTGAAATATTTTTAAGCTACTAGTCTCATACTGGAAGAAAAATGTTAAATAGTGGGAAGTTAATTAACACCCATGTTATGAGCTGGAAGTTATATTATCATGTTTATGAGCGCCCGCAGAGGGAACAATGATGAGGAATGGCACCTCTAGGGGAAAACACAATTAAAAACTAACTAGATTCTGGATGGACTAACAACCTTTTGGATGGATTCTAAAAATAAATGAAACCTAATTATAATCATAAAGCTATTGAAACATAATGTTGACTTCTATTGAATGGGTTGAATCTTATTTTATTTAAAGTTGTTTTGCAAACACTAATGTCGTTTGATGTTATGTCACAAACGTGATTGGGATGATTGTTGGTATTTGAAACGTTTAGAAAATAACGAACCTTATCTAATTATGTATTTTACCTCATTTTAATATCGAAGAATATTTGATTGAATATCTAGGAGGAAGCGGTTTGTAAGCAACGAACGTCCAATAAGGTGTAGCAGCAATATCCTGTGAGCTCGAGATAACTGAAATAGAATTTCTATCTTTGCAAAGATTACTACTTAACTTAACCTTTGACTTGCCTGGAAGCAACTGGTGACTCTAGGCCAGGTCTTCTTTTTGACTCTGTAATGGCCAGTTCAATTTTGTATGTTTTTTATACAAAAAACTAGACATTACAAAATCCACGTTTTATACATTTTTCTTAGGGAGGGGTTCTTGGTTGAAAAAATATCGCATAAACTAAAATAGTTACCATGAAAAATATTTCGCACATTAGTTTGCATATATATGTTCTTCTATTAATATTTATTGATAAAAGTATAATGGGAATATTATTATTTTCAATGAAACATGTATTTCGCTTAATTTTTAAGCTTTTTAAGTTGTATTCGCTCCAAAAATGCTAATAAAGAAGTGGTTTAAAACCCTAAAATACAAAAACATATAATGATTTATGTAACAAGCTTGCATTCATAAGAGTGTAGATGGTAAGATTAATGGATTGCAATTGTTACAGTGTTGACACCTAAACCATTGATTAAACATTCATATGTTATTGGAGGAAACTAATTCTATTTGTATTGAAGGCAAACTGTAAAACAGTTCTTTTCAGTTCATAGAAGGATATTTTGAGTAGTTTTCTTGTAGTAATATAAGATTTACCATTATGACATGGAAACTCAATAGTATTATCTCCTTCAAAGTAAGTTGGCAATACCTTAACAAACCCACTCTATCTTTGTCCTAAAATCCCTGATCCCTTAACCAATTGAATCATGCCATTGTACCATGAATAGATTAATTGAATCAACAATTTGAATTATTGCACTGCGAAAAAAGTAGAATGTAACAACGACAACGACTAAGATGAATAATATTAAGCTACTTATTCATATAGCGTTAAATTTTTTGACACTTTGACATTCACTTTCATAAAATAAACTTAGTAGTAAATAAGGATATCGAAATGGACATTATTATCAATTAAGATAGGGAGGCCTCCTAGGTGTGTATTTTAACTCAAGTGTGAAGGCTCGGTGTAGAATGAAGTGTGATACGTTTGCTGATGATTGTTACTGGCTACGACTAGTTTTTTTATTATTCAGGGCCTTTGTATTAAAAACCTAATAATCTAGGACAGCAGGTTCCAGTTTCGAACCGTCATAAAGCTACACACTTTTCTCAAGATCGGACTAGCAACCTTTTGATTACCAGGTGAGAACTATGTTCATCCAGCCACCCAATTAAATGGACAAAATGAGACAATTACATAAACCCAAAGAACAAAACTAAAAACATACTAGAAATGAACAAGTAAAATACATACAAGTAGCATCGCTAACACAGGGATTTCTAGTTTGGGATTAAAAATGGTTATCACCTTTTTTTGATCCTGCGTAGGTACATTAGTGGAGTAAGACCAGTTTATCTAAGCCTACACCATTTAAATGAAATGAAATGAAATGAAATGAAATGAAATGAAATGAAATGAAATGAAATGAAATGAAATGAAATGAAATGAAATGAAATGAAATGAAATGCTTTATTGTCATTAAAACTGAGTACAAAGTTCATGACAATCGTCAAAAGAAAAAGAAAACAATCAAGATGGCAACTAAAACTAAAACTCTAAACCAAAGTACTCTTCATGTTTATACAGGCAAGCCTGGGTTAGAGTAGTTTTTAAAACATGTTTAAATTTTGAAACACACAGGTTTTTGATGGATGCAGGCAAGAAATTGTACATTTTAACACCTTGGTACTCAAAACTATTTTGAGTGGCTGTATACTTATGCCTTAGTGTAGACAGATTATCTTTAGATCTAGTACAATAGTTGTGAACATCAGATATCTTTTCAAAGTGAGAAATGTTTTCTTTTACATACAACAAACTTGCCAAAACATACAAGGATGGAAATGAGAGAATGTTAAGACTCACGAAAAGGGGCTTACAATGTGTTCTTCTATTCACACTACAAATTAACCTCACCGCCTTCTTTTGTAAAGTAAAAAGCAGCCTGTTAGCATAAAAACTGTTGGCCCACAGTGAGGTACCATAGGACAAATAGCTATGAATGTGGCCATAATATATACAAATAAGGACATCATCTGAAACAGTGGACCTAAGTGCTCTTATCATAAATATGCCTTTTACAATTTTAGATGCTACAAAATCTACATGTGAAAACCACTTCAAGTTTGACTGCAAATGAAAACCCAAAAACTTCAGAGTGTTTACATCATTACCATTACTGCTTAGACTAATAGTCAGGTCCTGAGTCTTATCAGCATTAAGACATAACTTGTTTGCATTACACCAGTCGTTAATAACAGCAGATTTTGTGTCCAATGTGTCTGTAACATCATTCAAAGAGTTACCCCGTACACACAAGGCCAAGTCATCAGCAAAAAGAAAGCTTTTTACAGATAAGTCATTAATATTACAAGGTAAGTCATTTATATACAGTATAAACAGGGTAGGGCCCAATATAGAGCCTTGGGGCACTCCGTGGGGCACTCGAACAGGGCTAGAATAAGTGCCATTTAGATAGACTTTTTGCCATCTGTCACTAAGATAAGATTGAAAAAACCTAACCAAAACAGCATCAAGGTTATAGCAAGAAAGCTTATTCACAAGGAGATCATGAGCCACTGTGTCAAAGGCCTTAGACATGTCGTACGATCTGAACACTATACCACTTTGTTTTAATCCCGTTAGAAAAATATTCAATTGAACCGTTGTAAAATTTCACAAACCAAAACATGAATTGGATCAAAGGTCTTGGTTTTTGCAATAATGAGTATAATTTATCGAGTATATCCATTTACAAGGTAGTGAGTTTCAACATCAAAATGTAGTTTGATTAACCGCATCTATCAAGAAAAATAGATGGTAAATGTTTATCTTTAGCAATCCATGAATGAATAACATTACCAGAAAAGTCTTTAAAAATATTTCTGCCAATTCCAAATGCTTGTAATAACAATTATTTGTTTTTGAATTGTAACGAAAATACCAATTATAATGTAAAACACTCATGTGAATTATAAAACGTCGGAATAAAGAATTTAAAAATACATAGTTTTGTTCTATCAATAACCTCCTTGAGGCATATCGAGGGTTGAAAACGTTCCAGTAAGACGATTACTGCAATAGTCTGATCATAAACCTCCTCAGTAAGATCTGTAGACGCTTGGAAACGACAGATCGAACTAAGATCATGACTTAAGTTGGAACAGAATTTAACTTATACAGGGTGTTTCCAAATTGTGGACATAATCTGAGGACTGGTTTCTTGGGCTGACAAACATAAAATACTATTTAAGTTTGGGTTTAAAATTCCTAGATTTCTGTCTGTTGATCTGTTTATGATTTATACAGATTATTTTATATCTTAGGCATTTTTCAAGATGGAAATTTCAAAATTGGTATAAATGTGTACTTTAGTAGGTAAAATAGCTGAAGCCATTTCAACATGGTGGCTATTTAAAATCTTTATAGCCAAACTTCATAAAAACCATAAATATTAAGAAATTTGTTTTTTTGTTCAAAAAGATAGAGAATTTAATTTGAAATCAAATGAGACCTTGTTTGTTAAAATCGGATGACAAACGATCGAGTTATACGTTTTTTTATACATTCGTTTGCGCAATTTAATAGGACCATAGTGGTAGTTCTTTTAAAATTGTGTAACCGAATGTATAAAACAACTTATAGATCGATTGTTTTTAATCCGATTGTAAAAAACAAGGTTTCATTTGATTTGTATTTAAATTTTATATTTTTTAAATTATAAAAACTATTTTTTAAATTTACGGTTTTCATGAAATTTGACATTGAATGGCCGCCATATTGAAATTGCTTGAGATATTGAAAAGATATTGTTTAAGATGTTTTTTAGTTATAAACTAAACATATACACTAATTTTTGAAATTTATATTTTGAAAAATGCTTAAGATATTTATAAATATCAAACATTTATTTATTTTATTTTATACAAAATTCTTAAAAATCATAAACAGACCGACAGACAGAAATCTTGGCATTTTTGACCCATACTTATATAGCATTTTATGTTTTTCTAAGCCCAAGGAAAAAGTCCACAAAATATGCCCAGACAATTCGGAAACACCTTCTATAAATACAAACCATTGTCCAACAAGTTAATTTTTTTTTTGCCCAAAATAAATCAGTATGAAACTACTTGGCCATAGATGTTTTTTTATTATAAAAAATAGCTGAAAAAGCTCTTTTGAACATAGCACTAATATTGCAACAGACATTCAATTTTACTGTTGTTATTTAACAAAATACTGTATTAATGATAACAATGTTGATATACTAAACAAAAATCTCACCGTAAAATATGCTATACCTACAGAATAAAAATTAAATCTTGGAATTCGCTACTTGCAGTGCTACTGTTTCTGGATATATAAATGTTCTTTTTATTCATATAGTACCTTTCCTTACTAGCTTTTGAGAAACCAACTAGCCAGGCTCATTAAAAAAACACTTTAAGCCTTTAAGAAAATGATTCACCCAACTCAACTTAGGTACTATATAGTTCCACTCAATAAATTAAAAATTGTTTTCACTTGAATGAACTAAACTGCATTACCAATTCCACTGTAAGGTTTAAAAAGTCAAAGTGTTTTTAAAATATTAATTTGGTAGTTAGTTGTAGCGTTTTATTTGACCATATCCAGGAAAAACAAGGAATGGGTGTTTTGGTACCTAGTATTCAAGTGAAGCAGTAGCTTAGCTCCAACAATAGACGTATTCAAGCCGAGCTGAGGTTGAGTGTCTCTAAGAGATTCTCTTGCTTTGTAAAGTCTGATCTTAGCCACGAGGCTAAGCGGATTATATGGAGCGTCACGTCCATTAACGTGAATACTGAAAACTATAAATGCAAATACCTTTGAATAACTTGGTGTTAAGTATGATATGAAACATTTTTAAACATTCTAAATGTTAAAAAACCAGCAAAAAATGCTTACATAAAATAATATAAAAATATATGACAAAATGTTTATTTTTCATAACTTTGTTCAAGTTGTTAATGTCGGAACTAGTAATTTTATCGAGAGAAAACATACATTGTGTCCATATGTTCAACTTAGACGCTTTTATTAATTGACTAAATAACAAAATACCCCCACAACAGCAAACCTGCAGACTTAGAGAATTTCCAATTGCCTGATTCAAAACAACACACTAAAATGTCTCCTTAAAAATATCACATTTATTCCCTATTTAAAT
Source organism: Macrosteles quadrilineatus (assembly GCF_028750875.1). Lineage (NCBI taxonomy): Eukaryota > Metazoa > Arthropoda > Insecta > Hemiptera > Cicadellidae > Macrosteles > Macrosteles quadrilineatus. Next base: position 48,125,445 of record NW_026542599.1, read on the forward strand.
AGAATTAGTCTAACGAGTACCTAGGTTTGCAGCAACAGGTAGGGTAAAAAAGTGTTTTTTGTTGTAAAATGTTAATACTGTAGTTTAGTAACAAATGAATGTATTTTACAAATTTCATCAAAATATGTTCATAAACAAGCAAACTACAACAGTTGACTTATTCTCCATAAGAATAACGTGGGAATTTTAAATTTAAAATTGTTTGGAATATTAACCGTAACCATTAGGCCCATATAACGCTTCAATGTACTAACTAATTTTTTCTTCGCTCTACAAAATGGTTTGGGAAGAAATTGATAAATTTTGTGTTTTTTGGGTCAAAAATGGGAGAAACCTATTTTCACCCCATATAACCCCCCATAAACCCCCTTTCTCATGGTCTGATCATGCTGGTTCGCGAACTCGTTTGAATAAATGTAGGTTTAAACGTTTGTAGCAAATTTCATCAAAATCGGATCAATTTTGCTCGAGTTATCGTGCTAACGAACGCATATATAAATAGGACAAAATGTTTAAGTGCTTAAATGTACTTTGAAATAAACTTTAATTCGGCAAATTATTAGATAAAAGACTTTTTGGAAAATACAAATTTTCCGGTAGGTTACACTTTCGCCTATAGTGTTAAGACAAAAAAGGATTTGTCCGTCAAATTAAATAGTTTTTACTAAAGTAAATTAAAATGCGTAAACATAATATATTCGTTAGACGGATATTAGTTTGTTATACGAAACAAATTAGTTAGTTTCGTAACAAATCATTAAAGTGTAATAAAAAAAAATAAAGTAGAATATTATATTTATTTTTAAATAGGCCCTACCAACACAAATTATAGTCTATAGCACTCTTAACTCGTTCAAAGCAAAACGCAAACTTAAACAAATTAGCAAATCATCAAAGTCTTACTTAGAATGTATTTAATATATTATTCTGGGTAAGTTATATGCAAATTCTCTAAAAAATTGGTAACGTGTTTAGTTGTAACTCTTTGAAACAATCAACAGAAAATGTAATTGATTACTTAACCTTATACCTCTCTAACAACTATAGTTTAATCGTTTGGCTTTTAATAGTTAATCTTTACTCATAACATAGCATATTACTAGTATGATCTGCTGCAAGATGAATTTCAGTCGGTTCTTTCAACCCATTAAATCAGGGTTTCGCCACAAAAAAACCCAAACTAAAATACCTATCTAAAAACCTAAAATAACCTAAAAAGTTTCCTGTAAATGATAATATGCATTACTACGTGATAGATCTGAGACAAGCAAAAAAAGTTAGAAAAATTATATGGTTTCCGTTATGAATATAATTATATGATTTCTATATAAAAAAAACTGATAATATAGATTTTTCGTAGTGAGCGACGAAGGTCCAATAAGGCGAAAGCAGTAATTTCCTGAGCACTAGATTACTGAACTGGGATTGGATCATCACAACGATTACAAATTACAATTACTTATATTTGAGTTACCAGCACCTAATAAAAGCTCTAGTCTAATATTTTTTACTCTAACTGTAAATTTAGTTTATGTCTTTTATTAGCAGAAGCCGTAAATTTACAAATGGGAAATTACGAAATAAATGTATTAAACAAATCCTTGATTGAAATAAAATAATGTAGCATAAATTATGCTGGTTACGCTAAATTAATCTATATTCAAACATATTATTGTATTATCAGCTAACAATAAAATGTTAACATTAAATCCACAAATTTAGAAAACAAAATAAAAAGAGTGGATTAATTCGTTCTTTTATACATATTTTTCTTATAAAAATACAAACCTTAAAAATAGTTATAGTGACTTTATTCAAACTTACATTCTTAAACGTGTATCTGCTAAAATTAAATAAGTGCAATAGTAATTTTGCCTCGTTAACTATCGTTTTAACATACATATTGTTTGAGCAAACAAATTCTATAAAATTATCAAAAGGGTTTTACCTCTCTAAAAATTAGAGTTCTCATATTTTGTTGCGTTAATGTTAACGTGTTATTTAAAATTATCAGGAGAAAAAAATAAATTTATTATCTTTCTCTGACGCACGTAGGCATATATTAGCTTAAGTTGAATATTCTAGCCGCCATTGATTCCTTAATCCCGTTCGGTCAAACTAGTGTGTTATGAATACTGTAGATATATTGAATACTAGTCTGTTTAGATTTTTTCTTTGTAAAGAAAGAAGAATGATGTGAAGTTATCTACATACGAACAAGTCATAACTTATTAACTTGTAAAAACCTAAGGCTACAGGATATTGATCTATATTATGGCTTAGATGTTTCGTACAACTTAAAACATTTTATAGTTGGACGTTTAGTATGGTTGCATCAACTCATAGTTAAACAGCTAAGTCGTGATAAAAATATATCAATTAATAATAATTTTAATGCAAAATCACTACATTATTTTGTAAAATCATCAACCTTTACAAGGTAGAAATAAAATTCCCTTATAAGATTTTAGCTACGGCTCAAGGTATATAGCATAGTTTTTTTAAGAGTATACAGTATTAAAAGCATTACAGTATTGTACAGTATTAAAAGAGAACCGTGAACCATTTTGCCAAACTACCAATTGTTGACTTAATTTGATATTGATGTTCTTTGATCCAGGATCACTTCTTGAATAATTTTGGATAATAATTTAGGATCACAAACGGAATCAGGTAATTCGATACCATTTTAATCTAATTTGAATATACTTCCAAATCCTTTACACACACTTTTTAAATTATATTTTTTTAAATACCGGCTTTTGGAATTTAAACATAAAATCAATAAACTTACAAAATCAAATAAGAAGAGTGATAAAATACACAAGAACTTATTATTAAAAAATAAAACAGGTAGAATGGGAAGGAATTGATTTAGCCGAGAACAGCAGAGGTCATAAACTTAACACAATCCACGTGTGAGAGTAGTGTAAAATGACCTTTGTCATAAGATCCTCTCCTTACATTGTACATGTCCTAGCCCTTAATGTTGTAGACACTGTAACTATAACAACGCTATGCTCTTAGTAACATTAGTCACATGTTGAGATGTATTTAATACCTTATACATTTAATACCTTGTATATGTTCAGTATAAAATTAATTCAGAATAAGACAAACTATTTATTTATCTCTTAACTGTATAGTGAAGAATATGAATTTATCATAGCAAAAATACAATATCAATGCTTGCATACCAAAAGAATGCTCAAAAAACGACAAAAAAGCCAGTAAATACTTAAATAAACAATAATATTGCTATCAAAGCATAGAAATTCACGTTCGGGACTAAGGGACAGCTACCATGTGCTTTAGATCGGGAATGGGTAATTAGTGCTCCAGAAAGACAGGCTTAGCTGAATCCCAATCCCTTAATCTAGTTACAGTTAATATTCTATTGGACAGAACATCTTTCATTCGTTATTTACTTTTCAGTTCCCATTAGGCAGCAATATTTCCTAATAAATGTACTCTCCCAAAATACGTTTACCAAAGAATTGCTCATTTTTTAAATATTAAATTTAAAGGACAAACTTACATAATAGAAAAATCTTAAATGTAGAATAAATTGAATATAAAATAGTTTATTTAACGAATTTGATAGTGTGTGTGTCGTAGTTTGTTTAGTAAACTGTTTAGTAAACTCTGACAATATCTTGCAAATATCAATATAATTATCTCATTTCAACATCAAGATTTACCTTATTAAATTATACATCATAGATTGTGCTTATGCATTATGGTTATTAAATCAAAGACTGGTCATTCACAGTGTATGTATGGTCAACTTTCCATTAGTCAAAGCGCTTGGCTCCATTTGATGATGATGATTTTTGAGATGACGTCACGTTAAGGGACCTAAAATCATCTGTCCTCATACAAATATTTTCTTTCATTTAATATGGTTGGCAATAAAGGCAATGCTTTATTTGACTTATGTACTCAATTACAACTATTATAAAGCTAATTTTTATGTATAGATTATCCTTTATAAAATTTAAATATTTAAGGCAAACTTATAAGGTGACTTAAAATGAAAAGTTTAAACTATTAAATTCAAAAGACTATTGTATGTTCACGTGTAAAATTTCACTACACTTATTAACTGTGTCAAAAACTGTGTAAAATCAATACGTGCATCATTCGTTTAAATATTTATAATTTATAAACTACTGTCTTGCCCCAAAAAGGTTACCTTTGGGATTGGTATTAAAACACCCAATTTCTACATAAAATAAAGATGAAATCGTGATCTTTAATCTGTGTCGATAATTCGTTTATATCTCTGCTCGTCTTAGCTGGTGTGTCAAGCAATGTCACTTGGTGAAGCTGGTAAAAAAATATATTGTTCGCAATACAACAACTCCAGGACTTTTTATTGTCAGTTTTAGCCTCACTTGTCTACAAATATTCTAATAATTGAGGAAAAATAAATATGTTACAAAAAAAGAATACAGGTTTAAAAAAAAGAGAGAGGACATAATTGACGTGGTGTATCCTTGGGAATAAGCAAAATAGTATATATATGAATATACGTCTTATCTTGATCCGTTAAGTGGAGTTTTGCACTGTTATCCGTTTGAAATATGTCTGACTGTATGTGTTTTTTACAAAAACATTCATAAACCAACTATACGCTATACGGAACGAGATAAGACATATGTTTATAAACAGTTTTTTGGGCTTTTTACCCAAGAAATTATTACGTAAATTATGTCTCTGCCTTTTTCGAACACCTTGTGTATCTATAATTTACAAAATTGGAATGTTAATGATGCGAAACGCTACTACTATTCTTAATGAATGTGTAAATAAAGATTAATTGTGTATTGTCTATTGTCTAAACAATATAAAAAATATATTGTGTTCCCTGACTACTTATCATGTAACATACTCTTCATCCTCGATTATATAAATAAGGAATCCATGTACTGTTTTAGTTTTCAATAAGCAACTTTCAATGAATAAATTATAAGTTATTTTACAAGTTCATTAAATGAGAAAAAGAGCACACAAAAAGTATGTATGGGTACATTTTCCATTAGTCAAAGTGCTGATTCGGCTCCATTACAGTATGTTTGCTTATTGTGATGGTGTTGCGTTAACTGGAACCATATGTCCTCATACAAACATTTTGCTGCATTTGCTGGAGTGAGCTAACTCGGGCCAAGTAGTTGTTATTTGGCTACTTAATTAAACGTACAAACAAGATAAATTTTTACAACTTTTATTGAGGCATTTTGACATCGCATTAAGCCTTCCTTGTGACGTTACAATATGTCTTATACAATTAAGGATGACATAGGAACAATAAAATGTAATAGAACTGCAACACTATGGATTACAATCACTAAATAACTATCAAAATGAAACAAGCATTCCCGTCGCAGCAAACCTGCAAAATATGCGAGCTTTCATGTGCCTGATTGGATTTCCACTTAAATATTTATTCCCTCAGATGTCAGATTTATTCCGCATTTATATAATTTTAGGATAATAATATCTAAGTTCTTACCGTCAACGCAATCAGGAGTAATATTCCACTACGGCCGTTTCGGAGATGACTCCATCGTCAGGTGCGTAGTGGTACACTAAACTATAGTCTTGTCACATTTAACACGAGTTTTCTTCATTTGCATTGCGTCATGGGGTGAATAAATAATACACATATATGTACAGGACGGACTTTGGAAACAGTGTATTATTCATACAAAACTTGTTAAAGGCTATATAGCTAACTTGTTAAAGGCTATATTAATTAAAATAAATTATAATCACAACTAAAAAAGCATAATCTGAAAAACATTTCCCTTAAATGAAAATATGAATTACTACGTGATAGATCGGAGAGAAGTTAAACAAAAAGTTTAGCATTGATACATCCATGTGTAAATCATGTTAGTCATAGCATGCAATAATGTGTTTTTTTAAAGCTTGATTTACTTCCGAGTGTTTTTAGAATTATTATTTTCCCTAGACCTCACGTAAGTTTATTCAGATCTACAGGGTGTCCCGTAACTCTCTGGACATATGTATACGGCGTTATTCCTTAGGTCAAGACAAACACATTTCCACATAGGAACATATGGGTCTGTGGTGCCTAGTTTTCCGTCTGTCTGTATTTGGGTAAAACAATTAATAACTCCTAAACTGTTTTAGATACAGTATTGATAAGACCTATTATCGTTATAAATTATACAAAAAAATAGTTAACCGTTTCAAAATGGCGGCCGTTTAAAATATTTTATGCCAAATTTCACGAAAAACTTTAACTTTACAAAAAAAAGCAGGAGACAAGATAGTTAGTACATTTTATGTAGTTTTCATTGATACCTTATTTGTCAAGATTAAATAAATAATAACAGAGAAACGTGTTATTTTCCGTAATGAATGACCACTTTTCTCCATTCAAACAATGCTAATAGGTACTCCTTTTGTTCCCATTGTTTAAATGGAGAAAAGTGGTCATACATTACGAAAATAACACGTTCCTCTGTTTTTATTTATGTAATCTTGACAAATAAGGTATCATTGAAAACTACATAAAATTTCCTAACTTTTTTGTCCTATAATTTCTTTTGTAAAGTTCGTGAAATTTCGCATAAAATATTTTAAACAGCCGCCATTTTGAAACTGTTCATAATTTTGTTGTATAATTTATAACGATAATAGGTCTTAATACGATAAACATGTTTGCAAAATATCAACGCTGTATCTCAAACAGTTTAGGAGTTATTTATGTAAATAACACATAAATACAGACAGACGGAAAATTAGGCACCACAGATCCATGTTCCTATGGTGAAATGTGTTTGTCTTGATCTAAGGAATAACGCTATACTGTATACATATGTCCAGAGAGTTACGGGACACCCTGTATTTACAGGTTTGGTGTTTCACTGATGTAGGTGACGCTCTGTATAATCCGCTTAGCCTTGTGGCTAAGATCAAGAACTGAAAGATCTTGCAAAACAAGGAAATCTCTTATACACTCAACCTCAGCTCGCCTTGAATACGTCTATTGTTGCACATAAGCAACTGCTTCACTTGAAAACTAGGTGCCAAAATCATCCATTTCTAGGGTTAACCTGGTATGGTCAATGTAAGTTACAAAAATACTCAACCTAAACCAACAATTAAATAAAAGATATTTACTGTACCAAAAATATATTTAGTAAATATATTTTCTTCGATTTGACTTCATGGATTTAATTAAACGGCAATCCCAATAAATAAATTACATGAAAGCAAAGAGAAGAGACGACATTTTATCCGATTTATTTTCCTTAATTGTACTTATTAACGATCTTCCACTAAGATATAAACGTCTTTATAAACATAATTGCAGTTCGAGGAAAGACGAAAAATAACATTTCCAAGATATTATTGAGAGTTTTTATCAAAGGGGCCTAAATTAATTTTAAGTGATATGTTCAGTAAATATTAAAAAAATGCCATTATAAGTCTATGTTAAAAGCTTATTTTCGTTCGTACATTTACATTTGTTTTAATGTTTTCGGCGAGTTTAAGGTGTCTTTTCGTATTTAGAGATTTAGGTTTTAATTAGATGTTATAAAATCTAGTACAATTAATTTTGCATGAACTTACTAAAACTTAATTTTATAAACCCAGTGAAAAAAAGATTAATAAGGATAAAACACGATTACTTGCAAGTTTCTCATTTAATCGTATTACATCATTTCAAGTACAATTCTTATAAATTAAGAAATGCATATGGTGTGGTTGTTTACAATATACCGACTTACACCTTTTACTTAATTTTTTTTTAATATATCACAAGAGCATTGTTAGTTTGACATATTTTAGCTAGCATTTATTCAAAACAAACTAGTATTTTTTTTTTTAGATTCTTAGACCATTATGTAATAATAAAATAAAAATGGTTAGTTCACTGTAATATGAGGTGAGGAATGTCTCATTTAAATAAGATTACTTATGTTTAGTTCCTATTTGTGGAATCCAGAAATATACAACCCACAAGCATTAGAATAAATTGAGGTAAGATGTCACAGTACAACTTGGCCCTAACCATCGGGGATTAAGCCGGTAGCAATTTATAAAGCTTGCGATAAAAACCTTTCATCAGTTTAACTGAAGCACACGCCGTTAGAAAACATACGGGTTTATCGCCAAATACTTGCTTATTAGTTGTTTAGAAATACAAAAAAAAAAAAAAAAAAAAATACTTGATCAGTAATTCTTTATAGATTTATTTAAATTATATAGAATTTATTTCATAACTCTTATTTTCTTTGCCCATAAATTTCCCCTAAACTAAAAGGCGATTTCATTTTACAAGATACTTTTTTACTGGATTATAGATGGATTCTTAATTTAAAAGACGAACAAAAATCCATAATTATAATTATAAGCTAAGTAATAGGCTATACAGTATTAGTTATGTTATTTTTTGCTTTACCACTACTTGCTTACTAGTTGTAGAATTAAAAAAAAACTATTTATCTTCAAATGGAATCAGCCCTTAAGCTATTTAGTATAACTATGCACTAATACGCTTACTCAGATTTATCTTAACGTTTGTTTTCTTTTATATTTTCAAAATTTACGAAGATTAGAAATACAAATTTGATCTTACGAAATAAGTTTTTTAATTCTTAAAGAGTACTACTTTTTCTTCTGATATTTGAGGTTTTGGTGATATATACATTTCAAATGTACAGGACAAGCCTAAAATAAGAACAATTTTGGGTTCTAATTTAGTGCAAAAGTAATTCTTTACGAAACAAAGGTGGCCGAAAGAGCATTCAATTGTATCATCAGGCGATGTAACAATACATGACAAAGTGTGTTAATGTACAAATCAAGAAGTAAGAATATAGCAAAACTTCACAAATATATTTACAAATTTATTTAGATGTATAAACACCTTATTTATACATTATGTTTATTAAAACAACGAAAGATCTCATAAAGAGTATGTTTAGTTTAACCATAGATAAAGCATACTCCTTTGGAAGTATGTTTAATCTACGGTTTAACCAACCCATTAGCGTCAACGCCATGATTCTGTATTAGTATTAGTATTAGATGCTGATAGCTTTTTTGATGATTATGAGTCAGCTTTCCACATTAAATTGTCATTGACAGAATTTAAGTCATTTGGGGAAATAGCAAATCCAGGCCACGTTGTCGTTGATTACGAGTACAATACTATCAAATAAACTTTTAATAAGAAGCATTGTACAAGTTTAAATTGCATAGTAATAATCAAGTAATTAAAAAAAGTTTTTATTTAAATTTGAACTTATTATGTAAATAACTGTGGGTCACTATGTTATATTTACGAGAAACATATATATTTGTACTATAATCTAAACTTTAATAATATTGTGTCAAATACAATTTAATTATAATAATAGTCTACGTTACTTAGATAGTAAATGTGTAATAAGAAGGAAGTTATTCTAATATTGTGTAATAATGGACAAAAATAGCTTATTATGTTTTCAATGCAATACTATCTTAATAATAAATTGTCTTAGTTTTTAGAAGTAGATATATTTTTTTACTTATAATTAGAATATTACAATAAAGACTTTGAAATATTTTATGAAATTCCTTTATGAATTTATAAAAACTGTCATTTTGTTTTGTTGTATCTATTTGTAACTATTTGGGAAAATAAACATTATTCTTATTATTCTTAATTACAGTACAGAACTAAATTTTCACGAATCATGTAAAAAAGTGCTAGTTAGACAGCAACTACTTTTTCGGGTCTTTACACCTTTAACCTGAAATGAAATTAAATGAATAGGAAATTTTATTACCCAACTGCTTAATATAATGTGTGTTATTTACATAACTATTATACAATCCTTAACTTTAAAAAAAATAATTACAAAAGTATACTATATCTAAATGGCACAAAGAGAGAAAAAAAACCTTATCAAATTATAAGGAATAGGTCTACATAGGCAGGGGCCTGTGCGTAGACATGAGTTGCGGGTAATTTGTATAATGGGAAATTTAATCTTGAGTGTAAATGTTAGCTCGTATTGCTGGATAAAAATTTGTGTCTTGCTTGGAACTGGACTACGATATTTTTCTGAACTAGGAGAATCATGATTTCTCGTAAAAATCAAGTGATGGGTGGAGTGGAGTGGAGGGGAGTGGTGAGTGGTGTATTAGGTAGTCATTGAAGGTTGTGTATCAGTGATTGTGTGTTGTAGTGTAGGGTCAACGGTCAGGTCAGCCCAGCGCGATAACAGCCTCGGTATCATCTGAACTTAGTCCTACAAGCCACCCTACAACATGCTTCCTAAATAGAGAGAGAGAGGGTGAATTTAAAATGTTGACATTTTGATATCTGTTACACATGTTACGATAAATGATTTGAGTTAAATGAAAGCAGTTTGTGTGTGGAAATAAGTTTAAGGTCTGTGGAACAAATATACCAACGTTTTGCGAGAAGCGCGTATTGTGTGAATGAGTAATCTTTTCAAAAATATTATCAAAGTCTTTGTACATGTAAACTAACATAAATTTAAAAAACAAACGTCGAACTGTCAAAACTCCTGATTCTGCAAAAAGGTCGTCAGATGAATATCTAAAATGTTTTTTAAATGCAACTTTTAAAATTGTTTTCTGCATTATAAAGATAGGCTGCAAGATAGTTTTGGAAGCACCACCAAAAGCAATAATTCCAAATGATAACAATGATTGAACGTATGCATAGTAAGCGATTTTAATTTCTCGCTCTTTGAGAACATCACTAAGTTGTCTGAAAGCATAACTATATTTACGTAGTTTATTTTTTAGATATTCAACATGTTCCGACCACTTCATCTTTGAATCGAAAAAAATACCCAGGTATTTATATGAACCAACTTTTTCAATTTCACTACAAAAACACAAGTTGTTGAAATGACTTCCACAGACATGAAATGGTAGGTTTTCAAGTTTGTATTCGGTAGCCTTACGTAATGAAATCGGCTTGAATTTAGTTTTTGATATGTTGAGAGATATTATATTTTGGTCAAGCTATTTTTTTAGTAAAAATAGATCTAAATCTACCTTGTTCTTTACCTCCTCCCACGACTTTCCAGTTACGAATATTAAAGTATCATTAGCAAATAAAATTAGTTTTCCATTTGTTTGAGTTTTAGAAATATTATTAATATAAATTAGGAATAGAACAGGGCCAAGATTCGATCCCTGGACCACACCATACTCCACTGGCAGCACATCACTTGACACTTCACCAAGTGAGACAGTCTGTAGCCTATCAGAGAGGTAGCTGCTGAACCAAGCGAGCGAGGTGCCGCGCACCCCGACAAGCTCAAGTTTTTGCAACAAACGGTTTCTGTCCACTGAGTCAAAAGCTTTTTTTAAGTCTAAGAAAATTAACATACTTCGTTTATTACTGTATACTGCTTCGTTTATGCACTTATCGATATCAAATAAAGCGTCAGAGATATTTTTGTCACTTCTAAACCCATATTGATTCTCACTTAAATGTTGCACTGGTGTAGGTAAAAAATAAGTTGGTCTTTGACAATTTTCTCTAATATTTTAGTGATTACACTTAATAAAGAGATCGGACGATAATTATTCATGTCTGTGAAATCATTGGATTTATGCAATGGAATAATTTTTGCCAACTTTAGCATGTCTGGAAATATACCAGATGACAAACTAAGATTCACAATTTGTAGGAGAGGAGCACATAGATGTTTTTTGTGTGGATGTTTTCCTTAAGAACAAAGGCCGGGATACCATCATTACCAGGCGCAGACCCTCCGTGCAGACCCTGGACGTAATGTAATATGTCGGTATGCGTAATGGTGTTGAACGCAAAGTATGTGTCGTGTGAGTAGTCAGCGTCGTTTACGACTGGAGCCCCCCCCCCTGAATTGATTGCATTTGCCAATTTTGAACCCACAGAAGTAAAAAAAAAATGATTAAACTCGTTTGCTATATCAACCTTTAAACCCTTATTCGTCAACGAACCAGGTACCATTTTTTCAAAAGGGAAATGTTCTTTAGTGCTAATTCTGCCCGAAAGTTCATTGACAATTCCCCAAAATAATTTTGGATCCCTGTCTGAATTAGAAATTTCCCCCCTTTAATAGTTTTTTTGGCAATTTTTATGTTTTCAGTTAGAGAATGTCGGAAGGCCCTAAATGTGTTTAGCAATAATAAATTAAAAAGTTGAGTTTTAAGCTTTTTACTTAATTTATCCCTCTTACGAATTAGTTTAATTAAATCTATGGTAATGCAAGGTTTGATTTTTCTAAATCTTGTTGAGTGATATTTGATTGTTTTTTATAGGTTTTAATACAGTTATTAAGTGTCGAACAAAAAAGTGCTGAGCACTTATTAACATCTTGATGACAAATTATTGGACTCCAGTCTGTTTGTGTAATATGATCAGTTAATAGTGCGCGATCAACATAGGTGTGAGTTTGGTATTGTGGCAGTGTGTCAGTTGCTGTAGGTGTGTGATTGTCGTTAGTGATTGTCAGAGCAGTGCTGTAATGGTCAGTGATGTGGGAGTGTATGACAGCAGATCTGACTCGTCTCATATCTGGGAAACGAACAAAAATGTGGTCTATACACGTTGATGAATCGAGTGTCACCCTGGTTGGCTTATCTATGCACTGGATCAGACCAGCACCTAATAAAAAGTTTAGATAAAGATCGATTTTTTCATTCGATTTAAGCAGATCAATGTTAATGTCCCCTAAAAGCACACAGTTGGTATCCTTGCTTAAGCCATTATAATAATATTCCTGTTTTCATATTAAGAATACATACATGCGTATCGGAAAAAACACATGAAACTGAAATATACTGGAAAGGAGATATCAAGTTTATAATTAAAAAAAAACGGTTTCTAAATCGAAGTAATTTTATTTAAGTTTTTAATTTGAATACGTACAAGGAAATGAGTATTATTAAAATATAAGCACCGTTACTCTTCTCGGTAAATGAACTAATTTTACCATGGCGGCAAATCATCAAAGACATTTTCTGGGAATTCATTTCTAACCTAAAAAGCAGGAAAATGTTCAATGTAACTTCCAAACTTCTTTGATTAAATTACGCGCAAGGCCTACAAATGCTTATGCCCTTTTATCTTGAATGTCAAAGGGGCTTTTTACGTGATTGGGCGTGTTTGTGACGCCCAACGAGAACGCATCTGGTAACTTACATTATTAAATTTTAAGCCCCCTTACATACGGCAGACTCAAAGGCCATACACTAGGTGAAAATGAGGGTCTTTGTTCTGGAACATAAGAATCATCGTCTGAATTAAATCAATGATACCGACCTGATGCAAAAGTTTACAAATAGCGAGTATCAAAATCTGTGTTGGGTTAATTTAAAAATTTATCACTGTGATAAATTACGATGGATGTTTTTGGATTATAAGATTTTAGGTTTTACAATTGATTTACTCACACATTCCACTGTTTCTGATCTATATATAAAAAAAATAAAGATCACAAGATTGACTAATCATGGATATAAATAAAATATCTCCTATAAAAAATAAATGATTGTATTGATACTATCATATTAGAAAATAAAATTTATATGAAAGCTAAGATAACATAATGGTGTAGATAATAATTTGAAGAAAGTAAAATTCGAATAACAATTTTAATCAAACGTTGGTTTCAAAGTAAAATTGTTCAAGCAGAAAACAGTTTGAGGACCAGAAACGGTCCAATAAGAAGATTACAGCAATAGCCTGATCATCAAACGCTCTCAGTAAGATTCCACTCTTGGAAATGACAAATTGTAATAAGGCCGTGACTTGAATGGCAACTAAAACTCAACTAACATTCATTTCTTTGCAATAGGTTTTGTTAGTACCCAAATAAGTGACATTTTATTAAAAATACCCAGGAACGATTTTAAGGGAATCGATCCATTTGTTTTGTAAACACTAATGAATATTTTAGAGTTATTGAGATAAAAGGAAGGGTTTTGCTGTTATTATTTTCAGAAAAATATAAGTTCCGTTGATTGTTAAACTTTAGTATTACAACTTGTTAAAGTGGGTTTGAAATTATGTACGATGTGAAACACTATGTTGCAAATAGTATTGAATCCATATTGTATCTTACACTATAGTTATTTTTACTTGCTTGTATATTTTCAGTGCATTGCGATAAAATATCAAGTAATTTACTATTCTATTTAAATTAGTTTAAGTTAATTTTCTGAAATAGACTACAAAACAAACTATTTCCTTTAAACATATTTTACTGGCTGATTAATAAAATATGTTTGGTTTAGTACATTTTATGAACGTATTAAATATAATTTATTAGTCAATTTGTTGCTATGTTAGTTTTAAAGTAAAATCGATAAAAACCAATTCTTAAGCAAAATTTATGACCTTCATTAAATTAGCAAAGAATGAGATAATCCACAGACACTTAATTACTTTATACAACATTTATTACTCTCATCATTTACTTTAAAAAAACATATAGAAAGTGACGGATTATTCTTGGCCACATATTTAATTTTATCGATTTAGTTAAAATTTCTCTGATCAAAGTGAAGGGGACAGATTAAATAGATTATACGTACATTTGTTTAACACTATCCGTCCCTTTATTCTCTAAGAAAATTTGTAAAAAGAGATAGTATTTTTCTTTAAATTGAAATTAAAGCAGAAAAAATATATCTTTCTCTATACGTTAAATCAGAAGAGTCTCTTATCCTGTCCATATATTCCGTAAAGCTTTTCCGTTAGGGATTGTAGTTTTTAACTGACAAAATCCAGTTTAACACTATTAATTAAAAGCTATAAAATCGTGGCTATATAATAATTTCGCTACTATGGTAAAATCATTGCAGTCGTAATTTATTAAACTATTTGAGTTATAAAAGAGAACACGCCTTCTTTAAGGCTTGATTTACAGTTGGTCAAAATGAACGGGGCGTTTTTAGTATCTAAAGTGATATAAATGCACGATATTAAGCATGTGAACTATTGCAGATAATCTCAAATTTCATCATATAGTATTTATTGGAGTGTCTAATTTTGTTATTGTAAGGAAGCTACTGTGTTTTTGCTATAACGAGAACCCACCTTAGTAATATATAAATCCTGAAGTAATAAGGTGTGTACAGTTAATGACAATGTAATACTATCAGGTACACTAAATAACAATACCTTACAAAACCTATTTAGATATTCTAATTCTAAAATTACTCGTGCTATACAAATGTGGATAGTTCCATTGATCTCTACATTACTTTTTGCGTTAATTTCTCCTTTCCGATTCACATATATAAAATGTGTACCCAAAACCCAAATATAAGTCAAGTCAAGTCAAAATTATTTATTCCATAAAAATAAAAACAATATTACAATACATTGTAAGTAAAAGGAATTGAAAGTAGCAGAGCCATCCATACATTTCAATACCACTTACATTTTTGATCGATTTCGTTAGGATACAAAGATTGGGAAACACATTTCAAGCTTAAGAATAAATAGAGGTAAGATGTCAGAGTAAAACTCCGACATCGACCCTAGGGGATTAAGCAGGTAGCAATTTATAAAGCTTACGATAAAACTCTTTCTTGAGTTTAACTGAAGGGACAAATTCTTTCGCACTACATACAGATTCTATGTTAAATACTTTAAATAGTTTAATTTCACATTTAAAAACATTTTTACAAAATAATGAAGCTGACTTTGTGTAAAACACATAGGCCTAGTTATAATAATTAATGTAAGTAAATAAGTGTTAATATACTATTTTATCAAACAGTTTGTTGATAATACGATCACGATAATAATACAAAACACACAAATTTGTAAGATTATTTAAATGAAATAAAATTTACATTTAGCCACATGGTCAAGTATATTTTTTTGACAATTGATGTTTTTAAGGTATAAGCAAGGGTACCCCTGTGAAAATAGACTAGTTCAATAGGGTACAAAACTCACCATATTTGTAGCTAAAAAATTAAAACTTTGTTGTCCTCTAGGTTGTAACTAGCCTGGGATCGTTTTTCACATTATTTCAGGCTAGACCTAGGGGTTGTGGCATTATCACTTAAATAAATTCCATTGATGATTTGGCGGGAATTCGAACCCAGGACTTCAGGGACTGAAGTGCCGCACTCTAACCACTAGACCAGCTCACCACCCCCCAAAAAATTAACCATAAAGATGATTATCATCATCGTTCGAAAAGAAAAAAGTATAAATATTAGTTTAAGACAATAATTACCATAACCAAAACTTCCAGGACCAACTTAGCTACCCCAACAAGGCTGCAATTAATAATATATCAAAATCCATTTTGTATCCCTTGAACTGTTTAGTTAGACTATAAAGGACATTGCTTATGTGCTTATGTCAACAGTTCAACAAGTAGTGATCAAACTCATGACATGTTTCGTCTATTCAAGCATTGTCAAGGGAACCTTACAGGAATGCTTTATCCAAATTAGATTCGTTAATTATATTCAAAAAAACACACATTACATGTGCAAGAAACACAATATTTAGAGTAGGCCTACTATTTTCCATTCGTGGTACGGATACTGCCTCCTTCGTATTAGAACAGTCTAAACATTATAAAAGACTTTAGTTTCTTGAACTCAGACATACAAATTGTCAGACCTAAAAATCACCACCCAAAATATGTCCATTATGTACACTACCAAAGAACATCTCTATGACACCAACAAAAAAGTATAACAACATGTAGGCGTGTATGTTTTGACGGACGCCATTTTAACGGCTTCCAGCAGTTGCTACAATTTTGATTTGGGAGCGAGGTGTCTAATGGTAGACTGTGGGACTTCGATCTAAGAGGAACCGGGTTCAAATCCCGCCAATTGCCAAGGGCGGTGAAGTTGGGTCTAAGACTCAAAGACGCCATCAGCAACAATTACAAATAATATGTATCTGTGTTTTATTTTACTCCTAACTTTTCATACTTACCCTACTCTAATATTAGTTTCTTAAACATAATTACCTTGATTTAACTCAATTCCTTAACTTCTCACTTTAGTGATAAATTACTATAATGTTTCGATTTTGTTCTGTGCAAAATGATAACAACAATCAACTATCATAACTTAGTATATTTATTTTGAAGTGTGATACGTACAACACCTCAAAAGGCGGTATGTAAAAGTATCGTGTTTGAGCTATAAGGACCTGATAGTAGCACCTAGGTTCTACGCATATAGACTTACTGAATCATCTATAAGCTTAGCTATAATCCTGTGTTAGCTTTCCTTATCTGCTGTTCAATCGAACTTTATCTAAATAACGTATTTGGGTGTTATAATGTAGGAAATTGCTTCAATAGATAAAAATATAAACATAAACTTAAATTTTGAACTTTACTGTTTAATATATATATTTTGATTTGTCACATTTATATTCTCCTAGCTAAAAATAATAATAAGCGTATTTTATTTAAAGCGGCTTTCAGTAACGATACTGTTTTTCAAAACTACTCAAGTTCATACAAAAGAAATATTACAATTATTAAAATAATTGACCTATTAAGTACCTATTAAGTACTTGTATTTACAAAAGACATTTTTGGAATTTAATCGAAAAGATTTTTCTAAAAGTTTTTTTAAAGTTTATTTTTTTATTTTTCTGACAGTTAGTTGTATTTTTGAGGAGCAAAAAAAGAAAATCCCCTTCTCCATGTTCTAATTGGACACGAGTCAAGTGCAGCAGGCCATTCTGTCTAGTACTCCTCTCTTTAACATCTCTTAGTTTTCAACTTATCTTTCAGATTAGTAGGTCTGCTAGTGGTGGTAACCCTGTGAACATTAGCCACAGCCACTTAACAAACATTCTGTCTGCACACGCAGCATCCCACTTTGCTTTCTAAAGGAATGTATGTGATCAAATTTTCAAGGCTTCGTTTTTCAAACGATTGATCAAATTAGTATGTTCAATTTACAGGCTGAAATCAAAGGCAGGTAGAGCATAGTTAACAACCGGCGTTACCAAAGCCTTCACTATATTTGTAGTTTTATATCTTCTGTCAGAATGTTTCTAAATCCTTTCAATACTCGGAGTGAGTACCTCTTGAACGATTGATTTTTACTTGTTGTGAAAATTTCAACTCCACGTCAATTGTGAGACCAAAAGTTTTAATTTCTCAGTAGCCTTCAACATCATGTTACCCAGAATTACGTTGAGATAGTGTTTGTGACTTAAATAATGCATACTGCGTTAATTAGTAAAGTGTTATAAAAAACACTTCTCAACATAGCCAGCCCATAGTTCTTGGACCACTGAGAAATTTTCATCAAATCATAGTTTATCAACTGTTGTGCTTGCAAACTATCCGTGGGCTTGGAAGAAAACAGAAGCCGCGAATCATCTGCATACGAAAACAGTGAGTAGTGAGATAATTCTTTATCCTGTCAGAAGTATAAATAATAAACAACAGGGGCCCCAGTACACTTCCTTGAGGTACTCCACAGTTCGTTGTGAGAGATTTTGAAAGAAACACCATCCACCTTAGTTCCCTGGATCCTATTTACAAGGTAAGATTGAAACCAATTTAGAGCTATTTCACCAAGGTGACAATAGAAAATAGTCAACAAAGGATTTGAAAAAAAATCCGCACATTGTTTTTTTTTCAATTGTAAACTAGCATCGTATGCACAAACTAACTATATAATATCATTATTAGAGTGTACAGCATGGAAACCGACTAAAATGTTGGTGTGCGTAGTATTTATACCAGCATATACATTTTTTGTGCCAGGGGTTATTTGAAAGAGAAAGTCCTCCGCACCTGAAATACTGCTTCCTTTTGTAATTCCCAAATACGTAAACTCATAGATTAAGATAAGACATACCACAAAACATGATGCAGCGGCATTAGCATACAATATGCACAACATAGTGATTTGTGAGATTTGAACCCGGGCCCACTGGAGAGAAGAGTATGCTCAAGCCACTGGACTAGCCATATCCAGACAATTTTTGGTTATACGTATTCATATTAAGTAACACAAGCATTTTACATCGTATGTTGTTTTAAAAAGAATTTTTAGTTTTGTACAAATAATTTAACTCTATTACTCTTTCCATGAAATTAATAAATTACATTACAAAAACAAGTCAAAAAATCATTACATGAACTCATTCAACCCCTAAAAGATAGGAATATTTTTGACGTTAATAACAGATTTCTTTGATTTAATTATGACCAAAGTCTATTAACACTAATGCTCTTAGCTTTTATGTTTAAGGGACGATTTGTGGAATTGAAACGCTTTGAAACGCTTGAGAAAATTTATTTGATAACTAAAATATTACGCATCTCAAATTTCAGGACCACTTTTAATGCATAAAATATTAAATTAGATACAATAAACCTAGTACTTCTAACTGTTGCGTACTTTTCTATAAATTGTTGGTTGTATATTTTTAGCCTTTATCCATTTCTATTTAGAAATTCTCTCAAAAATCCGACTAGGTCATAAAAGTGGTAACTGATTAGTAAATCAATTAAGTAAGTTCGGAATCACCCACTGGTAAGGAAGGACTGGTATTAGAAGCCAATGAAATACATGAATTGTCCTTCTCTTCTTTATCTGATGTTCACTATTACAGGGACCAAACTACTTTGATCAGTCCGTCCTTTAATCTCACAGGATCAGCAGTCCTTTGTTCGATTGCTTAAAAGAGATAACTGTAAGTATTTCAAAGTCGGTTCTGTAATTTAAAAATTTATAATAATGTTTAGAATAATTGTCCGACTATTTATTTAATTCCGTGATATAGCCTCAATATTAAATACACATTTTACTTCGTATTCGTCAGATATATTTTAGAATCAGACGGAAAAAGGTGTATTGTATGGTGGTTGCTATGAATCTTATATACCTACACAACAAAGATGGTTTGATATAAATTATAGTTAAAGTTTACAAATTTATAATATATGCCTAATACTTACTAATCCCTCATATTTCTCGGATCATTTTTAAATCGTTTCGAATTGTAAAAAGTGAAAATGGAATTTAACAGTTACATATTGAATTTAAAAAAGCTAGCACTAGTGGTTTGAGGTTTCTAGAGTAATTTATTACTGTAAAGTTGAAATGCTGTGCTAAAGTTACCTTACCGGTATCTCAACGTAATATCACTGTACCTAGATTTAAGTTAAAATTGGACGCAGTTAAATTTAACGTCAAGCATGACGTCGAAGCTAAACTGAAATACTTATTACAAACTGATGCGTTTTTATGCCACATTAGTTGATGCACAGTATCTAAATCAATGCAAGAAAATATTAACTTTATATAATAGGCCTAGTACAATCTGTAATCGGATAAATGATCTATGTTGAGATTTCACAAAGATATCAATATTACATCTCCTAATTAATATTATTCAGTACAGAGCTAATGTGTGCACAACAAAAGAAATACAGAAACCATCTTAATTTTGTAATACAATGATTACTCTACATTGAAACAAAATAATTTCCACACAGTCCCATTATGAAAAGTATTTTTAGGTACTGTGGCAAGCAATATTTTGAAGCATTATGATGAGTATGTTGATTACTGTGTGCAATTTGATTGCAATTAAAGATTTCTGTTAAAAGATTCAACGGCCTTCCTCCCCAATTAACTAATGAATTAGACTTTGTTGAAATAAAAAAGAGTCTTTATCCATTATGGTTCATAAAATCTGCTACAGCGTCCTTGACTATATTGGTGGCTTTACATGGACCCATGTAAATATTGCACATAATTATTAATTGCATATAATTAATAAGACCACACCAATAGTCCATTGCCTCCTCTTGCTCTGCTTAAGAATATGTATTTATATTAACAGTATACTAAGAAAAGTGTAAATGTTTGTTTTCCCTTGTGTGTTACTTCAAGCTAGTTCACCATCCAAGCAGCTAGAGAGAACTCTTATCACGCACAGGCAAAAGCTCATGTGATCATTTTGTTGTATTTATATTGTAAAGCTGCTACTGTTTCACCATTGTACAATAAAGATAGATTTGATTTTTCAGGTTTTAGTGAAGAATCGTAATATTTTTTAGCATAATTAGTTATTGTACGTTAACGAGGCTAAACATATACGACGAATAAATAAGGAATATATATAAATATGTATAATTTTTAATTTGACAAAGCCTAATATAATTTTAAGAGGTTTCTGTGAAGTTTTTGTTTATTTGTTAAGTATTTTGCGAAATTCTAGTCTTACCTAGGAATATTCTTCTTTTTGTGCTCGTTATATGCGAAGGGTTGCTGAAAAGAACTAAAAAACAACGTTTTTTATGTAATTGATGTTTTCAAAGCACAATATTAATGTTTTTTGTATTTTATCTTACTCGAGCTACCTCAATAATGGAAAAGTAATCATGGAGGTTGTAATATGTTTCATATTAACACATTGACTTGTGTTCTTTAATATGTTATATAATTTATGCCTGCCTTCTTTCTTTATTTTAATTGAACCAACATATGTTTTATTATCATTAAGATTGTAAAATAATGTCCAATAAATATACACATCTTTTTTTTGTCAAAGTCTTGTCTGTCTTTAATATTTTTTACATTTGGTGCCGAAACCCGACTTTATCATGTCAATAAGGAGATCAGAGAGGGAAAGACACCCTCCAGACAGATATACTCCAGCAATTGGGAATAACAACGACAAAACTGTTAATCTAAAGCCAAGTAAAGACCAACCATCAGTATCTGCCAAATCTAGTACTTCTTCTAGTAGACGACGATTAATGGAAGTGGAGTTGAAGAAGCTGGAAGAAATACAGAAATTGGAAAGAGCCCATGAGGAAAGAGAAATGGAGCGACAACGACAAGTTGAAGAAATGGAGCGACAACGACAAATGGAAGCTAGAGAACTAGAGCGACAGAAGCAACTGCTGACAGCGAGAGCTGAGCTTGAGTCTGCTTCAGTGTGTGGCAGTCAACAGTCAAGCCACCCTAGTAATCGATCTGAAACCAAGGTAGGACTTAGCATAAATCTTGATGATGAGGAAGAACCGCAAAGCAAGGTTAAAAGGTGGTTGAATGAAAAAGAACCGACAGTTCTTAAGTCCTCATCAGCCATCATGACCTCAGCCGTGCAAAAGCTTGCGGATACCTTCCAAAAAGCTATACAGCCTGTTTCATTTCGTCAAAAACTTCCAAGCTTCAGTGGCAAGCCTGATGAATGGCCGATATTTTTTCGGCGTATGAAAAAACTGCCTATCTTTTTAGTGAGGATGACAACCTCATAAGAGTAAGTAAGGAATTGCCTAGAGGGAGAAGCAGTTAGAATGGTTAAGTCTCTTTTTGTCTTAAGTCATAATCTTAAGTCAATTATGAAGACCTTACAGATGCGTTTTGGTAGACCAGAACTCATTTTGGAGTCAATGTTAAAAAAGACTCGTAGGCTACCTTCTGTCAAGGAAGACGACACTACAAGTCTTGTTGAGTTTTCGACAAATATTTTGAATTTTACTGCTACAGCAGAGTCATTACATCTAGAAAATTATGTATTAAACCCTTACTTACTAAATGAATGTCTCGACAAACTTCCCTATAGTTTAAAATACAGGTGGGCTGAGCATGTAAGTAATAATGCTCTAAGCAGTCCCGACTTGAAGGAGTTTTCCACGTGGTTAGAAAAACAATGCTCAATCCTGAGTATTTACTTTCGTCCTACAGAAGAGAAACTCTGGCAGAAGAAAACTGACATAAAGCCGGTTTATACCAGTTCTACCGAAGACAAACGGTTTAACTGTATGTGTTTTCTCGACAACCACGAAAGTGAACGATGTGGAGTTTTCAGGAAGGCAGATGTATCGCAGAGATGGAAAATGATTGTCGAAAAGAAACTATGTTTCTTCTGCTTTCAACGTCACCAGCTCCAAAAATGTAAAGTAAAAAAGGTTTGTGGGATAAATGGGTGCAGGTTGTTTCACCATCGTCTTCTCCATACTGACAAAATTGAGAGGTTTCCCAAACAGGACAGCGAACCGCAAAATAAAGAAATTATTAGCAGTCATGTTGTTAATAACCGTGTTCTACTAAGAGTATGTCCAGTGACATTATATGGCCCAAGTTGTCAGATCGACACTTACGCACTCTTAGATGACGGGTCAACAGTATCTTTGTTGGATTCAGCTACAGCCGATAAATTAGGCGTCAACGGTAGTATTGAACCCCTCACGACATGCTGGTCCAATGCAACCCAACATTTCGACCCAACATCCATGACTGTGAAAGTTAAAATTAAAGGGTTATATGAGGACGAAGTATTTACATTAAACAATGTACGAACCGAGTCACCATTGGACTTACCAAAACAAATGATATATACTGTCAAACTGAAAAAGAAGTGGTCTCACTTACGGTCAATTGGTCAACCTTTACCGTCAACAAATTTGAAACCTACAATACTTATAGGTCAAGACAACTGTGACCTTATTCTAGCAAGGAAAATAGTTGAAGGTCCTCCAAACTCTCCAGTCTTGTCTTGGAGCCGTTTAGGCTGGACATTGCACGGTAAATGTCATGAACACATTGGGCGAGTAGATAGTCAATTCACTTTAACGTCTTTTGAAAGTGAAAAACTTCATGATATTATCAAAGATTCTTTTGAAATCGAGAATTATGGCGTGTCCCTAGTAGAAGATGACAATGTGAAATCAGTTGAAGACGAAAAAGCCCTCAAGATTTTAGAAGATACGACCAAAAAAGTAGGGGATAGGTATGAATCCGGCCTACTATGGAAGTCAGAAGACTTTAAATATCCACCGAGCTATGAAAATGCGCTGAAAAGGCTTAAGGGTATTGAAAGGAAGATGGCAAGAGACAAAAACAAATGTAAAAAATATTAAAGACAGACAAGACTTTGACAAAAAAGATGTGTATATTTATTGGACATTATTTTACAATCATAATGATAATAAAACATATGTTGGTTCAATTAAAATAAAGAAAGAAGGCAGGCATAAATTATATAACATATTAAAGAACACAAGTCAATGTGTTAATATGAAACATATTACATCTTTTCCCCTCCAACGGTAAGGACTGCAACTTTAGTCAGAGGCCGACGATAAGTTCCTTTTGATGTTGTGATGTCTACTATTCGTACTTGGCCATCGTGACCTGGGTAGACAGCCGAGATTCGGCCAAGGGGCCATGTATTTCTTGGGCAGTTTTCGGGTACCTCTGGCACACGTAGATATGAAACTGCTGCATAGCCTCTTCACTAGCATCGACAAACATATGGAGTTCAACTTTTTCAATTGTTTTGACGTCAAAATAGCATCGAGGTATGGTGAAGCTCTGCAGACATTTTACTTCTTGTAGCCAGTCTTGCCATTTTTTACTAAGTTCTCTTGAAAGAACCTCGTCCCACGTTATGTTTGTTCGCCAAAAGTCTTGAACAAGCATTCTCCCTTTTATAATAGTAGGTACAACTAATCCAAATGGATCGAAAATGGACATAGCTCCTCTTAAAACTTCACGTTTGGTCGGATACCATGTTTCACCTAACTGTACCTTTTCGGCGTTCCGGTGAAATGAAAATTGGTCAGTTTCAGCATCCCACCACATTCCGAGGATACGTTCTGTAGCTAGACGACTTTTAGGTTGCAGCTGTTTTGTAGAGTTTGCCTTCAAATCTTCCGGCATTTCAAGTAAAATTTCTTTTGAATTTGACAACCAGTTACAGATTTTAAAACCTCCGGACTTGTGAATTTCTGTTATCTGTTGTATTCTAATTCTAGCTTCTTCTTCTGTATCAGTAGAGTCTAGTAGATCGTCCATGTATTCACTGCAGAGGATCGCTTTACTTGCCTCTGGGTAAATTTGTAGAAACCTCTTGGCGTTGCTGTTTACTACATACAAGGCAGTACTCGGGGAACACGTTGATCCAAATATCATTTCTTCCATGATATAGGTATCTGGTTTGTTGTTCGGATCTTCTCTCCATAGAAACCTTTGCGAATCGACATCTTCTTTTCTGATACGTACTTGATGAAACATTTCTTGTATGTCACCTGCGATCACAAATTTTCTTAATCTGAATTTGAGAAGTACTGCTGGCAGAGGGTTCAAAAGGTCAGGACCACTAAGCAAACCATCATTGAATGACACACCATTCGCTTCAGCAGCTGCGTCAAATACTAACCTCAGTTTGTCAGGTTTGTTTGGATTTATTACCCCAAAATGAGGCAGATAATAAGTCCGGTCATTTATAACATTAGCTTCGTCATCACGTAGTTTCTGATGTAACCTTTTTCTTCATAGTCAGTGATCTTGGC
This sequence comes from Macrosteles quadrilineatus, assembly GCF_028750875.1. Taxonomy (NCBI): domain Eukaryota; kingdom Metazoa; phylum Arthropoda; class Insecta; order Hemiptera; family Cicadellidae; genus Macrosteles; species Macrosteles quadrilineatus. Next base: position 48,150,770 of record NW_026542599.1, read on the forward strand.
TTTGTATTTGTTATGAAAGTTTTTGTCTCTTGCCATCTTCCTTTCAATACCCTTAAGCCTTTTCAGCGCATTTTCATAGCTCGGTGGATATTTAAAGTCTTCTGACTTCCATAGTAGGCCGGATTCATACCTATCCCCTAATTTTTTGGTCGTATCTTCTAAAATCTTGAGGGCTTTTTCTTGTCTCAAGTCAAAATCTTAAGTCAATTATCAAGACCTTACAGATGCGTTTTGGTAGACCAGAACTCATTTGTAAGGTCTTGATAATTGACTTAAGATTTTGACTTGAGACAAAAAGAGGCTTAACCATTCTAAATGCTTCTCCCTCTAGGCAATTCCTTACTCTTATGAGGTTGTCATCCTCACTAAAAAGACAGGCAGTTTTTTCATACGCCGAAAAAAATATCGGCCATTCATCAGAGGTATAAATAAAAATGTCAAGATTTATAATTTAAAACGTATTTATTACAAAGACACGTAAAATGAGACAACATATATTTATTTTGAGCTAAACAATAGTTATATCGATACAGCAAATCACACTAGACACGCGTATAATTATTTACAGTAATTTTAGAACTTAAAGATCGCAATATACCTGGAATAAATTAGAAGACTTTTTATTTTAAGGTAAATAGGACATGTAATTCATTCAACGAGACTTTTCTTAAAATAATATAAACTCGTAATATTGATTGAATCACTCACTCATTCAAGACTCTTTTTAAACTTTCAAATAACTAGGTAGTTTGTAGTTTTTAAAAGACTCAAACCTAGTATAATAAAAAAATATTTAAAGTGTAACTTAAAAATATACACCCCATTATAAATTAATAAACTTTAGTAACTTAACTATGTTTTTTATTCTATGGAACCGTTGTATTTTTTTGACTTTGAGTATATACAAACTGAATTGTGAGTACAAAATTGCTGTAAATTGTGTGCCAAAATATTCGAATCATAACTATACTGTCATGGGATTTTTAATGAATGAATAATTATTTACTTTTAAATCAGTTTTTGGACGGTGTTTATTAGTTTGTTTTTATAACTATTTACTTTAAACTGTTTTGCAGAACATAAATAAATAGCACAAAATTTAGCTTTATGCATAACAAGATTTTTAATTTATAATGGTGTAAACAATCATCTTGAGAGAAGAATATATGGCCATAGAATAGTTTACTGTTTAACACCATTACATTATAGGCCTAATTAAAATCTATGTTTGAAAAAGTAAGTCTTACAACCGGATAAGTCAATCATATAAATTTATCTGCATAGAACAATAACTGATTCAATCTCAGCTATAATATTAGCAATGTGTTGTTACTTTTTCATTGATAAGTTGTTTAAGTCAACATAAAAAAGCTCGTTAAGAAATGATGTCTATATTTTTTTTTTGCTTATACATTACTCTTTAAAATTAGGCCAAGGGATTTTCCATCCCTTTTGAAGAATATGTTTTGAAGAATATGATCAGGAATGTTAAGCAGCTTAAATGTATACTATTGATAACTTGTATCTAATCTTTGTGTTTTGATTTAATATGTCAGCAGTTTATTTTCGCCTGGACGTTGATTGAAATACATATCAACACTAAACATGTTTGGAAAACTTCATAAAACATTTTACGATTTTAGTAACTGATTAAATTAATTTTTCAGTTACCAATGCAACTAGTACCAGTCGTTGGTGGCATTTCATATCGACTTACCAACATATTTGTATACTTATTTCATTCATATTATATTTACACAACACAGCATTGACAAACTTTAATTAGTCTTAAATATGGCACGGTTAAAGCTACAAATAACTCTTTGGAAGGTATTTAACGTAAATAAGGTTAACGTTAAACTTACGTCTAATAATTTTTTAAAATTAGGTAGGCTAGAGGTTGACTAAGTTTGAAATAAGAATTTGAATATTTCTTGTTCGTACTAAAAAAATACACAATTTAGGCTTAAAAATATTCTTAACAAAGTTGTATCTACCCAATTTATAACGATTTTAACCTACATAGGATTCTATATCAACTAATCATAAACAGCTATTTAATCACATATTAAAATTACAAAATAGAAAATCTCTTCGCTTAAACTACCATAACCCTATAAAATAAATCACAGGTAACTATGAAAAATCAAATAACAATAAACAAAAACAACAGTGGAACGTACAATTGGAATAAGTGAAGTTATACAGTTATTTATTATATTTCATGAAAGCTTTATCGTTAGTTGGCACAAAATTTACAGGTGTAGGAAGAAACAAATTTCTGGAAGAATTTGTTTCTACAGTATGATCTGTAGGGAATGTTCAAGCTAAAGTTAAAGGGTATAGTTCTAAAATTCTAATTCTAATATGACTTTTGAAAGTTAAAAAAATCTTTCATGTATGAACATGACAGTTATTGTACAAAGCGATTTACAAAAATGTCAAGAAACTTCAGCAGTAAAACTATATGAAGGTCTTATTAAAACTACTTAATTGAAAGTATTTAATTATAAAAATGATTCAACTAGGAACAAAACTATTACAAGGGACATAATAAACTAAACTTATCTAATGTGCCATTCGCTTATCTTAGTCTGAATATTGTGCATTTACCAAAATATTGAAACATATAATTTTAGGTTTTATGCATACAATTTATGCTTAGACAATTTATACATCTATACAAAATTACATTAATTTGAGAATTTACAGGGAAATTTACCAACTAAAATATAATCTTCAAACTCAAGTAAAAACTAGTAAGGACCTAAAGTTCCATTTTCATGGTGCACTATGATAATTTAGGTTAAATTATTCGTTAACATATATAAAAACATGTTGGAAACGTGGATTTCCTTTAAAAAAATATACTTGGAAGAGTTATTTCTTGGCACAATCATCAATGAATTGGCTGTGGTAGATTTAGTCACTTGTTCACTGGTGCTCTTTGGGCTGCTTTGATGCAGATTATACGTAGTCGTTGGTGCCCGGACTCGTCAACGGCTCCTGCGCCTAAGGAAAAACGTTAAAATAAATATATTAAATACATGATAGACAAGAATCCCAACATTATGGGATATCAGAAAGTATTTATGGTACATTGAGCTTCATATTAGAATCCTCAACTTATTTTTATGATTTTCATAATGAGCTTTAAACACCGAAACCTAATTTAGTAAATCGTCAATGTTATCACCTTAACCATTAATTTCCAAGACATATTTAGGTTTTACGTTGGTAAAATTAAGTCGTTCTCAGATGACCTACAGATGACCTATAGATGATTTATTGTTGATCATGTGCTCTGATTGGTATGAAGTTAATAAGTATGAATCAAGCAACATATATAGTAAAAGAGTGGGATGGATTAGAACAGTTTCCCAAACAAAGATTCTTACCTGTAATGTAAATCTAGCTTAGATACTAACAAAAAGAGGAAACCTTTAAATATGAAATAAAACTTTTAGCGTTTTGAATTATTGAGAAGTCATATTTAGCACCGAACCTACAAACGTTCTACAGAACTATTAAAATATCGAATATTTAAAAGTAATCTTCACAACCATCTATTTAGGGAATTGGGTACTAATTATTATTAATCTCCAAAAAACTAATTCCACCACAACACCGTATTATTTTACGTTATTCTATATTGCCTTTCAGTATGCTTAACTAGTTTTTTAAGTAACCATTTTCAAAAGACTAGGTAGCTTCGAACTCTTTGAATGAATCAATATTGAAAGTATTCTAGTTGTATTCACGTTATAGCCACAATATAGGCATAAAGTAACAATATAAATACCTGAGAATCACATTTCATAAAGATAATTTTGAATTGACCAAACAATTAACAAGTAATTAATAAAAATCTCAACCAGTCTTTAATCTAACGTGTGCAGTACGTAAACAATTTAGTTTTTAAATACTCTTAATTAAATATAGGTATATATTTCCACAAAATTTTGCTAGTAAAACATTTCATAACAATCTAAAAGGTTTAAAACTTCATGCCACATCACAACATTTAACATCGCTTTACATTTGAAACTTACCAAAAAATCATTAAGAGCCTGCATGGAAACATTATATAGTAAGCTTTTGCTCTAATGAACATCATTTCAGTAGGTTAGAAATTTACATCCAAACAGTTAAAATAGATTCAATTAGTCATAAAAGATAAAATCAAACATGACCTGACAAAGTAATCAATAATTTTAGACTTTTTGTGAAATTTATTCTTGCAACACAAGACGGACATTTTGTAGCTAAATAAAAAAATAAAACCAAGAATACATTATACATAATAAAAGCCTTTTTTTGTTGTAGTTTTCAAGTGAAATGATGTGTGTGTAAATATTTGTATATGTAATAGTAGTTACGAGGGCTCGTACCTTAAATTTTCCACTCGTATCGTTAACTTTATCTACGCGAGTTACGTACACTACTTTACCTACGAGAGTGTTTTAATTACTAAAAATAAGTGTTTACCGGACGAGTTACGTACGATAGTTTACGCCATACTACTAAATCTGTACAAATTCTTAACATATTACCACCAACTAAAGGACTAAAAATCACTAATGTTTTTGTTTATAACCATTCATTGCTACCCAAATACAGTGTAAACAGCTGATTGGTGTCCAGTAGTACGTAATGAAACCCCATTTGATTAAGCTGGCTTTAAACAGCTGTTTTCTGGACTATATCCTTGCGTGGGAAGTTCGTCAAAATAGTGTAGTGTGGCGTAAATCGATATTCAGCATTTCTTTTGAAGTTAACACACATTGAAGGTGTTTTTTCCTTAAATGTTTATAAAAGGTTTCACAGAATTATATAAGTTTTTTTCCACGCCTGCAAACCTTAAAAAAGTACGTAAATAATTTCCGTACTATTTCCATAATCTTTCGTAAGCTCATATTAACCCACACAATTAAAAATAAACATAATATAATGTTTGGTCCACAGTTTTTTCAACCAACCTCTTCTCCAACCGTGGACGGGTAGATGCGGGTGGGCTGATACTGATTCTTCTCTAAAGAGAATTGATCCTCTGTAGTCTTTCTGTATACAGGGTTGTCGAAGTTCATACTGGTTACATTGCGATGTAGGTAATGCCGGTACACCGCTAGGGCGATCTGAAAAAGTAAAAGTAATTTCTCAAATGTCTAGCAATATAATATGTACATATCTCCTATTGTAAGTCTTCTAACATAAATACAATTGTGTCTGTGTTCTGGGTAGTTCAGAGGAGATAGTCCTCGTCGTCGAGGTATCAGGAGATTATTACCGTTTTGACACTCTAAGATCAGTAGCTTTTTGATGCTTTAACAACTGAGCCAGCTGTAATAATTAGGTCTCTATGGCCCACGCTAAATAGCTGATATTGATGAGTTACAAAGAAAGTAAATAATTCAACATCCCTTCACTAATCTCCGCTTTTATTCAAAATACACTGACATGTCGATGTCGTAATGATAGGTTCTAATCTAAGATAGATTTACCAATGACCTTTCAGCTTCCACTCTATAAATTGTCTGTTATACTCAAGGACAGATTGTTCAATTTTGGTAATAGTGACTCCCATGTAGTCATAATCTTAGTAGAAATCATAGCACAAATTGTATTCTTCTACCATCCTCCTTAAAAAGGTTTCCACATTTAATAGTAATTATTGAAGTGGTGAAACTATTTTAGTTTTATAATAGTTCATAACCACAGTTTCAAAAATACTTTAAAAATGTAGTTTGTGTAATAAATAATAGGCTAATTTAGAATTAAAAGACACACAGTTACATTTTAAAACCAAGCAAAGCTGCGCAATTATTTTTTGCAATTACTGTTAAATAAACTTAACTATCCAGGAAACATGGGACTTTTACAACATCCGTACACAGTCAGCATATTAATAATCTGTCTGTCTTTACGATTTGCGTTTGTGCACAATTTTGACCCTGTTGGTGCAATATAAACTACTTATTTTGAAAAATATTATAGAACCGTTTATTTAACTATTACTCACCAGTGACACAAATATAAGAACCACCGTGACAACAGCGATGACGACCATTGCGATCATGCCATCATCTGGCTCTTCTGGAATTGGCAAATCTTTGGGTGTCTCATTCTCAATCTCTTTGGTACTTGCTGTTAACAAAAGAATTAGTTTGTGAGCAAAACAATCTTTTAAACTTTTCGTGATATTATGTAGGCAAAATGACAAATGAATATCAACAAAATTTAATGTGTTGTTCGAGATATAATTACGGAAATTGTTCATTACGACAATGAAAATCGAAGTTTTAGCCACGTTTTGAGATTGGGAAGTTTGTAATGTTTTTTACGTACTTGTTTAATTTGTTATATTATTTTTACTTAAATTTGTTATCTAGACTAATAACGTACTAGCCATAAGCGGATGTTAAAGTAGGCCAGCTAATTAATTTTGTAACCATACAAACTTTGTTATATCTTGTTTGATATATTTAATTATAATGTGATATGTAACGATTCTCAAAATTATGAAAACTACTGTATTGTAACATGTTAAAAGGACAACACAAATATTTTCTTTGGAATCTGATTTCATCATCTGTACAGGTGATAATACTAATTTCATAATTAATTGCCTAAATGTTTACAAGTAGGCATACTTAAAATATGTTATATTGGTAAACTTTTAAGACATAATAATATACATGCCGACTTAACCCACACCAGAATATACTTAAAAAATATGTAAAAATAAAATAAATACATCTTCACGCGGGAAAGAGTATTTAAGAAAGGAGGCCATTTTAATTTATACAATATCATAACCGGTTGGAGTGGTTTAAACCAATAGAGCTAGCAAAGGCATATACACCTTTTATACATGGTGTAAAAAAAAAAGTGTAGTGGTCTGTGTAGGACCCAATTTTACAAACCAAAATAATTCGAAAATGCCCTTTAACACTTATATTTGTTATTTCCAGGCCGTCATTGTAAAACTGTAATACACATTTTTGACTTATTTTGTTAGTAAAATTGGGTCCTTTGTAGGGTACTATACATTTTATGACACACTCTATGTACGTAAAAGTTAAAATAAATTAAATAGGTACAATTATTATAAGTCCAGTCGTGTAAAGCTCTAAGTCTAAAGAAACATTTACAGTATATTCATATTCATAATGTAAATTAAATACAGTATAAAAAATAATTTTTACCCACCGTAGATCCCTATAAAAACTATATGGTATTTCAAGTACAGTACTATTGTTGCACATACGATGTTTTTATTAAATCTGAATACTATTAGTTATTAATAAATTTTATTCGGAATATATTTATATTGAAATGTAAGAATATTTGGTTGGAATTCCTTAGATCTATCTATTCTCATGAACGGGAAGCATGTGGATAACTTACATAGGGAAATAAAAACTTTATGTTATCGAAAAATTAAAAACCATAATAAAAAAGAGAAAAATAACAAGAGAAAAATTAGGAATATTTATATATGTGAAATATATAATCATTATATGAAAATATGAATAATGGATAAATGAATCTATTTCCCTTCTCACAAAACCCTTTATAATCATAATAATTATTGTTGAGAACTTTCTCAACAATTAAAATATATTAGTTATTATTCTTGTTTTTATATTTTGACTATTTTCAATCATTAATCATGCGTTCATCCATCCTTTGTAAAAAGGGGTTTTCATTAAATAAATGAATAGTCGCATTATTGGTTAACTGATATAAACCACGAACTGTTTACAATATTATAAATGAACAAACGTATGGACTTATTAGATTGTAAGACAATAAAGAAGGCATACTTATAATTCAAATTAGTTTAGAATAAGTTTGAAAACCTTTAAAAGTATGGCAGAATAGTAATTTAAGGGCCTATAAGCCAAAGATATATAGCCTTTCTTAATTATACAAAACTATTTACAGAATCCATCTTATTAATTAAGGTTAGTTGGGAAATTAGAAAGTTAGTTGAAAGCATGAAACTCGTGCAACACATTTGAATAAATAATTTAAGCCAAATTGAAATTAAAGTTTCATATAATAAATAATAAGAAACAACCTTAAAGTAGTTGTAATTATAACGCTTGATATTTAATGTTGGCTCCACGATAAAATTATAATTAGAAGGTTTATCTCTTTTTGGAGTTTCAACTTGAGCTATCATATTATTTTGTCAGGAATTACATTTTATTTTGGAATTGACTTAGCAAATTTAGTTGATTTATGTAGTTGAATTGTCTAAGGGGTTTACTTTAAAACCACAAGTTGCATAATTGTGTCTCCTTAACTAACAAACAAATTGCCATCGGTAAAAAATAATATACCGTACTGTCGTAAATATTATTCGTGACAAAATATATTCATTGTGTATTTATTTTTATAAAACATTAATATATTTAAATATTGACATTTTCGAAGTAGAGTGTTCAGAAAAAGCAGCGAGGAAGAAGAAAAGCTCACACATTCGGCAGGTGTACTCACGAACTAATGTAACATTCAGTGAAGGTGTCGGTTCTGGGATGATGGTGGTAGGAACTGAAAGAAGAATTTCGTTAAGACTTCGTTGGTTTTTAAACTACTGTGTAAGGTATTTTCTTTCTCTTATAAAACGGGTATTTTGATTAGATGGGATTTTTGTTGCCACCTTTTTTTCATCAAAACAGTTGACAATATATTGGGTGAACAACTTAACTTTGCCTCTATTCATATAAAAACTATAATAAACTATAAAATGGGTAATTACAATACACAGCATATCGGGATCTGAAATCTAATTAATCCCTTCCTTACACACACATTACTAGTAACAATACACAAAACCCAACCTTTTATACATTACAGAGTGGCAGTCAGCAGTCAAGTCATGATATAAAAAGCAAAATATAACCAATCCCATTGTTGGAAGCCATATTGGAAAAGGGCGGCCATTTTTGAAAAAGCGCAATTCATAATTCATTATATCATAACAAATAATGAATACCTCCGTTTAATGTTTTCCTTTAATTTAATGCTTCTGAGATACTTATGGTGGCAAAGTTAAGTTGTTTGTCTGTAATTTTGCAATCTAATTTCTAATTCTAATTTGGCAAGCATTTGAAACAGATTTGGCCAAAATATTATGATTTTATTCATGTTATATTCATGTTATGTCTTATCATAATTGTTAATAATTTAGTAACTAAAAAATAAACAAAAGGAAAAACAAACAAAACGTATAAAATAGGTTTAAAATTGAATAGGTGAGTCGGAGTTTGGGTCAAAGGCAGCAATGTAGTGGTACCTGCCACTACTTTTTAACAGTACACTTCGCCCTTGCACCCCTTTTATGCTGGATATGTTCAGAACACAGGTGAATGGCCTGAGTGGGCGGGAAAATGCAAGGTTATAAGAACTACAATTTTATTTTGAAACACGCTTTTACTAACTTACTTACACCTAAAAAAAACTACGGCGTTTTCCCCTTGTTAATATTATAAAAAAATTTATATTTCATTTCTTGGCCTCTTTTGTTTTTATTTGTGTTTCCTTTTTTAATTGTATACCTTTAATATCTTTAATATCTTCAAATTTATGCTAACAATTTGTTGAATTTTCACCACTGTTCTGTTTTGCCTTTCAAATTTAGGTACCAACTTAGATTTTTAACAGTGAACTAGACGTATTATTGATACCAGGCTTAGCTAATTATTTTGGTTCAAAAAGTCCACCTTTCTTGCGTTAGTCGACCCACTCCCAGAGTGTAAAAATGCCTTTGTAAAACGTTTCAGCGTTAGATTCGTCAGCACATTAAATGTTACGATACTTACGATCCTCAGTGCACATAAGACCGTCTGCCATGAGTACAAGGCCGTCAGGACACGCGCAGGATATCTTAGGTGATCTATTGTTGATTTGCGGCGCAGGCAGACACAAATGTGAACAATGGCCGTTGACAGCAGCACAGTAGTTAACACCGTCAGGTTGCCTGTAGGGGTGGTACACGTGAAGGACCATGGGGTGCTGGAGCTGTAAGGGAATGCAATTATAGGTTGTATTTATAATGTTTTTGTTTATGAGCTAAAATGCGACGAGAAGAGAGAAGGAAAGAAAGGAAATGGACAACGGAAGATTAGAAGATAAAGGTAAAGAGCGGGATTTGATTATTTTGATAAATAAAGGTAGAGTTTGGTGATGAGAGGATAAGAATAAAATAATATACTGGAAAATCATAGGATGAAGGTTTGTGTTTATTTTATGTTCCGATATTTACAAGGAAGATAAGCGGGGATTGGTAAAAGTGATATATGTAGATCTGCATGCAATCACGGAATGCTGGTGTTATTGGGCTAATAGAAAGAAGCATATTGAAGGAGAAACTGCTGGTTAAAGGACAAACAGGTATTTCGTTTCATGATCTATAGCTTAGTATAAATACATACTTGTGTGTCCAAGCTAATATTTTTAGTTAAAAGATCAACATGAAGGGATACCATGCAAAATTTGAATAATTGAAATACACATTTAAAATAAATGATTATACAACTATGAGACATTGATGAGAGAATAAAAAAGTTAAATGAAAAACAAAATAAACCAAACAATTTGTAGGTGTGCAGCTATTGCATATCAGTGGGTGCATATCCAATTCCAAATGTTTCAAAACGATATTCCAAATTGATACCTTTTTGTTTTGATTAAAGTACATATCCTACAAAAACCCAACAAAACATGAACAACATACTAATATTATGTTAAGAATTTGTTTTACAAAAATAAAGTAATAGATAGTCCTTCAGTTGACACATTGGAAGGCATGGATTAAACTGTTTAAGCATAGCCTTAAGTTTGAATCTTACGTAATATTCTGTATATACTTTACCATGTGTAACGCAGTTATTGCATTAACCCTGCTGCCATTGAACTTGTTGGCGCGAAAGATGGCTTGTTTGTCCCAGTCCGTCCAATAGACGTGGTCTTCGAACACACTGATGGAGAATGGATGATGGAGGAACTCAGGAGATCTCAGAACCTTGAGTAACAATCATACTGTTAGTAAAAATAATTTTACTTTTCAAGAACAGAGAATAATTGTTATCTTACTCATCTATGAGGACATGGAATCTGTCAAAAAAGTTAATTTAACATATGTGAGCTTTTGGGTAGTGAGAGAGTTACGTTGTATTGAAGTTTCGGTTTAATCTAAATTTCTTAAAAGCACAAAAAATAACTACACGTTAACGGTAAAAAAGCTTAATAACTAAAATACAATAACAAATATACTAACATAACTTAATTTTTAATTTAAAAAAAAATTTTAGCAATTATTCTCTTGATTTTTATTGTCTCTTTGTTTTCAGATTTTTTATAAAAATATTAAATCAATACAGATTTAACAATTATATAATGTGCATATTTACTTATTAGAATACAACATACCACTTAATAACTGCATCTTTAGGTAAAGCATTTGAATTTACATAAATATTTGAATGACAGTTTTGTTGGCACATATACAAATAAATAAAGGTAATTTTGATGGTTCTAATAGATGAATGAAATTATTTTGAACTTTTACAGTATTATATTCGTAAATAGAAAATTGTATTTTCACCGAACAGACTTTACTTCCTTGCCTCTGGTTCCCAGCATTACCAGCTAGAGTGATTGGATTCAAACCTAAACATAATTAAGGTACCACACATGAACTACTGAACCATTCTGGCCTAACAATTTTAGCCTAAAACATAAAGTAAATATTTACTCGCATTGTACTTACTTGTCTGCGAGCTGCACCGTCGTAGTCACAGGACGAGATCATGTTCAACTTGGCGTCCACCCAATAGACCCTGCGTCTTACCAGGTCCAGAGTGAGTCCATTGGGCCACTTGATGTCGTAGGAGACGATAGTTTGTCTATGAGAGCCGTCCAAACCAGCGCGCTCTATCTTAGCTTCCTTACCCCAGTCGGTCCAGAACATCCAGCTGAAAGTTTTATCATGTTTACTTCTTTCCTTCACACACTAGAATGCGAGGCTGAATATCGCAGAGCCGTGACACATTACTTCAGGCTAGTTCTAAACTAAAACTCGCAACTAAAACTATCACAACTAAAATTTTTGTTTAGTAGGATTTGAACCTGGGACCTTACGGAACAAAGCCACGTGCTTTGGCTCATGAGAAATATACCAAATTACTACCAAAATGTTTCATAATTAGAATGGTGAATAATAGCTAACAATTTCTAAAATGTGTAAAAGAATGTTTTTTCTCACTGTGAAATAAGTGTACGTGTTTATGAAAGCGCATTTTAGTGAAACTTTGGACCTTGGGTAAATATATTTCTTATGCTAACTTATTATTCATGGGTTGTGGAAAAGTTTAGCTGAGTGTTATGAATAAGTAATGCATAAAAGGTATGTAGACAAATTCAGAAAAAAATTGAAAATATTTAAACTTTTAAATGTGGTAGGTAAAAATATTTATTCGGGCAGGTTATTTACATGTTGCCCCCAAATAACATTAAACAAATCATTTTTTTAAATTATATTTATTATCATCAGCTCTGTTATAATCCCTCAATAATCAACCTAACAATAATTGGCTACTACAGTATCAAACTGACTTTAGTGTCGACGTAGTTTTTGAGAATGTTGCCCATTTCATTCTGAGAAAAATCAATACACTTTGAAAGTGGACACAACACTGTTATTCATTGGCTTTTTAGAATGCCCCCTATTATAAATATAAAGCTATAACCAAGCAATATACCAACCAAGTAATAGATGCTATTATTTATGCTCAGGACTCGCAACCCTTTTCTTCCCTTTTTTTGGTTATCCCTAACGTGTACTTTCTGTGTATAAACATCTAAGTGCGCCCCTATGTACTTGGTGATATAGTGATGAACAAAATTCAACTCACCCCTCTAGCGGGTTGACGGCGATTGCTCTAGGCTCCTCCAGTCGGTCTGTGATGAGAACTCTCCTCATGCTTCCCTCAAAGTTGGCCAACTCTATGGTGTTCTTGCCAGAGTCTGTCCAGTAGATATGGTTGTAGATCCAGTCCACAGCTAGCCCGTCAGCTGTTGTCATCTCTCCACGAATCACAACGGTTCTGTCACTACCTTCATCTATTGGAGCTCTGGGGAAAATTTAAAATATTTTAAAAAATATTTGATTAGTCGGGAATTTCATACAATTACATGTAAGTATGACAAAATACGAGTTTTACCATTGAATATTAGTCAAAAGTTTTACTTTTTTTTACTGTTCAAACTAAAATTACCAAGTACCTATTCGTTTACTTTCTGACATTTTAAAACAATTAATTTATCTTGAACTATGCAAAATCTCCCTAAACTAGAGGTGTATTTTATTTTATTGAATGAAAAACATGTGAGTATTGCATAAGATTAAACTATATTGAAAAAAAGAAGTTTTAACGACTGTTACTGTAATTAAACTCTTTTACTTAGAGGTGAATGTCATCTAAACATTTAAAATATTATAGAAATAATGAAAATGGATACGGTTTAATATTTTCATGGAGACTAATGTTAGTAACATTTAATTTTTATGCTACATACGTAACCATTTATCAACATATTTTTAACAAGTTACAGAAAATAGTACCTATGAGCACCATTCTAAAAAAACTGTAATATATGAAAACTAGAATTTTGTAGACTGTATACTCACTATATTAATGCATCATGACTTGATTTGAAAAGATTAGATCTTTATTTCTTAGTGGGTTCTGAATGTACAATACTTTTTAAAATACTGATAATTATTAATTATTCTTGTGCAAGTGGGAAAATAAGAAGGTTTACTCGGCCAAAGAATAAACACTCATCAAAGACGTTTGAAGGATGATTAAACCAGAGATAACGTAGAAGTATATATCTTAAACATGTTTAGCCTCTGGATCACGTAATATTCTAATAAAAAGGTTAAATACCTGTAGTACTGTCTGTGATCCTGGAATTTAGGTCAGCGACCCAGGTTTCGAACCTAAAGGCTCATTTTCAAGCTGGTTACCAGAGTTAAAAACACATAATCCTCTTCATAACTGTGGAGAGTCGTTATAACACACAAGACACGAACACGAAAACAATAAACATTAAACAAAATTGGCCAATTATAATACTGGTACGGTAGCGTGCGTGGTGTAGCCGGCAAAAGATGAGTCATGACTGGGCACGCGTACGCGTCGATGTCGGAGCGTGACGTATGTGCCCCCTCCCACTCCCGTTGTCTTTGTCAGATCCTCGCCTTACACTGACACTGCCATCAATCATATCTATTGCAGTATTGTAAATTAAATTTGACTCGAAGGATAATTTTTCATTGAGCAGATGGGTAGGACTGTTTTTAGATGATCGGTATATTTCAAACTCTTCGATGGTGTTCATATGCTTGCCTTTTCTGCAGTAATGTAATATGTCCAGATTGGTATCTATGTCGGTGTAATTATAGTTTGTGTCAATCAGATGGTTTGCGAATGCAGATTTGGTAGATTTTTTAGGCAGGTGTTCTTTGAATCTTTGCGTAAACGAACGAGCTGTTTGTCCAATGTAGTAGCTGGGACAGTCATTGTATTTAATTTTATAAATTCCTGTCTTATCAAAATTAGCAGTGTTTTGTACAATTCGTGGTTTTAGGAGATAAGATAATTTATTTGACGTTTTAAATGACATTTTAAAATTGTTCTTAGTCATTTCAGATTTAAGGCTATTGTTCAATACTGTGCCATATGCCATTTTCAGTGGAAACGTATTTCTGCATATCTTTTGACACCTTAGGCCTACTTTCATTTTTATGTTTAATTACTATCTTGTCTATGATGGAACTTTTATATCCATTAGATACAGCTATGTATTTTATGATGTTAAGTTCCTCGTTATAACTATCTTCATTAAGAGGTAGAGAAATAAGTCGGTGAACAAAGCTATTGTATGCAGCCATTTTATGACTGTACGGGTGATGAGATGAAGAATGGATCGTTTGGTCAGTTGTGGTTGGTTTCCTGTAAATATTGAAAGTGAAATTGTTGGGATGTTTGGTTATTGTTACGTCCAAGAAATTAAGCTTGTTGTTGTTCTCTTCCTCTAAAGTAAACTTTAAATTCTTATGGATGGAATTGAGATATGAGTTGAGGATATTAAGCTGTCTTATGTTACCATTAAAGAGAAGGAACGTGTCATCGACGTAGCGGCAATAGAATATTATCTTATCTTTCTGGCGGTTCTTATCAGACCATAGGTGTTCTACTTCGATTTTGTTTAAATGTAGCTCAGTTAGTACACTGGACAAAGGAGATCCCATGGCCATGCCTTCGTTCTGGATGTAATATTCATTATCAAACATAAAATAGTTCTGTTTTAATACTGCTTCGGTTAAGATTAACAATTCTTCTTTAGCGTGATCTGATAATGTGGAGTTTTTATCAAGATTATTCCTTAGAATATTTATTGTTTCGTTGATTGGAACATTAGTGAACAAGTTAACAATGTCAAATGAGGCCATGTTGTATCGTGGGTTGTAATTGATTTTTGATAACTTGTCGACCAACTCTAAGGTGTTTTTAATGGAATGGCTATTCTCTAAGTTAGTTTCTCTACGAATAATTTTGTCGAGAGTCTTAGCTATTTTATAAGCGGGCGAAGGGGTGAAGTTAACTAAAGGCCTGATCGGGATATTAGTCTTGTGGATCTTCGGCAAACCACGTAAAATTGGTGATTGTGGTTTTGTAACTTTTAAGTATTTAATTTCGTCTCAGTTAAAAGGTTGGTGCTGAGTGAAATAATTTTGTTTATGTCCTTTGAAAACGAGGAAGTTGGGTCATGGCTTAAAAGTTCAATGTTGTTATCGTTAATGAAGTTGTGGACTTTGTTGACATAATCATCCTTGTTTAAGATAACAATACAATTCCCCTTATCTGCTTTGGTGATAACTGCGTTGTTTTCTTGTAGTTTATTTTTGATTGAAGTAGCCGTAAATGACAAGTTCTTATATTTTGCGGCATATTTATTTCTTGGAACAGGGTTTTTTAAAACATTCTTAATTTTATTTGAAATGAGAACTCGTGAGATGTCACGGGCCTCAGTGGATTCAAGGTGTTTTATTGTTGTTTCGGCATTAAGGAGCTCAGTTATTAAACTATTTTTCCTGCTGTCTGGGAAGTTAAAATTCAAGCCTTTGTTTAGTAGGCTCATTCCTGAATCATCGAAACTGATGTTGGTATTGTTTACGACTCTAGGATAAAATTTATGGTTGCATTGTATAATTTCTGTCTGTATCTGGGCTGAAATAAGTGCATCTATTTTCTTGGCTTGAGTTTTCTTTTTAGCTTGTACCTGTCTGTTAATTTGCGCATCTAAATGATTACAAACAGTTAGCTGGATTGATGGATGTTTTTAATCATTTAGATGCGCAAAACAAAGGCTTGATTTTTAACTTCCCAGACAGCAGGAAAAATAGTTTAATAACTGAGCTCCTTAATGCCGAAACAACAATAAAACACCTTGAATCCACTGAGGCCCGTGACATCTCACGAGTTCTCATTTCAAATAAAATTAAGAATGTTTTAAAAAACCCTGTTCCAAGAAATAAATATGCCGCAAAATATAAGAACTTGTCATTTACGGCTACTTCAATCAAAAATAAACTACAAGAAAACAACGCAGTTATCACCAAAGCAGATAAGGGGAATTGTATTGTGATCTTAAACAAGGATGATTATGTCAACAAAGTCCACAACTTCATTAACGATAACAACATTGAACTTTTAAGCCATGACCCAACTTCCTCGTTTTCAAAGGACATAAACAAAATTATTTCACTCAGCACCAACCTTTTAACTGCAGACGAAATTAAATACTTAAAAGTTACAAAACCACAAGCACCAATTTTACGTGGTTTGCCGAAGATCCACAAGACTAATATCTCGATCAGGCCTTTAGTTAACTTCACCCCTTCGCCCGCTTATAAAATAGCTAAGACTCTCGACAAAATTATTCGTAGAGAAACTAAGTTAGAGAATAGCCATTCCATTAAAAACACCTTAGAGTTGGTCGACAAGTTATCAAAAATCAATTACAACCCACGATACAACATGGCCTCATTTGACATTGTTAACTTGTTCACTAATGTTCCAATCAACGAAACAATAAATATTCTAAGGAATAATCTTGATAAAAACTCCACATTATCAGATCACGCTAAGGAAGAATTGTTAATCTTAACCGAAGCAGTATTAAAACAGAACTATTTTATGTTTGATAATGAATATTACATCCAGAACGAAGGCATGGCCATGGGATCTCCTTTGTCCAGTGTACTAACTGAGCTACATTTAAACAAAATCGAAGTAGAACACCTATGGTCTGATAAGAACCGCCAGAAAGATAAGATAATATTCTATTGCCGCTACGTCGATGACACGTTCCTTCTCTTTAATGGTAACATAAGACAGCTTAATATCCTCAACTCATATCTCAATTCCATCCATAAGAATTTAAAGTTTACTTTAGAGGAAGAGAACAACAACAAGCTTAATTTCTTGGACGTAACAATAACTAAACATCCCAACAATTTCACTTTCAATATTTACAGGAAACCAACCACAACTGACCAAACGATCCATTCTTCATCTCATCACCCGTACAGTCATAAAATGGCTGCATACAATAGCTTTGTTCACCGACTTATTTCTCTACCTCTTAATGAAGATAGTTATAACGAGGAACTTAACATCATAAAATACATAGCTGTATCTAATGGATATAAAAGTTCCATCATAGACAAGATAGTAATTAAACATAAAAATGAAAGTAGGCCTAAGGTGTCAAAAGATATGCAGAAATACGTTTCCACTGAAAATGGCATATGGCACAGTATTGAACAATAGCCTTAAATCTGAAATGACTAAGAACAATTTTAAAATGTCATTTAAAACGTCAAATAAATTATCTTATCTCCTAAAACCACGAATTGTACAAAACACTGCTAATTTTGATAAGACAGGAATTTATAAAATTAAATGCAATGACTGTCCCAGCTACTACATTGGACAAACAGCTCGTTCGTTTACGCAAAGATTCAAAGAACACCTGCCTAAAAAATCTACCAAATCTGCATTCGCAAACCATCTGATTGACACAAACTATAATTACACCGACATAGATACCAATCTGGACATATTACATTACTGCAGAAAAGGCAAGCATATGAACACCATCGAAGAGTTTGAAATATACCGATCATCTAAAAACAGTCCTACCCATCTGCTCAATGAAAAATTATCCTTCGAGTCAAATTTAATTTACAATACTGCAATAGATATGATTGATGGCAGTGTCAGTGTAAGGCGAGGATCTGACAAAGACAACGGGAGTGGGAGGGGGCACATACGTCACGCTCCGACATCGACGCGTACGCGTGCCCAGTCATGACTCATCTTTTGCCGGCTACACCACGCACGCTACCGTACCAGTATTATAATTGGCCAATTTTGTTTAATGTTTAATGTTTTCGTGTTCGTGTCTTGTGTGTTATAACGACTCTTCACAGTTATGAAGAGGATTATGTGTTTTTAACTCTGGTAACCAGCTTGAAAATGAACCTTTAGGTTCGAAACCTGGGTCGCTGACCTAAATTCCAGGATCACAGACAGTACTACAGGTATTTAACCTTTTTATTAGTATATATCTTATATGAACAAAAACATGCACTTATTCATCTACAATGTTGTGTTACTCTCATGAATTACAGGGATCTTACTTGAATATTTTCTGATCAGCCACATCGGTCCAGAAAATCATTCCAGTTCGGAAAACAAAGTCCAAAGCGGTCGCGGACTTGGTGTCGTTTACAATAGCAGTCATCTCGTGGTGGTCCAAAGAGATTTTACGGATATCATGGCGTCTTGCAAACAATAAAGATGCGTGACCTGTATGAATAAAGCTATAATTAGTTAAAATATTTATACGAGTTCTGAAAACAAATTAAATTATGTTCTAGATATGAAGATGTTTTTTCTTGAGGAAATGTTGATTTGCTGTTAATATTTTCTCTGTTTTTCGTGGAATATTACTTTAAATATGATTTCCGCCTTCATCGAGGTTAGTCATTGTAATTAAATACATTCTAAATCTCAAAAGTCTGTATGACATTAAAACGGATTTACTTTGAGGAAGTACATTACCTTCCAGTTATGAATTACTTATAATGCACCTCGAATTACCACATGTTTAATTTACTCTTATATAATTTTCCGTTAATGTTGAATCTTTTAAAATAAATTATTATTCTTAATTTCTTAATTGATTCCCATTAAAACTAGTCCGTTGGTCATCCTTAATTTTCTTTTTATACGTTGTAAATAACTGACTTAAGACTTTATAATCTTTTCTTGATAAATACGAATTGAAATAAAATTGGTAAAGAAAAAAAACAATCTTGTGATTTAAAAAAGACCAAGTTGACTGAAACTGTAAATCAATAATAGCCGCATACATTACTAATTAGTTGTGATAATAACAAAGCATTTGCCTTTCTGAGCTGCTATTCCTAATCAAACTTTACGTTTAGTATAAGGTTATAGTCTGATTTTATGGTAATTAGGATGAGCTGTATAACCATTATGACTTTGGTATTTGAAAACAATATATATATACAATTTAAAGGTGTAGGCTTCACAATGAAATAGAACCTTTGTATTTGAAGAGGTTAGTAATGACCATGAGCATTTCAATTATATTATTATACTGAATTGAGTATAATAGATATTTGTTAAATAGTATTCAAACAATTCCTAATTAGATTAATTTTTTCGGTTTTGGAAAAACATTTTATTTGTTTAGGTCCTCCTAGATCAGATCTTCCTAGTCACATTGTCATTGAAAAATGTACCTTACGTTAGAAAATTTAATAGTGATAGGAGAAATGGAAGAATAAATATTTTTTTCTTGTTAAGGGCGGCATTCTAGGATAATTTCAATAGCTGCTAAAGTGTTTTTAATCGTAAAAATATTTTTTTTTGATACCAAAGAGATTGTCATTTAAATATCTAGTAAACTGTGGAATTTGAAATGTTCTATGTAGTTTGAATTGTTCTATGTAGTTTTGAATTGTTCTCCAAGGGCGTCCATGGAAACTAACGGCCATCTTTGATTTGCTCGCCAAGTTAATTACGTTATTTTCAAACAGCTGCTGAAGTTGTACTTACCATCTCAAAATAATATTTTAAATACCAAGGTGATTGTAATTATAAAATCTAGTTAACTGTGGGATTAAAAATGTATTTACAATTTTCTATGTATTTTTTAAATAGTTTTACGAGTTAGAACGTCTAGGCTCCAAGGACTCTTTAGCGAATATTTATCAAAGTATACTAAGATATCGAAATTTTGTTTCTGATAGCTAAAATAAAGTTTTATTTGAAAGACTAACCTTCAGTTGCCTTACACCTCGTCCTGTCATGAGGGTCCCGAAGATATCCGTCTTCACATTCACATTTGAATGTGCCTTTCTCGTTGTAGCAGATTTGAGAGCACGCGCCAGGATTCTCACATTCATCAATATCTGAAAATGTTAGACATGGATAAAACAGCTAAGCTTGTGGTGTTATTGTGTTTCTAACAAGCTTACCTTATTGTTAGGAACTACTGCTTTTTTCTGTAGAATCTCACGCAGCCAGTTCGTGACCTTTCCCAGATGTGGGTAAAATAGGGTTTTGGATCTAGGTTTTTTGGTAAGCTTACCTTGAGCTTTTGGTAGTTGATATTGAGGTTGATTGAGATTTTCTGGGTTGAATAGATGAGTGAGTTATAACAAATAAGATGAATAAAATTTTAATCTAGTTCTTAGGTAGTCCCTAGTTAACTGTTACCTAGTCTATCAAAAACTTTTTTGTAGCTAACTTATTTGTTACTGTATATAGTTCTGTTTTCAAATGATTTTTAAATAATTTCTTTTCTTTTCATCACTGTCATACTAAGTGTAAGTTATTTCTGTGCTATTTCTGCTTGTCTTATTATGAAATAAGTCAATTAGGCCGAGCCTAGTTTATTTCTTTATTGGGCTAAATCAGTAAAATTAGATTTTGTACTTTGAGGTTTTTTAATGGCTGTGTTTCAACCATTTAGTAACTTAATCTGAGGTCCTTTTGATGCATTTTTCATTGTTGGCGAGGTATATTGTAACTTTGTTATTTAATGACCAATAAATATAAGACCGGGGGGGGGGGGGGTTTGTTGAAGTAAGTTTGGAAAAAATACCGCAGCATCTTATAGGTTCGGCACAATCGAAGTACTTCTGGTTGAGGTTGTTAAGGAAGGGCTATTATGAATGGGGAATCGTAAGCATCTCTGTTTCTGGTCCAGTGAATAAGGTGGGATGCTAACCACAATGCACACCTAGGCTGGAGATGTGGTGTTCGGTCCTGTCATTAGGAGTGGCTGGACGTCAATGATGGCAGGACGTATCACAGAGGAATATAGTCTTGAAAGAGTTAGGTCTCTTGAATATAAGTCTTTAAAGTAGAATTAGGTCTTCAACGGTCATTGAAAATTTGGAGGGTACGTTGGGTGGTGGCTTGTTTATATCAATCTTAGACGTACAACAAAATTTTTAAGTTGGATTTTTTGACTGACAGTATGTTAGGTGTTTTAGGGTTCCATCATCTTACCTTCACAACTCCGCCCGTCGTCCACCAGCTTGTACCCCGGTCTGCAGTCACAATGGAAGCTGACCAGCGTGTCGACACAGATGTGGGAGCAGTTGCCGTTGTGGACCAGACACTCGTTGACGTCACATTTGCCCTCAGGTTCGTCTTCGCCTTCAGGACAGTCGGCCTTGCCGTTACACACGAAGCTGAGAGAGATACAGGTGCCACCGCCACAGTCGAACTGGTTCTCCTCACAGTGGAACGCCCTCTCTGAAAGGTGAAATTAGATTACTAATCGTTTGTCAAACCAAATCCCTTTTAATAAATTATCAACTTTTGGATCAGCTTAACACCTTTACTAGAAAAGGTTTGAAGTATATTTCCCTCCAGTAAATATGGAAAGCATGTGAAAACTCTTTTTTGTACGTTGAAGTTTAAGGCTAATCATTTGTGGGAAACATTACCTTTAAGATTTGACAGCCTTTAACATTCTTCCTGTTAAATATATCAGGGAGGATGTAGAGATCGACCAATACAAGATAAATTTTGATGAGGATTTTAAATCCTTTTGGACCGGTTGCAGGCTTAAGCTTAATTATTTTAAGGGGTTTTGAAGTCCGGTAAGCAGGAGAGATTGTGGAAAACACATCCTCTGCAAGGTAAAGTTTCAAACAGACGTATGTGACTACAATCTTTTGCGAAAAAAATTATCAGCAAATGTACCATTGGTTTAGATAAGCAGCAGACTTGTACACAAATTATCTTTGTAATGCATCTATCTTTTGTATACATGATAGCAGATGGTTCAGCGGATTTTTTCTTTGAAGTTTCTTTCAGTCAAATATTCAACAAAGTAGCTATTTTATATCTCCATAGCTTTTAAACAATCCTAATCGTAAAAAAAGCTGTCCTATTTATAAGTAAAAATCTAGCCTACATAATAGTAATTTACCTAGAAGAAGTAACATAGATTCAGTCAACATGAAGACCCTAAAATGTTACCGGCATTACAAAAAATTGAGATTTAACATTAGGATGAAAATTCCATTTGGTACCCGAAATCTCAATCTAAGTTAGAATTCTTAAACTTAAAAACAATGTTTGCAAAGTATGCGATTTGCAGAAAATGGTTAAGAGTTTGTGAATTAGATTCCACTCGTTTAGGATTAGAAGACAATTCTTTGGTAGTATAATTGTAACTGAAAATACATTTCAAAATGTCAAATTAAAAAAAATATCCCTATGATATAAGATAATACGTTTTTATTCCTGTTAATAACGCGAAATAACATTGTGAGCCATCTTTTACAAAGTCGAACCCAATCATCAAAACGACTTGGCTTGGGAAAAAAGTAACAACAAATTTTGTGTGTTGTGAAATTATTAAAAAATCTAATATCAGCCTACATATAACAAGGCATCCTAATCTATGAGAAATCACCCGCTATACTAGTAAATAGAGTAGTGGAGGTAGTGGTTAATTTGTTTGATGATTTTTTTAACGGAGTAATAACTAATTTTGTATTTAAAAATATTGGTTGTTTCTAATTTATTTTTTAAGTTTTTAAAGTCAAGTGGTTATCGCTATACAGACTACACAATCAACTTACTGCAGTCCTCCTCATCGCTGCCGTCAGAACACTCAGCCAGACCGTTGCAATGCAGATGTCCAGGGATGCACCCCTTGTTATGACACTGGAACTGGTCCGGACGGCAAGTGACGTTCTTGCACACGTCCGGAGACTCGTCCGCGCCGTCCGGACAGTCGTAGTCTCCGTCGCACACCCAAGCTTGATGTATACACGTCAGACGGTCCGGACAGGCAAACTCGCGAGATAGACACACTGATGTGCGGTGTGGCTTTTCTGTGCAGTTCTATAAAAAAAGTTGCAGTTTAAGTTTTTACTCCTGATTCTTAATGTATATAACTTCTTATCAATGAATATCTATATATATATTTCAAGATCAAGATATTTATAAATATCTTGTCAATAAGCTTACCTCGGCTAATGCACAATGCGCTTCAGCATTTTTTATATTTACAAGTGATGTATTTGTGTGAGAGATAACTAAACGTCTTGAAGTGAAAGCGGTTCGGAACTGTGCAAGTACCTGATCCAACCAGATACCGTCATATTTAACGTCAAGACGCTAATTTTAGGCAGAGTAGCACGGCGGAATAATACCGGGTGTCCAAAACCACCCGTACACCCCTGTAAAATCGAGGAAAACCTTTTCTTACAAACAAAAAATAATACAGAACTAGCTATATTGGGCACGGTCTACCAAATGGTGATGATTTTAAATCCAAAAGCACACCGGAAATAGCTGTTCCAGACCGGAAGTCGACTTTTTTAAATGTAAACTACCAATTTTGATCACAGATTCGGATTCTACGTTAAAAAATACATGACTTTTGTCTAAAACATTTTTAGAAAAAACTTATTTTCTTCATCTAATTCCCTATTAAAGTCAATCATTATGTCATTCATCTGCCATAGTTACTTGAAACCCCAATAGAGAAAAAAAATAACAAAGATTACATGAAGACATCTGATAAACATAGAAATCAGCTGTTTATTGTAAACACTTTAATAATTGAGTAACAGCTGTATAATTTTATAATTTTATTTTTTCTATAATTTGTTTTTAAATGTAAGTGGTCGACACATGCTAAATCTATTTCGCATGACAAAAACTGCTAGACGACATTTGATTTATTATTAATTAAAAATTCGTCTGTCCTCGCTTTTTAACTTTTATGGAATGTGGCCAAAATATAACTCTAATTATTAAAATAGTTATAATTTTAAAATGTTCCGACAGATGCTCTTAAATAATATTATTGTTTGTTACAAGTTTCATAATAAATTATCTAATCTATTTAGTATAAAATATCATAAAAATCTGAACTTAAAACCATTGGTTGTAATAGATTAACTTTATTTACAGGTTTTATGTACAATATCAACTAGGTTTATTTACTAGTTGAGCCTGCCGATCCTCAGTGTTCAACGTAGCCACCGCCTCGCCGAATGCACGTTTGTACTCTGTTTTGAAAATCGTCGACCGCCCGACGAATTTCTGTACCTTCAAGCGATCGAATGTCATCTCTTATCCTTTGGACCATGTTTTCTCTTGTAGTCGGGCGTTCCTGGTAAACCATGTCTTTCAATCTTCCCCATAAATAATAATCTAGGACTGTCAAATCCGGCGAACGTGGTGGGAAGTTGACAGGCCCATACATTCCTATCCACCTGTTGGGAAACACTCTGTGTAGTTTTTTCTCGGCTTATAACAGCTGTGTGGGCTGGACTGCCATCCTGCTGAAACCACATATTGAGGCGCAGATCAAGAGAGATATCTTCCAGCAAAATCGGCAATTCTCTCTCCAAGAGTTCTACATACCGATGACGATTAAGATTTCCCTAAAAAATAATGGGGCCTATGATTTTGTCGTCGACAATGCCACACCATAGGTTTATTTTCTAAATAACTTGGTGATCTATAGGTCTCAACCAGTGTGGGTTTTGCTGTGACCAGAAGCGACAGTTCTGCGTGTTTGCGGATCCATCACTCTTAGATGTGCATTCGTCCGACCACAGTACTCTTCTGTGAAAAAGATCTGGCTGACGTCGGAACCAGTTGCAGGACGCAAGACGTTGCCCGATATCATTATTGTCTATTTCCTGGACCAAAATCATTTTGTAGGGATGGAACTTATTGTCTTTAAGGATGTTACAAATCGTTGCACGACCTACTCCAGATTCTCGTTCGTGCCGTCTAATGGAATCATGGGGCTGAATAAGTACGGATGCTATAATATCTGCAGAATTCTCATCCCTAACCCGTCTATGAATTTTCTTAACCTTGTTGTGGTGAGGTTGAACAATGCCTTCTGTCTGGATTCGTCTTGAGAGTCTTGCGAATACATGCCGAGAATGAGGGAACCGATCAGGAAAACGTTGTCGCCAGAGTGTAGCTGCACCTTTAAATGACCCAGCTTCAAACAGAACTTGCTGCATTTCATAACCCTCCTCATTAGTGTAGCCCATTTACACTTTTAAAACAACACTGCCATACAAAACAATAAAAATAAACTGAAAAAAATCCGAGAAAATAGATAAGGAAAAAATAATTAATAACAACAAGGTAACGGAACACAATGTTTTCAAAAATCTAAACATAAAAAAATAATAATTCAACAATGCATAGAGCAGCTGTTACAATGCTTTTACATTGCAACATCAGTTTATTCAATTACTAGTGTTTACAATAAACAGCTGATTCTATTTATCAGATGTCTTCATGTAATCTTTGTTATTTTTTTTCTCTATTGGGGTTTCAAGTAACTATGGCAGATGAATGACATAATGATTGACTTTAATAGGGAATTAGATGAAGAAAATAAGTTTTTTCTAAAAATGTTTTAGACAAAAGTCATGTATTTTTTAACGTAGATTCCGAATCTGTGATCAAAATTGGTAGTTTACATTTAAAAAAGTCGACTTCCGGTCTGAAACAGCCATTTCCGGTGTTATTTTGGATTTGAAATTATCACCATTTGGTAGACCGTGCCCAATATAGCTAGTTCTGTATTATTTTTTGTTTGTAAGAAAAGGTTTTCCTCGATTTTACAGGGGTGTACGGGTGGTTTTGGACACCCGGTATAAAATGGTAAATATTGTGTTGATAATAACTTACTGAACGAGAACCTTTGTAAATATACTACATGTAGTTTTTTTGAAAACAAAAAATTTGAACTCATTACAGAGATGTTGTAATAATAGTAGTCCATGTAGTCTAGCACTACAGTAAATTGCAATCGATTACATAATACGATAATACCTATATATACGAGTATTTTTTAATTTGATATTTTTTATTAAATCATTCACTGGGTGTGTATCTTTATCTTATGCCAATGCCGTTATTTGTATTCTATAAATAGTGTATTGTCCTTTAAAAAAAATATTGAGCTTTTGTTGCATTTTTACTTTTTTCTTAGTCCCTGAAATTTTTTTTTAGACGTTAAATATTTGCCCCTCTCCATTTCCAACCGTTCCTTCAGACTCCTATTTTAAGACAGTATTATTTTGAGAGAACTGCCCATTTGACAGTCCTCCATCGTCTTCTAATATTCTCCCCTTTAGTGAATTTCACATATTGGTGAGACCCAGTACCAATTTACTTTTTCGTTTTGAGGTTTCCTGAGGCAAAAAACACCATCCGCCTCAAATTATTATATTTTTATCCAGAGTGAATCTCATAGGTGACCAATAGTGATGTAAGACAACCCGTTGCGTTGTTTCTAAAATGGTTTGATTAAACATTGTCCACTAAACCAATCCTAACGAATAACGTAAAAACATATATATATATATTTTTTCAAACACAGGGCGTTCCAAATACAATATATTATTTTAGCACTTTAATGCAAACATTGCTGTGCGAGTGGAGTTTGGCTGTTTTCATTTGTGGCTCTTTATTTGGAAAAAACCATTTTGCCCTACCCTATATTTTTTTTTGAAAATGCAAATACCTCTATTCTGAATAAAATGTCATTAAAATTGTGTAATATGAAATATTACAATAATATGACAAAAGCAAACACGCTGAACATTTCTATTCACCAATCGAGACTCTTACCTTTTCATCAGATTCGTCTGGGCAGTCGTAGTCCCCGTCGCAGCGCCACCTCGCGTTGATGCAGTAGCTGTTGTTGCCCAGAGCACAGGCGAACTCCGTGTCTGGCGAGCAAGTCTTGGGGGGACAGTTAAGCTCGTCCGAGCGATCGCCACAATCGTCGTCGTGATCGCACACCCATCTCTGCTGCACACACTTGCCGTTTGCACACGTAAACTCGTCCGTGCGACATGTCTCGTCTGCGATGACAATTGTACGATTATTTACCATTGCTTTGAGGATAGTAAGGTAGAAATTCAATCTTTACAGCATACCATATCATTGAAAAATGCACTACTAGCATTTGGAATTAGTATTAGTAGCTATAAGTAGTGTTGGTGTTTAAAATTTAGTTTACTTATAGATTAGACTATGCTCTGGCTCAAATATGTCTATTAGCCTGTTAAATTTCTTAATCAAACGTAAAAAATCTGTTCAACAAGATCGAGGAAAATTTTATTTTTAACGGTACGATTACAATAAGGTGTATTTATTTACGATTGTATAGAATATGTCACATTTATCGGATACATCCTTATAATATTATCTAAATATGAATTTATGCATGGATAATATAAATCAAATATTTTTTAACAGACTAGTTGAGTAAACCATCTTTCATAAACCTAAGTTCATACAGAACATGTAAGAATTTGAAAAAAACAACAGTTGCAAAAGATTAAAATATAGAAAACAATAGAGAAACATACTTATACTGTATAATAACTGGTTATAGTTAAAACTTAATAATATTAGTGTTAGCACCAATTGAATAGGTCAGATTAATTTTATAGTTGCAATTAGTCCCTTATTAGAATATACAACATATTTCATTCGCTAAGTGATACGTGCAGTTAAACCATAACATGCAATAATGGTTAAAACAAACTTATACTTTCATTGCCATTATAACATAGGAATTGGGGGAGGAAGAAAAAAAAGAATGTTTACAGTTTTAAATTTCACTTATAACAAATCCAAAACACATAAAACCTGAATTTCTTCGAAGGCTAAATGACCCGTAAATAACTGCTATGATGAATTGTTATTGACGCAAAAAATCCGTCTATATAAATGTTATAAAATTGACTTTTACAAGAGCATCACTTAATATTGTTATTCCAATAGTTAAAATTGCAACAACACATTTTATACTAAGACTTTATGGCCTATTACGTAAAAATTGCATACATTCAATAATATACATCGTTCTGAGCCTTAACGTTTTGACAAAAAATAGGTCAACAAGTCTTGTGTCAATGACCTCTAACCTCCACGATAAACTTTGTGATAAAAGACTAAATTTGTAAACGTATAACTGCTTGACAATATATCTGGTACATGTTTTATATAAATATATAGTGGGTTGGAGGAGAGCTTTAATTTATGCTAATACCTAAATCTACTTGTTATTGATGAGGGTAAGGGTAATTGGCACAGTTCAGAAATAATCCCCAAGCAAAATCTTCTGCTGCTATAAAAATATATGTATTTATTACGATTTAAATAGTTGTACCTATCTCTACTAACTGCATGAATTATTCTCACTAAGTCTTATTCGGTATCCTTTTGAAAGATAATCGAACGGCTTTAAAAAGCAAGATTGTACCCGAAAAGGCTAGGGCTGCCGTCAATCTAAGAAATTAAACTTATCAACTTTTGGGGTTTTTTGCTTTAGTGATAATGCCTGAGAAATAAGAAATAAAAAAGAACGTACAATCACACAAATCACTCTATCAGGCAATAAATTATCTTACTGCAGGCTTTTTCATCGGAACCGTCTGCACAGTCAGCATTATCATCACACATCCAAGTCAGGGGAACACATTCTCCTATAGAATCCCGACATGTGAACTCCTCTGGCCCACATACACGGTGTTCTAAAACACAGGGAAAGGTACATTAGATAATAGGAAGAGGAACACACTATCCCATTCATTAGTCAGACGCATGCGTTAATATTCACCTCCCAAAGTTGATTGAGTAATTAGTCCTGTAACGTTTAAATACTCCCTGGAAATAATGCTGGTTATTCCTGAAAACTGATGACTAGAACAAACATTTTACTATTATGATTTTTACACTAAATGCCACAAAGTTTAAGTTTAAACAACGTCGAATTAATAGATGAGGGTTCTGGATCACCAAGTGTGATGTACACTATTTTCTGGAACAAAAAGTATCATGTAAAATTTAACAAAGGCAAATGTGTTAAATATTACGTATAGGTATTTCAGACCTCGATGGTCAGAATAAACTGTAAAATGTAGGTACATAAGTCAACAAAAACAAAGAGCTTTTATAATTCGCGATATAGCTTTTTAACTCCATTGCTTACACATAGAGCAGTGTATATATAAATCATTCTTAATAGTTATTTTTGCATCTATAGAAAGTACACATTATAAAAGTTCAGCTACTCCCACCATAAATATATTTTAAATTTAAATTTGCACCAAATCACAACGAAAATGCATTAGGAATATTTTCGCAATGCAAATCATTGAATAATAAGCCACTAATAGAATATTTACAAGATCTCCGTGAGTTCAACCAAAGATGCACTTAGCTTAGCCGGGAATATTGAATGTTTAGCATAACAAACAGAAATGTGCCTTTGTGAAGGGTTTCCGAATTAATTACCTAAGGCGAAGTGGTTGGCGTTGAACAAAGACAAGATTCAAACTTGTTGAATCTCTTAGCTTTGAAATGTTCTTGTTTTAGCAGCCCCCGGTGATGGAACAGTTGAGATGTTTGTTGTAAATGCATTCTGAGATTTACTTTAAATGCGTATTTATCTTTTAATTGTGTTACTAAAAAATGAAACAAAAGATTACATATTTCAAAATAAGTTTTGTAAATGAGGAATTTAATTTAGGTTCTTAGACCTAAATTAAGGTCCAAGCAAGAGCCCTGCAAAACTAGGAACCATCAAAACTCAAATCCTAATTACTATTAGGATTTGAGTTTATATAGTTTCTAGTTTTTGCTTTATAAAAGTGTATTTTCATATGATCGTTTATTATACAGTCAAACTATATCAATAAAACTAGATTTACTGGGGTTTTTACGGTGGGATATGAAAGAAACATAAAAAATAAGCCCTTTTACAGCTGATAAAAAAGTTGATCGCATTACCAATGATAACAAAACGTTGCCTATATCCGTAATCACTACCACTTACTTCTACAAAATAATCTACTTCCTATGAGCTACTATAAAAATTTAAAAGTAATTGAAAACAAAACAGTTACTCTTCCCATAGTCATTGAGATCAATATACAAAATTTAGAGGACTTATCGAAGCAATTTTTTCACCCATCCAAAACACACAAACGCCTGTCGCAGCTGCAATCCCACGCAAAGCTAAAGGGACAAATTCCTGTAACAGTTACAGGGTCCTGTTCGCCCACAAAATCACAAAACAAACACAATTTATCACCTGAAATTCGGTTGATCACAGTTAGGGTCTAGAATAAATTAGTCTTAGAGCCT
The DNA here is from genome assembly GCF_028750875.1 of Macrosteles quadrilineatus. NCBI lineage: Eukaryota > Metazoa > Arthropoda > Insecta > Hemiptera > Cicadellidae > Macrosteles > Macrosteles quadrilineatus. Next base: position 48,181,621 of record NW_026542599.1, read on the forward strand.
TAAGGAAATCGTACTTTAGGTTTCGACGATTCATGAACCATGTTAGTTTCTTTTTTGGAAAGCCATTGCTAATTATCAAAATGGCACATTCAGATTTAAACCACTATACCATAGATAGCTAGGAAACCTGTAAAACGCAATCCTACTCGCAGCCCTCTGTTGGTTTTCGCAATCCTAAATTCTACAGGGAAAATCGAAAACTGGTTATACATATTATATTATATTATTTTGGTTACACAACTCCAAAATTCATTCCAAACCAGAACGGACGTAGACATTGGACTTGGACAAACAGACAATCGTTCCCTGAAGATTCCACCAGGATGCATGACATTTCCCTCTGACTGAAAAATACTTACATTCACAAGACTTTTCATCTTTCCAATCAACACAGTCTGCATGACCATCGCATACCCAGTCCCTGGGAATACATTCTCCGTTGCCGCACGTGAAGAACCCAGGTTTACATTCAATTGAACCTATAGCACTCAATAGTTAGTAAAATAACAGACAAGTACAACAAATAAATACATATTACGTAAGAAAATAAATACATATAAATGTTGTAAATACAAGATTGACGATTTAAGATTATTTAAACATAAATTAGACTTTCCATTAATTTTAAAATTGGTAGATTGTAATCTTATGAAAACCTTCTAAACACAGATTGAATCGAAAATAAATCACTAAAAGGTATTTTACATTCAATTGCTACGATAAAATTTAAGCAAGCTTTTGACGTTGTGCAAATACATTATATTTATTGAAGTTTGCCTCCTTTCAACAGTTATAAAGAACTTGAAAGGGGCGAGTTTGGAATGTAATTCAATTCCGAGTAAGTTGTGAGAAGATTGCACCAGTAAATACAGTTTATTAAATTTAGTTGAAAGTGCTGTGGATGCAAATACAATTCTAAGTAACTACTCGTATAATTGGGTTATTGAGTTCAGATTACAGTAATATTTCATTACCGAATGAAATAATTAAAATTGGTATTTATGACTAAGCGTCTTTTCTGAGAGTATTAAGTTAAGAATCATAACGGAACATTGTACATACGAATGAATAAAATCCATAGAAAAGTTACCAGACACCAAAACAACAATCACTTCAAAGATTATGCTGCCTTAACAATTAAATAACTATTTGTCTTTGTATATGTGCTAACACCTAAAATGTAAAAACATCTGGGGAAGCACTAAGGTTTTATTACAAACCTATTTATAACCTGTTACAATTACTACTGTACTTGTCAAAGCTAAACACATCTTGAGTTGACAAAAGCTTACTTGTTTGGTGTAGTAAATAAAAAAAATAAAATACGCTTAGCATATCAACGGAATATTACATTGTTAACTACTCCCCTTACATATTTTTGATGTATAGGGTATTCTATTAATAGTTAAACTAAGTACGAAATGTTTACTACAGGTGTCAAGTTTTCAAAATAGTATTTCACTGTTTACACAAAACACAAATACTCACGACAAGTGTGCGGATCTTCATCGCTGCCGTCTCTACAATCGTTCTCGTTGTCACATTGCCAGTGAAGTGGAATACATCTGTTGTTTTTGCACTTGAACTCCGTGGATGAACATGATCGATTTTCTGAAACAAAAATAAAATGTTCTACTATCGTCACGTGTAAAGTGGAAAACCCCCTTTTGTTATAGGGTATAAAGTGTAGACCTTAAGGTTTTATTTGGATCATGTTACGTATGAACCAAGTCTCCTACATTTTTTTAAATAAAGATAATGTTGGTTACCTTGAAGAGTATGGCTGAATATTATATACGCAATCCGTAATATGCAAGATTATTTTTTATGACCGCAAGCAAAACAAAAAAAAACCGTAATATATTTTGTTTTCATTTATACTTTCATTCATATAAAATGTAATTCAAAAGATTTCCAATTAAATTCGTGACAAACGTAAAAGAATAATCAAAAGAATTATTATGGGTGTTTAAACTTAAGGTCCTAAAAGAAAACCACACAATTCAAGCAGTCAAAATTATATTAAAATATTTTCACTCATTACTAAAAATATCACCAAAGAGCAAGGATCCTAATCCCAGCTATAAAAGTAATTGATATAATGTTACTCTATAATTACATGTTTTCAGAACGATTAAATTAGCACGCTAAATGAGAAAACAAGGTAATTCAATACAAACACACAGGTACCTAATGAAGCAGAAACCCCTGTATTTAATCAGTTATAAATAATGACCCACAATAACACACTCATGTATGATATCACTCTAAAACCATATTAATAACCAGCAGAATTTTAACACTTTAATCAATTTAATCCCGTAACACGCTCATTAAATATATTTTTGATTCAAACTGAGTGGACGAATGTGAATGTTCTATTCCCATGTTCCAATGTTCAAATCCGAGTTATCACATTTAAGTAGATTTTTTGGCCAATATTTTAAATAAAAAATTTTAATGATTCTATTGAAAGCTTCATTTGATTGTATTTTAAGATAAAATAAGTATTTATTACATTTTGGTGTTCTAATTCAATTTTTTATACGAAAAATACTTAGAAATATTTTATTTAATGGCATTATAGACTATTACTATTTTATGTGATTAGTTTTTAACACTATGTATAACAGTGTGTGCTCTTAGTCTCTTACAGTAAACAATTAATGTGATACGTAAAAAAAATCTTTATAATATTAGCATCATGTTCCACGTAAAACAATCGGCAATTAAATTAGTTATTTAATTTATATCAGATTAACTAAATAAATTAAAACCACGTTATGTGCAAAATATTTATTTTAAGGCTTACCAAATAACTACTATACGCCTACTCATAAATTACTTTGACGTAAATGTAATAAAATAAAACAACAAAATAATAGTTACAAATTATAGAACATATTTTTATCATGATATAAAAGACACAATCAACTGCTGTATTTTGAAATGTCAACGTAAGCAGAGAACATGCTTGCTGTAGCTGCTCTTAACATTTAGGTTAATAACATTTCCCTCGCGAAATTACCCGCCGGTTATTGCTTTTAACGCGCCCTTTTCATCTGCTACATAGCAAATTGAAACATTGGTGGTACAGAAGTCAATTTACGCTTTTAAAAGTTAAGGCTCGTAAATAACTGTTAGTATAGTTAACGATTAAACACCTCATGAAATATTTATTAAGATGCATTCATAGCAATGTTTTAAAATGTATTAATTGGGTAAGTAAGAATAAGGGTGGTTAGTTCAATCTTCCAAATTGTACTAAGTATTAATGGCTACTCAGAGTTTTTTAGCGTCACTAAAAACGCTTAATGACGCTATTAATGTTATATCAATACGTAATTAACAACAGTATTTTAGAGGATAACTATTTATTAAAACTGATTCGTTAGTGTTTGTTACAATAGCTTTGATAATTTTTATATTAGCTCCTATGGTACAAGATAGCCAATATATATATGTAGGTATTTTTAAAGCAATAGGAATATGACATTCTTTGTTAGCGATTGAAAGAATATCAGTCGTCCACTGTGACGGAAACCCTGTGTAAATTTAGAGTACATGTAAGTTACCATGTTTTGAATTGATAATAAAACCTTATTATTGTTGTGTCTAATGATTTTAGTAATGTCACTGTTTAATGTTTATTTTTATTTTATGATATAATAATTGATAATAAATTAAAATATCTCCATAGAGAATAAAGGGAGGACAGGATTGGTTGAGATGGAGATTTACGAGTGTAGTACTTTCATTAGTGAAGAAGGACTCTACTTGATATAACTGGGTCATCACGACTAAGGATGTATTCAAGTTTATTTAATAAAGATTGCAGCTGTCCACTTATAACTTAGTATCAGTTTGAATAAAAAACATGATATGTACAATGATTTGTAGACATATAGGAATTAATTACTAAGTTGAAATGAATTGCAAATTAAAAGTGCTAGGTTATAAAAATATATTCCTGATATAGAATTAAAAATATTTGTGTGTTATAACTAAAATACAATAATACGTCTAATGACATTAGTTAATCAAAATTAGTAACATAGATGTTTAAACTTGAACTAGTTGACTAACAAGACGGTAAACGCATATAGAATATTGTAAATGAGATTCGCTCATTAGGTCTGATAATGATTGGAGTGACCAATCAAAATAGATCACCACTTACTGTATTCCATATGTATTTGTTGTCTTTAAAGTGATTAGTGGAAATATAAATATGCATGTAACAAGTGTGGTATAAGAAGTATTTTTATTTTCTTTCAGAAAACTTAATTAAATGCACGATGTTGACCAAGAATTAATTTTTCCTAAAAATCTAATCAAATCAAAATAAACTTTATTCTAAAAAAAGGAACAGTGGAAAGTAAACATACACTTTCAGTGAGACAAAACATCTTACTTACTATTACATAAAATAAAATAAAATTATACATGTAAAATATTATAATAGTATAAAATAGTTAGGATAATATTAAATAGAAAAAGTGACAAAGTATTTTAGATTTAAAAAAAAGTTAAAACATATTGGAATACCTATTGCCCCCCCCCCATCAACCTTCATGCACTCACCAAACAATCAAACAAATTTGGTAGAATTTTGATCATAATTGGTCCAGAAGTTTTCATTAAATAGCTGCAAATATCCAGACACGTATTTTATTTCAATACCAATAAAACTTATATGAAAAGTGTGTTTAATTCGGTTTTTAAACCCTGAGAACTCACTATATCACTGAATTATGTATGTTTCGTACCTTGGCCTAGGGCCGAACATTAGGTTTTGCTGGCTCGAGATCATTTTTTAAGCTCGAGACGATGTCGAGAGCTGTAAACAATCGACAGCTGCAAAACACTTTCGGCCTGTGGTACGAACGCTATTTTTCACCACACTATACAATATTGAGAAAATATATAGAACTAGCTGTAACCCGCGGGCTTTGCCCCGTTTAACTTCTTAATTTTCAAGATTATCTCGTTCGCATGGCTCAATCACGTCCTGGTTAGTTTGGAAATCCTGGAAGTTTGTTCGCTACGCTCACTCACCTTTAGGTTGGAGCTCGTTCGCTCCGCTCACTCACCTTTAGGTTGGAGCTCGTTCGATGCGCTCACTTGCCTTCAGGTTAGCTCGTTCGCTACGCTAACTCGCCTCCAGGTTGAAGTTCGTTCGCTACGCTCACTCACCTTTTGGTTGCAAATTAGCTGTTGTCATAAATCTAAAAGTAATAATAGTGCTGCACCCTGTTGGTAATCCTTTTAACTTTAATGCTATTGAACATCATAGAACAGAACCAACTTGTTTAATTGAAACAGCTGTTAAGATTCAATAATTCCATTTCTCGTAAGGTTAACATGGGAAACTCCAGAGCCACTGGGGCGGAGCCCGAAAGGATTTTTGAAATAAGAATATGCCTATATGTTAATCGGGAATGTAAGCTATCATCATGCCAAATTTCAGCCCAATCCGACCAGTATTTTTCGCGTTCACTTGTCACAAACATACATCCATACATCCATACATCCATACATCCAAACTTTCTCATTTATAATATTAGTAGGATATGCACGTATAGGGGCCTAATGTACCTATTACCAAATAAAATTGTAAAATACAATTTGTTTTATCATCCACATAATATTTCCACGTTAAATTCTTAATAAAAAAAATCTACAATACGGAAAAATTTAGTTAAAATAAATTAATAAATTATTCACTAAACTTTTTGGATTTATTTCATATGGAAATTTGAAAAATAAAACGCTTGATACAATAACAAAACAATACATTCATATTTAAAACGGAATACTTATTATAAAATATAATAACAATGGAAAACTAACGTACATAATAATAACTATACAATATTGACGTTAGCATATCAAGCAGACATGCTCGCGGTAGCTACTCTTAACATTTAGGTTAATAACATTTCATTCACAAAATTACCCTCCAGTTATTGCCTTTCACACGACCTTTTCATCTGCTACGTAGCAAATTGAAACATTGCCAGTACAAAAGAACCTTTACACGATTGAAAACAACGAGATATTCACTTTTAGCCTTAGGTAGCAATTAACATGTTTAAGTATTAAAAATAATTGGTTATATTTGTGTAATTTGTTTCTAAATTTTAAATACGTTGGATTTAATGAAGTTCGTTGGTGTTTTTGACAATCATGTTGCAATATAACGTTGAGTTTTTCCATGAGTTACAAACCGGTAATCTTTGAGTTGACTGTTTTAAACTCATTGTAAGTATGACTGTTATTCGTTTTGAAATAACTTCTGTAATACTCTGCAATTGCTTGGATTCAAGCAGCATGTACACTAGTTTTTTTTTCTTAAAGTGAATTAAATATTTAAATGAGTTATTTATTTCTTAAACTTCTTATCGTTTAACCATACAAATGTTTTCGCTCAACAAAAAGCAATGAATATAACGGACAGCTTCACGTTAGGAAATTTAGTTTATGAAAAATTGTAAAGGTCTGCTTTCAGGTTGATTCACAATATTGGTAAAAAGTTGGCTAAGAGGGATTTTCCTCTAAACTCTTCAGAGCCGCTCCAACAAAAATTAGTGTCGTGAATATATTTGTTTTTAATTTTAAACAGAAACGGGTTTGAAATTACTAGTTTTTTACGTTAAAGAATAAGTGTAGGAAAACTTGTTTTCATCATCGATCTAATAAAAAAAAATATTGGTGTTTACTTTCAGATCTATATGAATTTCAGAAATCTTTTTAATAGGAACTAATGTTTAGTCCTGATGTGGATAGTGATTCACTTTAGCAGAACTCTTCTATCTTCAAAATTATATTTCTTTACTCAAATTGACTTGTAAAGTCGATAAGTGACTCAATCTTTAAATTAAAAAAAAAAATTACTACTAAGAATAAAATGGTCAATGCGTATAACAAAAGCCATTAAATAGCAATTACCTAGTTTGACTCAGTCTGCATGCTATTTCGTCCATTGCATGCACGTGGTGCAATAATGATGTACTCTGAAGTGCAACTGAAAGCCTCAAATCTTGCATAACGCTCTTTAATGAATACAACGAGGTCGTTTGAATTGAAGCATTATTTTAACATAACTGGTTGACCTAAAATATTTGAAGTATACAACCTCCGACTAATTGGTTCTCTAGTCTGTGATACAACATTTGTTCAATTAATATAGTTTGAATATGTATTTTATATTGATATATATATATATACACATATATACTGGGTGAAAAAGTCCTGGGGTGGTTAAATGTTTCAAAAGGTAATAAACATAACTTGGTACACATCTACTGGGCATTAATGTCATTTTAACACATTCAGTGATGCATTACCTTCTCAGAAGGATGGCTCGCTAAGAGTCAGAATAAAATCTTAAAGTAAGCACAGGTCAATATGCACATCCAATTAAAGGTCCTAATTATTATTGTTGAATACAATGGAATACAATGCCACGGATTTGAGCTCAAAAGAATAACTGAGTAAAAAATGGCAGATTAAAAATATCTTTAAACGGCTGCTATTTTCGACTCGGTTGCCAGTTTCAGTTAAAATTTGCTTCATAGTATTCTTCCTGTAAATACTTTTTACTTGATGTGCATATTAATCTATTCTTATATTTAGGATTTTCTTATGACTCCTAGTGGGCCACCCCCCTGAGCAGGTAGCGCATTACTGAATAATGTGTTAAAATTATTCCAATGCCAATTAGTGGTTTCCCAATTTTAAAGCTCTGCGTCTATTACTTTTTGTACTTTTTGCTAATTTAACTGTTCCGGGACTTTTATTCCACTCTATATCCTACAGACCAAGTATATGCACTAAAATAAAATAAGAAATTTATTTTTTTTCCATTTTGTCGCATATTTTTGTAATTTACTTAGATTCCTGTATGTAAATCACACGTTGTTGTATATGCAGACTAATAACCATTCATTCAATACCATTTCATGTAAATAGGTACGTAAGTTAGGACGTTGTCAATATTCATATTGGTTCCTGTATATTACACACATTACACATCCAATTGCATAATTTATTATTATCCCTTAACTTTTATTACTTGTAAACTCCAATAAATATTTAATGGAATGCATCAAAAGTTAAGAAAGTAATCTTGTTATGGATACATACAATTCAGCACGTTTAAAATAACTTTTGAAATAGATTATAAAAAAATATTTTGAATATGTGATATGTTTTACAAAATCTTATTCAAATCTATGATTCTTTAGATCCAAAATATAATACTAAAATTACAATCCCAAGTAGGAAGTAAAATACATGTGGTAAATCAATGTAGAAAAACTATAAAATTAAAAATAAGAAAATTAATACGTAATACGGGACTAGGATTTAGACATTTATGTTATGAAACTAATACGCTATAAGATTTTTTTAATTCAGCTCTTTGCTACGAAGGGATATTTATTTTCCAAGGCTCATTTAGGTGTGTTTTGTTCTAGAGCTATGTTTTAGAAAAAACGCGGCTAGGGTAATGGAGTTAATGTGGCGTGACGAAGAGTTTTATCTTTATTGGGCAAGAGGCAGCGTTGCAGGCAGACGGAAATACAGCTCTTGTAAGAGTGGTTACACATTTATTGCTCAAACATAATTTATACTGGATTTGTTGGTAATGCAAATATTTTCATGAAAAAAAATGAATGCTGAAATCAATCAATTACGTGGGGTCAAGAATGTCAATCTGAGAAACTATTTTTGGGATCACATAAAAAAACCTGTAAAGGGGTGTAAAAGCATAATTAAATGATCTATTTTCATCATTGAATATCTTAAAAAATTAAATTATTGAATAAAAAACTATTCAACTATAGCTATAGTTTATAGGAACTATAATGATAAGATAAAACACGACACTGGGCTAAGCCTTGAAAACCCTCATAGTTGGTGTAAAATGTTTAAAATCATTTAAATTATTTATAAAACTAATTAACACGACACAACGTTCTAAAGATAAACACATATTTACCTCGTTGCTGCAGCTTATAAATAACACCTACAGAACAGATGCTATGGGTGATATGCATGGATGCATATCCATATGCATACGTCCAATATAGCATGACTTTTCTCTATATGGATACTGATGGATGCTAGCCATCTTCATTTGCATTATTGCAATAGTAGTCATGCAATTTTAATATTACATCGAGGATTTTTTCCACGGTACGATTAAGGTTTTAGAATCTTGTTTTAAAATACGGTAGGTAATTATATATTCACGCAATTATCTTGAAAATAATTTTAATTTCAAAAGGAATAATTTTAACTTTTTAAATTTGCTATACCAGTTACATTAAAACAATATTACACAAATTTTGCAGTTTTTAAATTTTAAAAGTCGTACATAGTGGGTTATACAGGGTGAGTTTTAAATGAGTTCCCCCCTACTTTTTTTTACATTTCTTAAGATATCAACTCAGAACCATGTCAGATCATTGTAGAGTAGTAAGTACTTCATTTTGACTGGGTGGAAATTTTTGGCCGCCATCTTGGATCCACCATATTGGATACAAAGTTACTTTTCCAAATGTAAAGGTAGGGTTGTGACCCACCGTTTCAAACTAGATTTTTACGCTGAATACTATGCTGCAATCCGTTTTTAAAAATATTGAACCATTCTAAAGTTATGAGAACTTTTTATAACTTTATTTTTAGCCCATTATAACATTGTGCTTTTACAAACTAAGGCCATAATCTCAAAATAGTGCTAGATAAAGATAAGTGGACACCACCTTTCATATTTGACCTATTTTCAATTGGTTATGACGGATGTATTTTTTTCAGCCGCCATCTTAGATCCGCCATTTTGAAATGAGATAAATTATTTTAAATATGAAGGTGATATTGTGACCCATCATTTTGAACTAATTTTTTATGCTGAGCTTAATGCCGCAATCCGTTTTTTGTTATCAAGCTTTCTTGTTCAAATATTACAATTATTTTATTTAAAATGTCAATATTTCAAAAACCAAATATGCCAATGAAAAACGGATTGCGGCATTGAACTCAGCATAAAAAAATAGTATAAAATGATGGGTCACAATACCACCTTCATATTTAAAATAATTTATCACATTTTAAAATGGCAGATCCAAGATGGCGGCTGAAAAAAATACATCCGTCATAACCAAGTGAAAATAGGTCAAATATGAAAGGTGGTGTCCACTTTTCTTTATCTAGCACTATTTTGAGATTATGGCCTTAGTTTTAAATGTACAATGTTATAATGGGCTAAAAATAAAGTTATAAAAAGTTCTCATAACTTTAGAATGGATCAATATTTGTAAAAGCGGATTGCAGCATCGTATTCAACGTAAAAATCTAATTTGAGACGGTGGGTCACAACCCTACCTTTACATTTGAAAAAATAACTTTGTATCCAATATGGCGGATGCAAGATGGCGGCCAAAAATTTAAACCCAGTCAAAATGAAGTACTTAATACTCTACAATGATCTGACGTGGTTCGGAGTTGATATCTTAAGAAATGTAGAAAAAAATAGGGGGGGGGTATTTTTTAATTTGACTGTGACCCAGTTTTAGTACGTTATTTGATTGGCTAAACGTCTTGACGTTGCTTGAACAATAAAATACTGTTAAGGATAAACACTATAGTAAAAAATATAAATTTTGTACCAGTGTTTTTTGAGTATACAAATTTATAAGACGTGTCAAAAATGGAAAATTACATAACACAAAAAAGTTAAACACATTAATCATATAAAAACATTTTTTTTAAAATTGTATAAATGATCGTTCAATATTTAAATAACATTTTTAAATAAAGAAACTGTAAACGAAACTGTCTTTATCTCTCTTGTCAGTAGTTTCATTTAGCTAAGTAATTGTATTTCTCCTTAACGTAAACCTAGTTTTGTAAAGTAGGGCATCGAAGAAATCTGGGAACTTATCAATTGATTGAATCTTGAAAGCATCCAGCATACCAACGACAACAAGAAGCTTGTCATTTGCTGGAAACGCTTTTCCGTAAATGCAATTTATTCAGTAGAAATAAAAACACTTATGGTTATATTTAATACCACTGTTGTACACTTGTTTTATCAATTTTACTTTCATTAACAATCAATTGTAAAATAGTTCAAAAATTACTAAAGGTTGGTTAAGGAAAGTTTTACTTTATCAGTTGATATAAATCAAACTACTTTATTAGGATGATTGTTCAAAACTGTTCATATAATTGAGAAATGGGCCATTTCATACCACAAAATACGTTTATTTAATTCATCCGTAGATGTAATGTGCTTAGAATATTCTTATATGCTATATCAATAGTTTCTGATTATCGTTTAGACGAGCATGATCTATAGTGTGTATGTATCAATAAAAATAAGTTCTACTGACAAAAATTGATTAATTACGTTAGAAGTCATCAGAATATTCTATGAAGAGATTGGACGTTAACAAGATTGGATGGCGAAAGATTGTTTGAAAGGGCGCACAGGAGTGCCACACCTTCATTAAGGGAACCTCTGAGGGCTCTACATTCAGTAATTGGGTGTATGTTCAGTAGTTGGGTTCTATTGAAATGGTCAATGGGCAAAATACCTACTTGTTGTATACATTATCTGAATTTAATTGTAATAGAATTTTTGTAAAATCTTTGGGTTATACCAGTACCAATGAACTGTGCCATTTGTTCAATTGGTTTGGATTGTTAATACAACTTAACAAATACATATTTTACAATCACTCATTTTCACTTCTATTGTTTGGGTCAAGGAGAGTTTTAATTGCCTCTTGTGTAAGGCTGGCAATTTAACATATTTCAATTTGTATCACGCGCAGATCTTAGGTTGTAAATAAAAATCAATATGTAAACTAATAAATTACATAAGTATTTATGCCTTAATGACCTAATACAATACTTTATAGGTTGACGCATAGTGGCATCCACATGTTTTCCGTGTTGCCCGTGGTATCGCTTGTGTCATTGTACTTCTATTAAGTAAAATGAACAAAGTTTAATGTTTTCATTACAAAGAGTAAAACAAAGTTTAAACGTAAGTTGCTATAGAACACACTCTATCTATCTATATGTATATAAAGAGGGGGATTAGTGAGGAATATTTGGTATCATTAAGACGATCTAATAATGTAATAGGTCAAACTAATATAAACTCGAAAAAATTAAAGCACTAGGCCAATTTTTGAGCAATCTATGTCGGTTTGTTACCCGCTCTACTTTGTACCGTTTTACTTTTAACCTTGTTTACTTTTAAAAAACGACGTGTTCCCAAGAACGAAAAGACAATGACGACGTCCGCCTGAAGATGATCCCGTGAGGATCGAAACCGGTCGCCTTTCAAGGTAAAAAAGGATCACTTGACAGCAGGTAATTTCACCAGTACACGTTGTTATTGATCAGTGATTTGGAGGCTCAACTCAAACAAAATGAAGATAGTTTTAATCACCTGATGGGCCAAATTATATTGTTACATTAATAAAATTATAAAATAAAAAGATTACTGCCTGTACCCTCCATATTTAGGCCCACGACAATAAATATAACACAACTAAAGCTATACGAAGGGAAATATTTGCACAAAGCAATTTTTCATTATACATGATAACTGATGACCAAATGAGATCGGGCAACGTGGTCCGACCCTTTCATAACATTGGTTTTGGCGTAGGCACCTGGGACCTATACATGGGATCGAAAAATGGATAGCTCACGAGTTAGAGGGCTCACGGTGGTTACAGGCTTACAACAAGTTTTAACAAAACGGTTACTGCTTTACTTTAAAATAAATGACAAAATCGTTTAAATATCAAATTCATAAAATTGTATTAATTTCAATTGAGAAAACAATCCAAATGGATTGTATACTTCTTGCTGTCATGACGACAAGGTTACGTTGCCAGTTTCATAAACACACCCATACAAAGTTTATTGACTATAGAAGTCACCAAAAATTAAGACATTTTAAGTCAAAATAAGAAGCTTCAACAACTCAATTGTTATATTAGACCATTAATGATAATATTAAACCAACCACAACAGAAGGGCCAACCTTAAGAGAAGGGCCGTATGTGTAGGTGTTTCATGGTAACGTTCATCACAGAATTGGAATTATACCTACGGAATTACAGTAACTACGTCATTTATTTTTATGATCCAGGAGAGGCAAATCAAATACCCTGTTCCATAAGAGAAAATGGAAATTGTTATCCAAATATTATACCAGAGTTATCTAAAATTTTCAACAAACAAATCCATTCTTTCAAGCTTTAAAAACTTTAGGACAGTTATTAATATAAACTCCGCTAAACAACGTGGGGATGTGCTGATGCTGGGCTTATACTCTGGCTGACAGACAACATGTTAAAAGACGTTACAATAGACCAGCATTCCAATGGCGTTGCTGCTATCTTCAAGGCAGGTGATGGCTGTCCGGTTGGTAATCCAGAGTTTGTAGTATACATAAAAAATAGAGCTCCTGAAATGGTTGATATCTCCCCACTTTTTAGGATTCCCTTATGGAAAAATCCGTTGGTTCGAGGGATGCCTCAAATCGAAGAAAGAGCTACTGCTCAAAGAAATAAAGTTACCCAACTCCAACTTGCTTCAAACTTAATGATCAGTAAAAAGCTAACAAAGCCAAGAGCGGAAATGTACGCGATCCATCATGATGCAATAGATGTTATTTAAAATGAATTTCCATCATTTTCAAACAACTCTAAGCATCTTACTACGATTGATCGAATCCAAGCTTCAAGTTTGTAATTTTTACCATGTGGCTCGCTGAGCCACAAGGTGGGACTAGTAGATATTATATTTAAAAGTATTCATTATATAGGAATCGTTTATTTAAATGGATAGCACCTACGTTATAAAACGCAAGTAAGAAGATAACATTTGTTTTATGACAATCGAGAAGAAGTAAGATATCTATGATATCTATCAAATACAAAATTTATACAGCTAAAAACTGTACCCTTCGGTGTGGTGTACTGTTGTACAATCACGGTTTTTTTTTAGTTTCGCCTAAATTTATCACGTCATGTTTTAGCTAAAATCTTACTCTTTTTCGTCTAAATATTAGTGGATTTTATTTAACTTTTACTTATTAATTTTTATACATTTATTTCCGAGGTAGTTTTAAAGAATACATATAATTGCAAAACAATATAAATATATGGTATGCGTCATTATTGCAGTTTGTAATGCCTGTGCATGTTATACCAATGGGAAAGATGGCAAGGGAAATAGCTACAGTTGCATATGCATATGTATACGTCTAATATAGCATGACTTGCTATGGATACTGATATTGAGGCCATCCACATTTGCATTATTGGACTGAGGCTGATCAATGTTTTAACACTTCATCAGGCGTTTTCAAAATAAAATTAAGACCGTAGAACCATGTTTTAAAACTTAGCATGTACAGTATTTATATTTTCGTTCATTATCTCACATAAGTATAAAGGAAAGAAACAGCTTAGGTTTTAAATAAATCCTACGACAGTAATCATTTTGTTTTGTTATTCTGAAAGTTGCTTAAACACGTCAGGACAGTTCTATATTATTACAAAAGGGTTTCATTTAATTCCTTACCTAACGTGCTAGATTTGTAATAGAAAAATAAAAATTTTTTTCAGTACGATAGTGCATTTTCAATCCTAAATATACCTTAAGTTATGGAGATGAGTTTTGCTTAGATAGCAGCATTGGTATTTACCTGACGGCGAATGTGTCAGGCAAAAAACGAGAAAGCAACCTACGCCAATAGTTTGATATTCCTGATAAAATATATTTTATGAATAAAAAATATCATTAACATATAATATTACAATTTTATACCAGTGTTTTATAGTGTATACAAAGTGTACGAGAGGGCAAAAATACCTTTAGTCAAATTAATTATTAAACATTCTATTACATTGGTTAAATAAAGTAAGCACACAGTACCTCCCAAGTATCAATGGATTTTGATAAATAAATACATTTTATTTTAGCATACTTTTATTCCACCTTAACTGTACCTTAGTTTTGTCAAGTAGGACACTGAAAAAAGTCTGGGACTTATCAATTGATTGAATCTTAAAGCCATCCAGCATACAAATGACAAGAACAGTTTGTCTTTCACTGGATTTGCCAAGCTGCAGGAAATAAAGTTATGCTATTATCAAATACAGCTATTGTAACTTAACTTTATTAACTTTGATTTAACGACCAATAGTACTACAATTATTGTAAAAGCGAATTTTGGGAAATTGTGAAGGTTTACTGGATACTGTTAACTACAAAACCAGCTACTTAGAGTAGTTAGTTGTTTGAGATCACTTGTAAACGTTATAAGGAGTGTCATGTGATACTTTTAATACGTTTGCTTACTTCATAAGTCCTTGAACTTTCGTATCACTACGTTTAGAATTCGCAAAGACAACCTTTCCCCACCTTAATTTTGCTAGCATTCACAGTGGACTAGTTTAGTGTAGCGTCTTTTCTCGATGCGGAATACATTTCAATTTTTTTTTTTTTTTAAAGAATGCAAAGAACAAAATAAGGTTATATTAAAATCAGCAAGTAGTGTTATAATAAAACAAAGCAACTATATTTTTAATCTTTATGTCAATAATCGTCTTACACAAGAATTTCACTTCCATCTGTCTTATAAACTCATAAAGATAAAACTTTAGCATCATGGTACATTGCCTACGTTACCCTTATAGCGTTTAGCTATTAGCGTTAGCTAATAGCATCAGTTTAGAATGCTTATGCAACAACGTGTTGATGAAAATACGTAGTACATTTGGTATGGTTACATATTATACAACAATAAATGTACACGGTTATATTTACAAAAATGTCTGTTACATATTTTTTAATGTTTAAATGACATGATTAATTGATTAAAGAAATGCACAATTTAAACTCACTGTTGTAGCTCAATAGTTTGATTGAAGATTTGACCCATTAAAAAAAAACAAAGGTAATATTTACAACTAATGGTGAATTTTGTTATTTCTTAGGTACAATTTCAAATGTCTATAATATATATAATATATATAATATATATATAATATTATATTATATATAATATTAACATATAATAATTATATATATATATATATATACAAATACAAATATATTTATTATGAAAATTACAACAGCTTGGCCTCACCAAGTTTATAAAACTTGTCGGTGAGGTCCAATTGATACAATATAGGCTAACAAAACAAATAATTTACATTTTTTTGTTCCTTTTTTTGAACAAAGATTTCTTAATGTACTATATTTCTACGGCGGCTTGTGGCAGGCACTTTAACTTAAAACAAAGTAGTTGGCAGCATACTAACAAATCTAAAATGTAGTGACATAAATTTTGCCTTATAATATACGGAATTCTTTTGGATTGCTCATATTTGGTCCTCTTTGTTTTTCATGGTTCGTAGACCATGTTTGAACTGTTTGTTTGTTTGCACAGCAGACTGGCACTGGCAGCGCCGGCCGAGCTGAGCCAAGGCCACACTTTAGCTGAGCTGACTGAAAAAAAGAACAAAAAAAAAACCTGAAACCCTAGTCGTTTGGTTTGGTTGGACCGAACATAACCTCTCACTCACTGTGAAACGCCCATGCATGCATGCATTCTCACAGTTCACAAAAAGCAGAGAAAAATAATAATAATAGCAATTATAAAGCGTCAGAACTTGTATTTCTTCCCTATAAAATGTTTTAAGTGTTGTGTCCTTAACATAGTGGGTTTGATATATATGTATATATTGATATTGTAATCCAACATAAATGTGATTCAATTCCAAAATTAAAAATTATTGCGTAAAAAATGAAATCAGTAAAAAATTAAAAGCCAAAATATATTCATCGAGAAGAAACGGGACTTTGCATTGTTTACACACAAATCATATTCATTTATCATATATTGCATAATGACGTGTATTATAATCAGTCTATTGCCCAACTTACAAACACGTATATGCTTAGTTACCAATAATATAATCTATGAAAGAATGGAAAACCTTACTGACACAATTGCCCTAGTTTTATAACCAGTATAGAACTATATCAGCGTGTTTCTAAAAGCCTAATAACTGATTTAGACGAAAATTAATTTAGCAGTTACTATTCAATCTAACGTAAGCTAATTACATGCGTTTTTTTTATTAGTTTCTGAATCAATATAATTTCAAACTGTTTATTATTGCAAGTTAGGGTTCAAGTAACATTTGCCGATTCGAAATATGTCCATACCTGAATTTTATTGTATACTGTACAATAATGCGGTCTTAATTTAAACATTTTTTTACAACCGTAAAACAGGTAGCATGATTAGTCATTTTCATCGTAGTACTAACACAGGATAAGATGACTTTTATTGTTTTAGTTTGCTCTTAGTTAATAACCACGATACTGCAATGCATCCGACTAACGTAGAAAATAAATACAGGGTGATTGATATAAGTGTGCCAGCCGTTTTATTCGAAAACCATAAGAGATATCAAAAAAAGTTAAATAGTAACTGCCTTGGATTTTAAAAATTGTGGTCAAGTCGAACATTTTTTTTGCCCCCATTTTTCCAATATGGCCGCCAACTTAGATTTTTCTTAAGGAACACCCTGTATTTCATGATATATTCCGGTAGAAAATGTAATTTTAAGACGATTTTATTCCTGTAATTATTTTCATAAACCTAACCGTTTCAATGATAATAATGGTTAAAGTTGTGAAATTTTGAATAGTTTTTGAATAAAACAGCTGGCATGCTTGCTTAGGCCTTTATCGAAACTCTTTCTTATGCCTAATTTTTAAAACTGTAAACATTATTATCTTTGAAACGGTTAGGGTTATGAAGAAAATCCCAATTATAAAATCGTCTTAAAATTACATTTCCTACCGGAATACATCATAAAATACAGGGTGTTCTGTAAGAAAAATCAAAGTTGGCGGCCATATTGGAAAAATGGCGGCTAAAAAATTTTTTGACTTGACAAACATTTTTAAAATAAAAAATCCAAGGCACTTACCATTTAACTTTTTTTGATATCTCTTATAGTTTTAGAATAAAACGGCTGGCACACTTATATCAATCACTCTGTATAGTGAGAGCCTACAACATATAAAGTTATGATTAATAATCATGTTTATTATTTGAATTTTATAATGACTTATTTTCAGTGCACAAAATAGCTGTTTGTTTACATCGTTGACCTTTGTTAGCTGAGATTGTCCTGTTATATAAATACATTTGCCTTGAAAACTCAAAGACCAAAGTCAAATTGATCCGGTTTTGATCAGTTTAAAATCAAACAAGCCACAGACAACCAAAGCATTCGTTTTAAATGCAATTTATGTTCAAATCCTTTCAAACGCATTGTTTGGCTAACTCTCGTATAGAGACGATGGTTTATATATTTTTATTAGTTTTTAGATCATACACACCACATGAGCCTAAAATATATATTTGATATTTAGTGTAAATTTAAAAACTATCCTGTGTTTGGCAACAAATGTGAGGTGGTTAACAAATGAATGTGGTTAACCGATACATCAGTCTGTGTAAGCATATTGCTGGATGTAGCCAAGCTTGTGGTTACATTTAATATTAGCCGACCATTATTGCTGTGATATCGCCGGTTTATCTATAGCGTATAATCCGAAATTTGATATTGAAATTGCTTTCAATATGACTTTAAAATAACTCAGTATGCGTAAATCCGTGTAAAAGTAAAAATAAGGAGCAAACTAGGCTCTTCTAGTCTTTTTGTGAAATGGTTTAACTTACGACATCTTCGGATCTCATAGAGGAAAGTGTAGGTCTACCTGTAAAAAAGACACATGATTAACATGTATAGCTAAACGTAACGTGAATTAATGAATACATAAAAAGCAAATTTAACCTAACTCTAGTTTAATATTGTCGCTTCCGCCAGAAGCTATGGTGGCCACCTTACTAAAGAAAACAGATAATCGAATATGATATCCACGGTAACATACTTAATAAAAACCGTAAAATTATACCTTCCAGTATTCCGAATTCATCGTAATAGTATTGTTAGTGCATTTTGGAAAATTATGAATAGAAATCAATATTTTTTGTGATCCTACAATAAATGGTGTTAAAGAGAAAAATGCAATAGAAACTCTCCTTTTATAGTTCAATCAGTGTGATTTATTACTGTAATTTATTAATCGTCATGAAGGGAACTGTTTTAGTGTTATTATTGGTATATTGAAATTACATTACTACTGCTTTCTAGTTATCAAGCCCTTGCAAAATTAATATTAACAGTTTATACTGACTTCAAAAATATATCTGTAGAACACATGTCTCTTGTTAACAATGTCATAATATTTTTTGCATTTCCAAAGAAAAAAATATATTTTTAGTTTTTTACCTTAAGTTCTATATTTATTTAATAAACGTCTAAATTAAAACGCACATTTTGGCTCTAACTATTTCTGGTATTCTAGGGTCATAAGTTTTATCAAATGACCCGCCGTATCTATATTGGCGCGACGAACAGTGAACCAAAAAATTGCTGAGCTACTCCCAATTTTTCACACAATCTAAACCAATAAAAAGCAGAATCCCGGTTGTCTAAAAGTGTCCAAGAATATTTTTCGTTTGAAAATAATCTGCTGAAGTTATTATAAAAGATATGTTTAAGTTAAGTTTCAATTTGTTTACTACTTTCATTACTGCTATCGTGACATGATAGGTCTTAACAATATTAAATATTAGCAAAAGTTTGTTTTATCGAGGATTTTAGGAGAGAAACAGTATGACTAAAGACCATACAAAGTTTTTATGAATTGCTGGAATGGAAGTATTGTAATATATTATAACAGTTAATATCCCCCGTGAAATCAACATACCCGAAAACATAGAACGATTACTGATAATATCAAAAATGGTGAGGCGAAAGTTTTCCAGGCTCTTTTTACTAACCACGGATGGCGTTAGCAATGATCTGAGCTAAAAGAATTGTTTCCATGATACAATGAAATTGTTAATGAATATTTTTTCTTTTTAATACCCCAATACAATGATGTTTATGGCTGGTAATTATAAATAATATTGAGTTTTAATTTTGTTATTAATCGTCTGATTTTAATTCCCTTTATGTCAATTATTTATTTGAAGACCTGTAAAATGATACAAAGCCGACTATAATTTGTATTTAAAGATTTTTGCTATCCCCTCCCCTCATCAACCCTAAAAGTAAAGTTTTAAAAATCAACCATCATTATTGTAGCCCCTCGCATCTAAGAAGATTGACGCTGACCGATTTCAAGTATCTCAAAAATTGAAAAGGCTAAAAGGGGGGGGTTGCAATTTACTTTTCAGCCACCCTGTAAAAACATCCTTAAAGATCTTGACATTAATTTTGAGCTAAAGCAATTATCTAATGTTACATTATGAACACATTTTTCTAAAACTAGAATTACATTAAGGTAAAAATATTTGCATATTGTTTAGGTGTATTTCTGTACCGAGTCTAAACAAAATCATGCACCAAGGAATGTTAATAGGTATGAGAAACACAATACTACGCTTATACAATAACATAGGCTTATTAAGTTTAAAGCCAATGAATGTATATAACAAGGGATTTTTAAATTGGTATTTTAAAAAATGATTTCACTTCTAGTGTTTAAAAAATGTAGTGTGCTTAACTAAGTTTACATTAATGATGGGTTTTATATTTTTTCCTAAAGCTTGCACTAATTTTCTAGGACGAAAAGTAGCTAATTTTTGCATTTACTTACTTTGCTGCACTCAGTATTTCAACCAAACAACACAAAAAAGTGTGATTGTTTTAGGCATGTAATACGTGTATGCTTGACAAGTTGGCAACACTGATCAGCTGTTTATACGTCAGTTTATTCGTCATTTCATTTGACCATTGACACAACGACTTAACCTAACCTATAAACCTGTTGTTGCATTTTAAAAATTATTCTCGTTTAACGATTAAATCTAATATTTGACTAATCGTACAACAGTATCCAATAGATTTAACCTAACGTAAAACGTGTTATTTAGTACTTGAAAGACTAATTATTTACAAGTAAAATGTTTTCAAATCAAGAATGCAGTGAAAGTGAGAATAAACTTGTTGTTGTGTGTTAGCATAAACATTACGCTCGAAAATTTGTATTCAGATTTTGGTTCATTAGGTTTGTTATTTAATTCAGACCTTTGTTTGCTTTTTTGTGAAACAATTTCATTTAGGTTTTGATTTGTTTGTGAAACAATTTCATTTACGTTTGAATTGATCACAATATCTTGTGTTACTACATAGTAAAAGTTAACATGTGTATACGTATAGTTGCCCATTATTTATACGCTTTATAGTTACAGTACGAATAATATGATTATAATACGAGCACAACGTCTCTTTGCGCAATAGTTACACAAAAAAACAATCTCCGCACCTAACAAAGACAAATAAGTGCCTTAATACACCGTGTTATTACCGGGAAATTCATCCTGTATAGAAAACGATGACGCTGCGTCAGGTTGGCAAAATGTTTATGGACGTTATTAGCCATAGAACAACATTGACGGAGCAGTATAAGGGTGCTGCTGACCAAGCTTTTTACTTCACAGAGTGTACACAAAATTTATGGACATACTTTGGCTGTTTTTAAGAGGGTATTATGAACACAAATAAAAGTTATCTAGTCCTGTAGTCGTTGCGCTATATTTAATAATATATACGCGAATACAAATAACTCTACAAGCTTATTTAAAAAATATTTATTGATACGTAAGCATTTTAATGTTTACATAGTTTTCAAAAAGGATTGCCTTCATTATTTTCCACCCATAATAAGAATAAGGTATCAAATGATTGATGTCATATTTGACAAAAACTGTTTTATTATGGGGCAATTATATTAGTGATTGAGAGAATGTCAGCTTATAACCGAGGACAGCTGTATAATCACTATTTTAGGCGTCCAGATATGCAAAAGTTCATACATGGTGGCGGAGTGTAGCGTCAGTTCATAACGTTTTGTTTAGTTTGTGTTAGTTGTATAAGTCTACAAGTATAAGTATAATAAGGTATAAGTTTACTTAGCATACTAACTAAATTCCTTTTTCAACATTTTCATATTTTCAATTTAGTTTCAACTTATGTTTCATTACATACTTAATTTGACCTTGGGCCTGTACAAAACTTTAGTCATACAAACTTTTATCAAGATGCTCAAAATTAAGATAATACAAGACCATTATACAGCCAGTGTTATTGTATGGAAGTAAAACATGGGTCCTCTCCAAAAGAAATAACTAACGTTTGATGGTGTTTGAAAATTAGGTACTTTGTAAAATATTTGGCCCAATTTATAAAGAAGGAGTTTGGCGCATAAGGAAAAATAGAGAGCTGCGTGCCCTATAAAAAGAGCCTGATAAAATAGCGCTTATAAAAGCCAAAAGAATTAGTTGGTTAGGTCATGTACTTCGGAGACAGGATGGCACAAGACTGAAGGAGGTTTGTGAGGCCGTACCTACAGGAAGACGTCCTTTGGGTAGGCCTAAATTAAGATGGTATGACCAAGTAAAAAAGGATGTGATCCAATGCCGAGGAGAAATCCGGATGGCGGAGGATAGAGAAGAGTGGAGGAGCCTAATCTACGAGACACAAAATCGACTGAGATTTGTGACGCCCTATCAGTAAGTAGGTACGTACTTAATTTCTTTTCTGTTGTATTAATGTATCATACGCTGCAAATAGTTTTGTTTTCAATAATTAGTTTTTGACTGGCCACCTTTTTATAGCTAATTAGGATAATGTAGAATAGCAATTTTACTTTACGGTAGGATTTGATGTACCTCCAAAATGTTGTGTGACTTTAAACACTAGAAAAGTTGGAAAAGTCCAAAAAATAACAATAGTTACATTTCAGAACCAACGTTATAAGGAATAAAAAACTCAGAGTAATTAATTATGTTTCAACTACTGTTACAAAATATTAATAGGTCGATCGGTGGAACTTGATCTGCATTGATAGATCGAGACGCATTTGTATCCAATTAGTTGAATAATTCACAATCAACCAATAAAACCTATCTGTTCGGTCTGTTTCAAACGGAGACGACCTCCAACCCGTGACCTTGACTTATCAATAAAGGCTGTCTGTTATCAATAAACTGTTGGACAGTCTATCGTCACCTTGATAGCTGCAAATGCAACGTGGAAACCTTCACGTAGCTAAACAGCAAACTAAATTAAAATCTTTTGGAGGAGAAATCCAACAACATATTCAATATAGTTGCATAATGATTTTTGGCTACGGATATTGGAATATATTCAGCTTCGGCACGGTTGAGAACCTCTGTATTCTACTCTATGGTAGGATTTAAATCCGAGTCTCCAAGACCAACTATTGAACTATCTGACTAGTTACACTTATAGAATGAGAAAATAATCATGAACAGCGTTTTCTCCTCATGTATTTTATGTAAAATACAAAACTGTACTGTTTCTGCATTGTTTATTGTAGTAGCACGTAATACACAAATACCTTTGTAAGATAAAACCCCGAATATGTGATTGTGTTAGTTTTATGTATTAAAATATGTATCATTTTATTTAACATATGTATCATAATTAACTGACAGAAAAAAAGAAAAAAGTACGTCTGAATATCAAGTGAGCTTCAAAGTTGAGAAATAAGTATGTTGACGATTTACTTTATTTGAACTGTTTCTGACTAAAAGGTCTATGAGTAAATGTAAAATAAACTTCTCATGGTGTGTTTGAATCACACATTCTAAGTCTTGGCTCGTTGATGTTTATAAAATAAATATGAATAACGAAACGGTATGGATACAAATTTACTTAGAGACATGAGACACAATCCTTTCAATAAAGACGTTACTTTAAACCACATCAAAGTTTGCAATTCTAAGAGTTATGACACAAAACAACTAAAGTTAAATCAAAGACAACAAATCTGTTTGTTCAACTAAAGTTGATAAATTAAGCTGATTTGTTTTAACAACAAAGCCGCTATCAAAAGTGGTAACAAAAACAACGAGTTTTGCAAAGTATTCCAATGTCGTCGACTAAAGAAACATTTTCTCCGCTTTGGTGGTTTTACCAAAACAAACCGAAACTTTGTCGGGATACGAGCTGTTGATATTTATGAATATTAATTAAAACTTGGCCAGTTAATATCATTATCTAGATTGGTTTCGCAGGTGCGTATCCAATGCTTGGGCGTATAAACTTTCCTTTTGCTGTAACTTTTGAAAAGTGCTCATATTTCGAGGGAAATTGTTTTTATTAAATTTTTAGAATGTAAAATTTACGAAATCCTTATCATTTTAAGTATTTTTTTTATTTTAAAAGATAAACTCAGCCTACGTTTTCCATTCACTGTAGTGGCTTTAGTAGCAAGTAAATGATCATACACGAACTAGATTATTTTGATAACATTGTGGAACATATTGTGTTTTCAATTTTTTTCCCATTTAGCTTGTAACATTTCATGTTATGGACGTCGTACTACTATGTAACGTTACTGTAGATAGCAAATTTAGTACGTTATTGTTTAACATGGAATGACCTTCCTACTCGGGGTCGAGCTGTTAACCTTTGAGTTAGTTTAGTTAAATAGACTCATTACATTAGCATACCGAATAATGATTTCTGGATCAATTCTATATTTTATACATAAGTACATGTCTTTATAAAAAACAGTATTTAACAACTCTTATGATTTGGGAAACCATATTATTTAAATAAACACCAACACTACCTGAGTCAGTGGAAACATATCGCACACATTAGTTTTAGGTTATGTTTTCGTCGTGTTATCTTTCCTAAGTTGAGTAAGGTCGTTTTAATCTAAATAGGCCTACACAAACACATTAAAACACATGATTAAATACGCGATGCCATTGAAGCTTATACCTAACTAATATTCATTTAAAAACATTTTTTTAGTGTAAAATCATTTTTTTTATGATTCTACAGTAATATTTTTGTGTTTAATTGTAAATAATAAACTAAGTAGATAATATAGTATTCTAATACTGTATAAAAAAGTAGGACGTTCTGGATTCGTTCGACAATTTGAAAGACATATTTTCCAAATTGTCTCTGTAACAACTCCCCATTTGCTTATTAAATGTATTGCAAACTCTCCCATTCATCGTATTTTTTCCATTTTTGTCATGAAAAGAGGTACGTTTTCACTTTTTAGGTTAATGTCCAATTATATTTTATTTTATAACAGATAATGAGAAAAATAATTTATGAAAAATATAACACATATTCGTTTAAATATTCCATTAAAATTCATTTCTGAGCGTTTATGAAAAAATGCAACTTCTCAATCACCATAAAAAGGTATCATAATGTGATTTATGTATGGAACTACATCAATGTTTAAAGATCAAAACATTGTATTGTTTTCTGTAAAATAAATTTCCTACTTTATGGTTTAGTTTTTTTATTTACTCTCCGAACACTTATCTGACCTGGAGCCTGGTCCTCAATTAATAATCCCGAGGTGTAGGAGATCAGGAGACAAAGAGAGAGAGCGTGCACTAGGACGACATGTGAGGTATCCATGGCAACCACGACACGACCGCCTTCTGTGGGGCACGGCGGGAAACTGGCGTAACTGGGGTAACCCCCCTCCGCACTCCCAGTCCTCCCCTAAGATTCACCCATACCCACTTTTTCAGCTTGATAAACCTGACCAGTCCACAGATGGCATCTTTGCACTCTGTTAGAATGTACTTTGTTATACCAGTTGGATTTATGAGCCTAAAATCCTTTTTGTAAAAACTGTTTTTTTTATTTTTTTTTATTAAATTTTTTTGTAATAAAATACATATTAACTATAAAAGCATCCAAGCTTCTAATTTGGATAAAAGGTGACTGACTAGTGATTAACTGCTGCATCAATACAAATATCGATTTATTAAAACATGGAAGAAACCTTCTAAAGACCCGATGGTGTTTTATTTAAGCACCTAATGTAGGATTATGGTTTGTAAGTTAAGAGAAAGAAACTTACAAATGATTAGTGGTCAGGGAGTATAAGTTTAGATTGAATATTTTAGGAATTTAATAAAAATCATGAAAGATGAAATCATTTTAAAATTTCTGCAATGAGCACACTTATAATTAAATCACTATTCCATGAATCCTACAAGAATTCATTTCATAGCAAATATTAACTATTTAGGTGATATAAATAAAAATGAGTCCAACAAAATGTATGCTGAATGTAGTTATAATGTTAACTATAAGGCTGTAAATATAAGATAGGCCTAGTAAGTGGTGTTTGATTTCGTTAGGTCACTTTACATATCGGTAGAAAATTCGTTACTAAAATGTATTCGTTATTACACATCCAGAAGATCAGATGTTTATTCGACGGTACATACATTTAATATGATTAAAACCACAAGTTTTAAAACAATTGAACAATTTGAAGTATAAAAGATATTCTACAATTCTAATTTAATATAAGTTAATTAGGATATAAAAACAAAGTAAAAAAATATAAGGTTGAGAGTTGAAAGGTAAGGGTTAAAAGAATAAACATGTCGTGCAAGTGATAGCTCCAAAAAAGTTTAATTTAATGCTTCAGATTACACTTTATCACGAACTTAATGTAAGGGCATTGAACCAAAGAACTTTGGCTAAGATCCATCCAATGGTATAATTTTACGTTATAAATAAAATATAAATAATAAAATAATGCATTAAATTTGAACTAAGCAGATTAGGTAGATATTAAACCATATTTTGTTGTGTTTTGGATTAGGTAATTATAAATAGACGTAGGGTCGTAATTTGTTTCCATTTCACGGATACAAATTTTAACTTTTATCAGAAACAAATGGTGATTACTAAGGGACAATAACTATTAGACGCTAACTATTAACTATTTATAATTTTATACAAATTATAAAATAATATCTATTAACCCAACATTATTAATAAACTAAAAAGTTTGATCACATTCTTTCACAGTACTAAATGGGTAGTCTGGTTTAGTAGTCAGGGAAACTATTAAGATGATGTTGTGCATTTTAAAATCAAATACTTGGATATGTTTGTGAAAATAGAGGAATACTAAATAAAAAAGAACTAATATATAATATCATATTCAAAGGTCTTATTTAATTAATGGAAAGCTTTATTGTCAAACAGAGGGGACATTTCGAACAAATATTCCTATCCATTCTCTTGGAATCACATTTGAAGTTTTTGCACATTATATAATCAAGACTGATTTGAATTCCAGTAGGTTTGCTCGATATCACATTTTAATTGCAAATTTGTATTTTTAACAACAGTTCCGACTGATTCTAGGATTGATTTAAAACAGCTAAAGCCGTTTCAACTGAGCAATCATGGTGTTTTTTGTTTACTACTGCTGTTAAATTAAACCAAAAGAATATTCAATTATTAGAGTTTCTGGGTGTTTTTTTGAGGGGGAGGGAATACGTTTTTTCTCAGATATTTGCTTTCACTAATTGGTTGTTTAGCCCATATAAAAAACAATCAACGGATTCCACCCGCTTCAGTTCAAGATGTGCATTGCATAATTTTAAAAATTACTCGTATTAGAAAGATATACAATAAAGGATACTATTGGACAAAGGTGAACTCGGAAAAACTATCGAAATATATGAACACTTTTTTTTGCTCACTGATATTGATCAAAATTACATTGAATGTTTTATCTGGAATATGTTTGTGTTTGTCTACGCCTTTTAAGGATATTTAAAGTTTGTTCATAGTTTTTTCTAACCAATACGCAAATCTTAAGACTAATGTAGACTATACTGTAAAAAAATAATGACATTATACGTAAAACTTTACATATTTTATACATAAAACTGTTTTAAGATTTACAAATGAATGTATTTCAGGAGTGAGATATTCTCTTTACATTCAAATTTAATCTTTTGGATTAAACGTACTCTTGGAATGGTCTTCTTACCTATACCATAAAATGTAGACCAATCTTTATGGGTGAGCTAAACTATTCCATGTCTTCTGGCAATGTATTTAAAATTCCGAGAAAAAACTTTAAATATACCCTAAGATTAGAGTGAGACATTAAGATAAATATAAGCTGTCATCTATAGGCCTACCCTTACGAGAGTATAACACAAAAAAGTGCATGTGGTTCTTCAGCCTTGGCATACAAAATAGTGACTAATAACAAAAAATAATCTTACTACAGTACTTGGTGTAGTAAAATGGTTTTCTTTAAATTCAGGCAAGGAGCTTAAAATAATACTACAGATTTAAAAGCTATGTTTGTTTAGGTGGAAAAAACATATGCAATCACAATAGAAATGACCGGAACATAATACGGCCAGACATTATATTAAATGTTCGGAAAATCGCAGGAGTGCGTACCATTGCACTGATCTCAGTTTACGACTTGTCCCTTATAACTGCTTCGGGACAAAAAAGGGTCAGATTTGGATTTTCGTCCGGAAAATAGGTTAAAGAGTGTGCATATCGTTTACGAGTTAATTATTTTAAATTAATATAATGATTATATACAATAGGAATGGCATTCAATATTATTTAACAATTTGGTATGACAAATTAAATAAACGAACTATTTAATGTTTGTAAAATTTTTATCCATTATCACAGTTTGAACATAATTTTAAAAATAAATAATATCTTTATAAAACGTGCTTATAATGTAATTGTACGGAAAATATTTTTATAATGAGCGTAATTTGATACAATGTTCCATTCTCTACTTCTCTGTAATGCTTGTCTACAAAAATAAACGTTGAATGAAACTCTAATGGCGTCATTATACAACGTAATCATCTCAACACAGACTTTTCGCTATCTGAGCAAAAACTCTTATGATTTTAAGAAAGTTTCCAGTTTCAATTACTATTTACCAATTTTTTATGGACTTATAAGTCAAAGTATAACCAATATGTTAAGACCAACCTAAATAATAAAATGTACACAAATCAAATAGACTTTACAATCGGTATAAGTGTTGTTTACTTTTTTAGTGCATTTTTTGTTCAGTTATAATTAATTGGGTATGTAATGTAATACTTCATTTATCAGTGCACCACCATTAACTCCATCTCTAAAATAGTGCACTGACGTGGGTCTTTATAAAATAAACTTGAGCATTGATTACCGCAAACATAAAACACATATGATTATTCTATCTAACAGTTGAATAGCTAAAGATTTTGTTTTTTCTTAAATTTTGTATTTGCAGCTATTATTTATGTACGGCAACTGAGTATGAGTCAACTGAATCAAAATGCGTTTAATTTTGTATTTGAATCAAACCATAATTTTAATTTTTTTGACTCGTTCAATAAGTTTATTGATGAATCATAAGTATGGCAGTTTTACTAAATACTCATATGTCGTTCCATTTTTGTACCGTTGCGAGCGGAGTAATTCCAGGTTGAGTTCAATCCTTATGAACATGACTATCTTGTATTACGAAAAAGAACTCAATTAAACGAGCGAATATACATTTTAACTTATGGTAAATAAAAGATTGGTCTAAGTTTTTTTTTATGTCGCTTTTCAAAAATAGACCTAATGTTTGACTATACATCGTTTCTATATATATTATATACTGATTCTTGTATTGTTTGTTAAAAAAAAATCCAGCAAATTTAGTTGTAGTATGTAAGAAGCATAATTGATTTATTTTAATTGTTTGTAGTGGTAACATTGTTTCTTTTTTCATTTCCCTCACTAAGTTTGATTTCATTCATAATTCTGTATCTCATGGCAGGCAAATCTCGTAGACATTGTAAGTACAAAATATTATTATCCATTATAATCTAGGAAAGTAAAATCTGAAATTAAAATTTGTATTAAAAATACTATTGAACATGGATATGGGAAAATAATATTCACTGTTGGTTAACCTCAAATTCTAGAATATGTTAAATTAGGTTATAAGTATGTTAACTTGCAAAAAGCACATTGTACGAAAGAAAAGGGTAATTGAAATTTATATTTAGAATAGTTATATTAGTAATATTTATGCATTTGTATATTTTTTTACAGACGAGTTCCTGTATTAAAATAGAGTTCTACGGAAGGTGAACAAAAAGTAAGATTGTTTCAATTAAATAATTAGGTATTTAGGACTGAGATACAGAGATATAATTTAACTAAATGAAAAGTATATATTTGTGATGATTTCATTTATTTTATTAATAAAATGTCAGTGGTGTACACGGAAATGAAATGGCTTCTTTTTAACTTAGGCTAAATCCTGAAGTTATATAGTTCTGTATTATAAATTATTACATTTATACTTGTTTATTGGACCTTACGAGTATAAATATATGCGCCACTCTGCTATACAGAACAACAAAATATAACAAAAAATCTGGAAATCACTATAGCCTACTTTTAAAGTTTTATCCAAGCCTAATTTGTACTAGCCTAGAGTGAAATATTACATTACAGCCTAATTACTAAATGAGCATGAATCTATAGCAAGATAATTTCATAAATATGTCTAAATTTAACTTGAATTACCTTATCAAAGAAGAGCTAACATATGAGCTCTTATCAAGAGGACAAGATATTATCAACAATGATGTTCAGAGTTTAAGGAGGCAATTAAGGTTATGTCAAGACGTTCCAACAAATGTCATTAATTTGAAAGGGAAAATTATACTTAAAGATGAATTTGACACGATAGAAAACAAATTATATAGTGTAGAGGAACTAATAGGTCAGTGCAAGGAAGCAAATAGCAACTTATTAGTAGCCAAAATCAAGGCTAAGCTAGCCCATTTAGCCTTAAGAATTTCACATATGAAACTGTGTAAATTAGAAGAATCCTTTACGAATAGACTTACTGAATATGTGGATAAATTGCAAAAATCCACGTCGCAATTTGAAGCTATCCTAAATGACATCCCTCAGGAGGAGTTGGCGGAGTTTGAAGAAAGATTAAACACCTCTATTTTGGACGAAGAGGAAATCGACTCAGAGATAGATAAGCATGTTATTCACGGTAGACAAACATCTTCTACCCCTACCCAACATAACACACAGACATTGGAAGTCGTTCAAGATTTCAAGCCTATAGAAATTCCATTTAACAATCGCCTTGGTCCACAAATACAACCACGAGCAGGCCCCTCTCAAGAGATTGAAAATGTAAATGTATTCGGAAAAATTAAGAATCCGTTAGAAAATTATCTCCAAAAATTCAGGATCTGTAATGGATTAGAAATCTATCCTCTGCTGGACTTTTTAAGAAACCTAATAACCATCACCATCGAGACCAATCTTACTTCACACCAACTGTTTGAAATCTTGCCTACATATACATCTCAACCGCTCACGAATAAAATATTAGAACACAAGAACACAAATCAATCAATAGACCAACTACACACAGATATCATAAATACATTCATACCAATAACACTGAAGGAGAAACTGAAACAAGAACTTATCTTTAGACCGCAAAAAACAAACGAACCGTTGTCAATCTACATAAATGAGGTCAAGACAAATCATCAAGTATTGAAGGGAAATCTCACTGAAGAAGAATTGGTTTGTTTCATCAAAAATGGCATCCATCCGGAAATCAGAAATAAATTAGTGTTTGAAAAAAATCCGATAACCTTCAGAGACCTAGACCAACTGTGCATAAACCTAAACAACGTTAATTTTAATGATTATGTCAGACACAATATGTTTTCTACAACGTCAAATACATCATCAGGACATATGCATAATAGGTCAATTGAAAATCAGGGAAATCATGGTAATGGGCAAACGTCAAGTGGGACCTCATATCCACGAAACAGGGTTTGTTATAACTGTGCTAGACCAGGTCATACAGCAAGACAGTGCTTCAGAAAACCAAAAAACTCATAAACTTGGGAGGTGTAAGAACCGAACTTCACGTATCTTATCCTCCCAGAAAACAAAATGTTAGTGATAATACAAATCATAGTTTCGCATTCAAAAATGAATTAAGACAACTAATTAAAGGGCACAACAAATTAAAGAAACCTAGCATAACTAAAACCAAAGGTAAAACAATACATTCTTTACCATGCATGCAAATAAAATTAACTGGGAATATACATGTAAAATCTCTACTCGATACTGGAGCCAGTAGAAACTTTATAAGTAAAGAGCTTTATGACAAACTAAACGCAGTAAATAAAATTAGAGGAACTAAGAAATGGACTGATATAATGTTAGCTGCAAATGAAGAACCGTTGGACATCATAAATGAATGTAAGATAAAAATCAAGATAAGCAAGTATTCCTGGTATGAAAAATTTTTGGTGATAAAACTAAACTATTATCACATGATAGTGGGAGCTCCATTCATTCGGAACAAAGGCCTAATTATCGATTTAAATGACAACAGCTGTTATTTTAAATTCGCACCTACAGACAAAATAAAGTTGTGTGGTGATGAAAATTGGCAGAAATTAGCAATAAATAATATTCATATCGGAACTCCAGAGATGACCACAGAAATAGAAGAACTAGTAAAATCTTATCCCAATGTATTTACTGATAAGATTGGTGAGGCACTTGACCTACAAGTAGAACTAAAGCTTACTGATGATAAACCTATATGTATTCGCCCTTATTTTCTAAGTCCGCCCACTTTGAACAAAATGAAAGCTATAGTAGACGATTGGTTAGCCCAAGGTATAATAGAACCATCCACTAGCGAATATAGCAGCCCAGCATTTTTAACAGCAAAAGATAGATTGGTAGTCAACTATTCAGAGTTGAATAAGAAATTAGTGAAAATGAACTATCCAATTGGTGACCTCCAAAATATGTATCATCATCTACAAGGGGCTAGTTACTTTACAGTAATCGACTTAAATAAGGCTTTCCTTCAATGTCCTTTAGCGGAAAATTCTAGAGACATCACATCATTTTCTACAATTTTTGGGAAATATCGCATGAAACGTGTTTGTTTTGGACTCCAGGTTGGAAGCTCCGTTCTATCAAGCTACTTGGATAAAGTTTTTCAAGATATAAAGTTTAAATACATGGTAAATTTCTGTGACGACATAGTTGTTTACAGCACTAACAAGTCTCTGCATATGTCACACGTTAAGGAGGTCATTGACAGACTCGCCAAACACAAACTAACAGTAAACGTTGACAAAGCAAAATTTTTTTGTCGGGAAATCAGCTTCTTAGGACACTTAATTAAAGACAACACTGTAAGAATCGACCCAGAACGTACAACTGCCATTCAAAAGTTCCCGGAACCCAAAAATGTAAGACAAGTGAGGCAATTTACAGGCATGTGTTCTTATTGGGCTAAATATATCCCTAACTATGCCGATATATGTGCACCTTTACATAGTTTGAAACAGAAAGGAAATAAATTCATTTGGTCCCAAAAGTGTAAAATTGCCTTTGATACGTTGAGGGAGAAAATTTCAAATCCCCCAATTTTGCAGTTAGCTGATTTTTCAAAACCATTTGTTTTACAAACGGATGCATCGCAAATAGCGGCAGGAGGAGTTTTATTGCAAGAAAATGAAAATCAAGATCTACTACCAATTGCCTACTATTCCAAAAAGTTCAATGATAACGAGCTCAAATACAGTGTGTATGAGAAAGAAGCCTACAGTGTCATATTATGCATCGAAAAATGGCATGAATTTTTGGAAGTACAGCCCTTTAAATTGATAACGGATAATCAAGCTCTCAGCTACGTTCTAAACACTCGCAGGAAACTGGGAAGATTATCAAGGTGGGTAGAACGCCTGTTAAACCTCCCATTCACTGTCGAACATAAAAAGGGAAGTGAAAATATCTTAGCGGATACTTTATCCATACTTTTTGATGAAGAAGACATCAATCATGACGAAGACATCAGAACAGAAGAGGACTCTACGTTGAAGATAAATAATTCTGTAAATATTGTTAGGGAAGAAATTAGGAACAAGAAGAGAAATGTAAATAAAATAAATCATGTAAATAGTAGTAATAAGAAAATGATGAGAAACAAACGAGAAGATATACATTTTTGTAATCTAATTCAAGAGATACCAATGGCATTAAATGACTTGAAGTATCACCAAGGAAATGACTCGAAATGTGCAGAGATAATTAAAAGCGTACAAAATAATACTAATCAAGAGTGTTTCTACCTGAAAAATGACGTTTTGATGTACAAAAATCAATCTGGAAAAAGTAAAATTTATCTACCAGATAACTTAATAAATTTGGTTTTTACATTTTACCACAACACAATGATCGGAGGTCATTTGGGAATCTCTAGGACCCAAGGTAAAATAAATGAATATTTTTACAATCCAATTTTAAATGAAACTGTGACACAGAAGATAAAACAATGTAAAATATGTGCTATGTCGAAGACCACGCAAAGGAAATACGAGGGTAAACTAATTTCAATTCCTGTTGAACAAACCATGAATACAGTTTTTATTGATATTCTAGGACCATTGCCAAGATCAAAGGGACAAAATAAATATATTCTAGTGATAGTCGATGCATTCACTAGATATTTATGGCTTCACGCTCTTAAGGACTGTAATTCAAGATTGATAATCGCAAAACTTCAGCAAACCTTTGTGAATTTTTCAACTCCGAGGATATTAGTGTCTGATAACGCTTCATATTTCATATCCAAGGAATTCAAGGCCTATTTGTTTAAACATTTCATTGAGCACCGTCGTATAGCGATATATCGTGCAAATGGAAATCGAGCTGAGAGATTTATCAGAGATGTGTCTACACTATTGCGATGTTTTTACCACAACAATCAATCTAATTGGGATGACAATTTAGGTTTGGTCCAACTTAGTTTAAACACAGCTGTAAATTCGTCTACAGGTCAAACAGCCTTCCAAATGATGTTTTATCATGAATGTAATAACGCACTATCAAATGTTTGGAATATACAGGATTTGATTTCAACAAAGCTAACTGAAGATGAGAAGAAAGAAAATTTAACTAAAGCTATAAACAACATCAAGAGAAGCATTAAGAAAAATCAAGAACGTGCGAAATACAGGAATCCAAGATCGCCATTCGCTGTCAATTCTATTGTTTATGTCCGCACTCACTATTTGAGCAACAAAGTGAAAAACTTTTCTAAGAAGCTTGCTATCAAATATTCTGGACCATATAGGATATTGTATTTCGTCACGGACGTAACAGTTTTGATACAGAACGTGAATAATTATCAAGACGTGAAGAAAGTACACATTGTGGACCTCAAACTAGCAGAAGACAAATGAATATGATTCAAACCCGATGCTTACACCGGACTGAGAGGACTGAAACTACTTCAGAAGATTGTATTACTTTTTTAGAGTAATATCAGGAAATGTATATTTTTATTAAGGAGGTATGCAGAAGGAAAAGCGAATTATTTTAGCAAACAATGGCGAAAGAAAACCAAAATTTCAATAATTAAATAAAATTAAATGTTAATAAATATAGCGCATTCATTTAAAATAGTGAATCAGGATGAATGAATGTGTGAGTAAATGTATAGTTCAAATGTGAGTGTAAATGTGAGCAAATGGATTGATCAAATGGGTGAGAATGTGTGTGAAAGTTTTGACTAAAATTAGTAAATAAGGATACGTGACTCTGAACACTTGACACAAAACTGTTACTTATACACTTATACGACAGGCCATACAAAACACAAACTTTAACGCGCACTAAATACACTAAACTTATAACTAAAACACGACACTTCACACGAAAACGCATGCACTTCTACTTGTTTCAAACTAAACTGAACAAACAGGATTTTAAAATGAATGCAGTTGAAAGTAGTTTTATCTTATCTTTGGTATTCGTGATCATTATCATTCTTCCTTTTGGGCATAGTTTGCTGAATAATCCGTCTTGTTTTAAAAAGGGATATAGGAAAGTTTTGTTTGAATCAAATAAATGGATTTGTATTTATTTATATGTAGTTTTTTAAAATGGTAGTTGATGAAATTACAAAGAAAAATGTTTTGTTAAAAGAAATGTTTTAAGTCAATTTTAATTTGGTTTCATATAACAAAAAAAGCAACAAAACTGAAGGCCCGCGCATTCTAGCGACAAACTATTTATACTACAATAGGTTATCTGAACTAACCGGATATTGTATTCAGGCGAGCTATTTCTATTTTCATTGTTGTGTATTTCATAGATATTGAATTTTGCAAATATTATTGTTGTTTGTTATTAAGAAAAAAAATTGAACTAAATTTACTATGATTTTTTTTTATTTTGAAGTGGCGGAAAATTTATACTGATTCTTGTATTGTTTGTTAAAAAAAAATCCAGCAAATTTAGTTGTAGTATGTAAGAAGCATAATTGATTTATTTTAATTGTTTGTAGTGGTAACATTTTTTCTTTTTTCATTTCCCTCACTAAGTTTGATTTCATTCATAATTCTGTATCTCATGGCAGGCAAATCTCGTAGACATTGTAAGTACAAAATATTATTATCCATTATTAACTAAATGAAAAGTATATATTTGTGATGATTTCATTTATTTTATTAATAAAATGTCAGTGGTGTACACGGAAATGAAATGGCTTCTTTTTAACTTAGGCTAAATCCTGAAGTTATATAGTTCTGTATTATAAATTATTACATTTATACTTGTTTATTGGACCTTACGAGTATAAATATTATATTGTTTGTATTGCTTACAAGCGCTACTCTAACCACAAAAAAAGCTGAATAAATAATAGATCTTCTACACTACAGTATATTCTACGTTTGCAAAACAAAGTAATATACCATACTACACATTTCAATAGTAATACAAATCTTAAAAAAAATCTCCAACGATGGGAAAACATATAAGTTGACAATCAAAGAACACCAGCCGACCAAATATTATACGTAAAATGTAATTGGAAAATCACAGGAACGTGTACTATTGCAGTGATCTTGGTTTATGACTTGTACCATTTATTTGAGAGTTCAAATTTTTACACAGAAACTTACCTGGTCTGAAATTATCAGAGATACAGAGATATTTAATTTGTTTGGTTTACAAAGATTAATTCGTTGGCGTGAAAAAAAAGAAGATAAATAAGTACCAGTTTAGGGTGCTTATTTAATGGCTGGATAGTAAATCTACAAAATATAAATTTTTTATCTTACATAGTTTACTAGTCGTAAAATAATTGGTCTACTCCATTAGCCTTTCTCTGTTCCTAAATTTAAAGTTAAATTTGTTATTTAAGGATAATTTCCAGTCGTTATTGAGATTAATTTATCTCAAAAGCGGATTATTTTCCAAGGAAGGTTTGAACGATCGGCAATTAACATAACATCAGAACCGTTTCTGAATTGTTGAATAATTCAGAATCATAAAGCCAAGTTTAAAGCTTATAATTGTTTCTCTTTAACACGTTAAATCGTAATAAAGTTTGGAGCCTGCTGTAATGAATTACAATAACGAGTTTTCAGTTAAATTGGTCTGCTTGCATAAATAACTGTTTTTAATAACGAGTTGATTTAAAAAAAATCTAGCAAATGTATTAAAAAAATATATATTTTAACGAAGAATCCATAATATTCAAACAAAAACATACGTAGAGTGTATTTTAATAATACATTGATAATACCCATTAATATTTTTTCATGTAATAAATATATGGCTTTAATTTATTTCGTAATTCATACAGGGTGGAAAGAATGTCCCGGCACAGGTAAATACAAGTAATAAAGATAGAGCTTCAACAATTGGTACACTGTTATTATTATTTAGTTACTGAGCTTTAAAATCACTTTAACGCATTACATTATTCAGTCGTGCTCTACCTCCTCAAAAGGTGCCCGCCAAAGTATAAAGAAAATCATAACCATACGCATAGGTTGATATGCATATCAATTTAAAGGTCTTAGTTACTAGAATACAATACCATAAATTTGAGCTTAACAGAACAAATTAAGTAAAAATTGACAGCCGTTCAAAGACTCAAAATGGCTCAAGATATTTTTGAACGGCTGTAATTTTTTTTCTCTTATATCAAACATGTCACATAAATCTTATGTCACATACATTCTTATATAACATTTTGAGTTGGTCAACGAATTATGAGAGACGTATAATATACACCAGAGGTTGTTAAATGTGGTCCTAGTGACAATTATCATTACCAACAGCTGGCGATGATGTCAGGGCATCATCGTTAAGTCTACCGTCACTGATGATGACGTCATTATGATGGTCAACACAACTGAGAAGTAATATGTGAATTAAAACCTAATGACAGAGATAATATGTAATCACTAGTTAATGTATGATTGAAGTTTTGTTAATAAATTATTCTAGTATTCTAATATTCTAATATTCTAATATTCTAATATTCTAATATTCTAATATTCTAGTATTCTAAGTATTCTATAAGGTTGTTCTATGCATTTCTTAGTTACATTATTACATTAGCACCGTTTGAAAGAAAAATCATTATTTAGCCATTTTACGTGAGAAATATCAATTTAAGATACACTGTAATACTTTTTTATGTTTCTAAAATTTGGTTTAAAGGTGTAAAGCGGGATAAACTTGAATGAGTTCGTGAACCAGCATGATCGGACCATGGGAACGGGGCTTTGCGGGGGGTTTTACGGGGTAAAAATAGGTTTTTCTCATTTTTGACCCTCAAAACACATAATTTCCCAATTTCTCTTTGGACCTTTTTAAAGAGCTTAAAAACAAATTTAGTATGTAAAAGTATTTTTGTTCGGCTATTGGTAACAAAGAAAATTAAAAAAAAATGAAAATGTAAAATTCCCATGTTATTCTTACGGAGAATATTTTAAAATTTTGTAGTTTGCTTGTTTATGGATATATTTTGATCAAACTTGGCAAATTTATTCATTTTATACTAAGCTATCAATATTTTACGAAAAAAACACACTTTATTAGTTTCCTTGTAGCAGCAAATCTAGGTACTCGTTAAACCTAATGTTATTTAAATATATTTAATTGAAAATCAATTCAGACAAATGGAAATTCGCTTAGTCGGCAGGTTTGCTGTGGCGGGGGTATTTTATGTTTCTGTCATAAAAGGAAGGATCTCTTTATTTCATAGTATAACGAAGAAAATATAGATTTGAGTGTAGCACCTTGTATCTCGGTATCCTTACCATGCTAATTCGGAAAGAAATGACTGATGAAACAAAAGGAAAAAAGCTTGTAAAACCTTGTTTGAAGTGCGATTAGTTTAAATAAATAATATGTTATAGTAAAGCAACAAAGTGTTAGTAAAATAATTAAATATCTATTTTTTGCTTATGTGTGTAAGTAAATTTTAAATTCTGAAAATTTGGGTTCAGCAAACCCCACTGTAATTTTATCGTGTAAATATACATTTGAAGTTATAATGGCCTAAGGGCGTAAGTGGTTTGTGATTCACAGTGGTGAAATTTACTTAAATTACAATTTGGTGAACCCAGTCCATTTTTATTATTATTTCTATGAAAACCTTTTGTTTACAATAAAGTTACATTTTCATCAAACAATCTAATAAAATTTGTACTGTATAAAGATTCGCTACATTTGAAGGTTTTAATTAAAGGTATGAATTTACAAATCTGTCATTAAAAAGGGTTGTGGTATCTTTTATTTTAGAAATGTGTATACAATTGGTACATACCATTCATTGAAACACATATATTTGTACACACAGAATATTCATTCAATCCATCTCAAATGAGAGATGTAATGATTAAAATAATAAGCTCAAATGGTCATTGATTCATAATTATAAGCAATTCAACTAGCTGTATAGTATCTAGTAAATATTATTGGAGTTATTGCATAAGACGAATGCCTCTCAAACCGGAACCAACGATGAAAATGTGCATTTATTTATCCATATCATGGATCGTGTGATTATTTTAACAACCCAAAATGTACATAAATAACAATATTTGAAATGATTAGCTATATCAATGTGGTTATACACAGAGACCAGTTCAAATTAAATGATTTTTTCTCCTCCTTGGTATAGATGGTTAAAATAAAATTAAAATTGAAGTTATAACGATACACAAATAGTTTCCGATGGATTAAATGGGTAACGTTATTATTTTGTTATGTTATGTCTGTATCGTACTATATTATTTCTTATATTGATAAGTCAGAAAATGTAATGAAAAAAACTAACGTTAGAATGCTGGTTTTTGCCCCCCCCCCCCCCACCAAAACAAAAACCTGTTTAGCCATTTAGTTTTATTCATTTGTATAGCAACACTATTCACCATTGTGCATTTATTGGAGTTCTCAAACATCAAATATAGACTATGTATTAAGATAACCATTATAGTGATTTTCTCGACCTTTCTTTCTTCCCCTACATTACACGAATGAATGTAGCTTATAAGAGCTATTTTAGTAATATTTTTCTCAGTTTGCAGTAAATGACTTAAGAATAATTTTTCAAAAATTCTTTTGACAGACATTTTGTCAATTTACCTTCGCATGTCACATAACAAACGAATGTCCTGGTTTAAAAAATCCATCTTCTCCGTTAAGAAAGGATAAGCCTTCACTTGTTAAAAAGTTGTTTTAAAGCCATTGTTTTTTAAATACAAGTAAACATATATTTAAAGACTTCGATTAGGTCTTAGTCATAGTCGTCACATAAATCGGCTGAATATGCTTAAATTAAATTTAAGTAAAATTTTTCACAGGTTATTCAAATGATGTAAAAACGTATATGGAATCTTATATAAAAACAACATTTTATAAGGATTGTATTTACTTTTTAGGTAGGTGTGCACAATGCTAACCAAATTTACAATGTAAAACGTGTATGAAAAAAAAATTTAAAGGGGATAAAAAAAAACATGAAACACGAATCGTGAACATGAAACCGTACAATTATCATCACATTAGTTTTCATTTTAAGTGTAATCTGTTTGTATTTTCTAATATAAAAATCCTTAAATCGATTATAAACAAAATATTACAAATTCGTAGTTTACTTGTATAAATAAATGTAGCCCAGATACATTGTATTGTAGTACGAAGGTATACTCGATTCAGGTCAAATCTCAAGCGTACAACATTGTCCGAGTAAACATGGAGTCCCAAGAGACCTTTCAATATCAAGGACATTGTCAGTTGCAACACATAACAGATACCTTCTTGAGTTTTAGGTGGCATTTTTCCGATCGAGACAATGCTCAAATGCCCGTTACAGAAACGGGTGTTCAAGACAATTACGAATTGTAACCAGTTTTTAACCCATAGTTAATGCTTAGATGAGTTGATGTAAGGTAAATTTTTGTTCAGTTTCGTCAGAAAAGTGTCTGATCTAATATACAGGGTGTTTTTTTTTAACTTGCTTCCTTATTTTTGTAAAATATGCGATAGATAGAAATATGCAGTTTGCGGGAATCTGCCATCTATTGTCGTAGAGGTCACAATTGTTGTGAATTCAATGTGAAGTTTTCATTCACCCACTTCCCCCCTTCCTTTATAAAAAAAATAAATTGCAAGGTACCCTTTTTGACATTTCAAACAAGAGGGCATGAAAAAATAATAACAATAGCACAAACTATAAGTCTCTACGTCTATCCTACCAAAAGTTATGGGTAGTTCAACATTTTAATCCCTTCCCTTTAGAAGACCAGGTTTTTTACACGGCTATAGTTCAAAAACGGTAAGAGCTAGCGAATATTTCAAATGATAAACAAAAAAATATTTTTCCTACAGTCACCCGACAAAGTTGGCTTCCCTGTACTGTTTATAGTACAGAAAGCTGCTAATTGCTGCATATTTATACTTTGCCGTACGGTTTATACTTTGCCGTACGGTTTATACTTTGCCGTACGGTTTATACTTTGCCGCACATCAGGATTCCAAACAAACAACACAAAACAGCGTGGTTTTATTATGCACGTAATCCGTGTACGCTTGGGAATAGGTTGGCAACACTTACAGATAATAATTATATGAGCAGCTGATTGACTATTATAACTACGATTTAACCTGTCATTTTGTGTTTATAGTTTCGGTATTTCTGAACTTTCTAGACTTTTCTTTTAAACGTTTTTAAAACATTCCTACGATCTTAATAAACAAGAAAATACCTTTAAAGCATTTTTTTTAGGTGCGGAAACCACTTCAAATTACAAAAACATACGGAACTATAT
Organism: Macrosteles quadrilineatus; assembly: GCF_028750875.1. Classification (NCBI taxonomy): domain Eukaryota; kingdom Metazoa; phylum Arthropoda; class Insecta; order Hemiptera; family Cicadellidae; genus Macrosteles; species Macrosteles quadrilineatus. Next base: position 48,223,823 of record NW_026542599.1, read on the forward strand.
TCTCAAAACGCGGAGCACATTTCTTGCTGAGGAAAAATAGCGGAGTGATACGGACCGCGGGTACTACTTTCTCTAGGGCACCATTTGTGTTGCCAGCTGAACCTAAAAACGTGTTGTATAGTGTTTGAAAGACTAATTATTTATATGCTTTATAGTGACTGTAGGAAAAATATAATGTGTAACACGAGTGAAAAAGGCCTTTGCTGCACTCGAGATCATTCCGCACTCGCCTGCGGCTTGTGCGTTAACATTGCTCTCGTGTGCAGCAAAGTGCCACTTTCACCACTAGTTACACAAATAACTATAGTAAATATGCATCATGATGAATAAAACATTCATTGTTTTTGTGGGTTATGTAGTTGATTTGATTCGTTTTAGACTTTGGTTCATGGGATCGTTTGTATGTAAAAAGATTCCATTAAAAACCATTTATTAACTGATTTTCCCAACAATTTAAAGCGTTTATGTAAATTCCTAATGTTGGCCATGACTCTTGATGATTATTTTTTAAATTAAAGAACTCTTGTCAAAGAAAAGAACATCTTGACGAGATTGTCTTAGTTACCGATATAATGATGCTGAGCTGGAGGGCTTAACAATGTTGAAAGACTTTTGTTTGTGTTTGAAACTATAACTCTTCAAGAGTATCAATTCTTGTGCTTATTTACTAAAGAGAATTAACACTGGTGGCCCAGTCAGTAACGCGACGGACTTTAAATTAATAACATTAATTCTGTGAGTTGGATCTTGGTGTCCTCAAAAACATTTTAAAGCCACAGCTCACTATTGTAATGTACCACCCCCTTGATTTTCTCGATCAGTTGCTCTTATCCAAGTGATAGGATAGTGTAAAACAATATTTAAGTTACATTCATGGATAAAATATTGACGTATAGCCGTGTATAATTGCGATTTGTTGCCAAAACATTCTTTGATGAGCTCCAGTAACTAGTTATGTTATTTCCTGACAATGCAGTTAAGGTAATTGTTTACGGGGAATAGCTAACATAATCTAAGCTAATGCTCTTTTTCCGTAAAATAAAACTATTTTTTACTGTCTTTTATAGCAGAATGCAAGTAAAAAGTGCTATTTTTAAGCCCGGTGAAAATATAAACAATGGATAGTAATTATTTATGTTACGTAGGTCTAGATTATAAAAGAATATAAAATTTCCAAAATAATCTTTTTTTATGTATCACAAATTTAAAAAAAAATATCATTTTTACGAGATGTTTTTGGATGTATTTAATATGTTAATACGTAATTGTTGCACCAATCATTATTTATGTAATATTTTGGTGTTAATATGTTTTAACTGCCTTAAGGAAAAAATAGCAATCATGAATATCAGACCAATAAGCGCCTACATAAATAGATGTGATAGCTACATTTATAATAAAAATAAAATGTTATAACATTAACAGAAATAGAGAGCTTAGAGAATATTTGAAATACATCTTCGTAGTATTATAAAACCTTATTGTGGATTGTAAGAAAGACGTCTAGTATTTAAGATCATAATATTACCGATAGCTGCATATAACTCGGAAAGTGCTCTTACCTTTTTTTGGAATATTACTCAACATATATTTTTGTTGCAAACACATAAATCAATTAAAGAGAAACCATATTAGTTTTCAACTTAAAAAGATTTGGTCTTTTTAAATAATAGTTTTAGAAACGAAACTTATGTTAAATTATAATAATAGAATAGTCTACAATTAAAATTAGTAATTTGATCATTAAAACGTATTTATAGGTTTAATTCGTAGGTGTATGAACCTGTAATCCTTTTATCTATAACACATTTTAGAGACAAGCTGTAATAGCTTTTAGGTACTATGATATGTTTTAAGAAAGACCCATGAGTTGACCAACAAATCGTTTTCTGATTTATAAAAGCTTGATTCTCTGGCAATCTGCCAAGAATTAGACTCTTGATCTCGTTTGCTTCAAAAGGATTTGCTAAGATTTGCGGCCAAATCCTGTTATACAAAGTTTGATCCCTTCTGATAACCTATTTTCTCTAACGTACTTTTTTACCATCGTTCATAATATACGGGTTTTTTATTGGAGAGAATAATACATAAATTGAAGGAAAGCATAAAATCCTAGACAGGTAACTAAACGAGGACTTACGTCCAAACTTACAAGAAAACAAAATTAAGAGCATAAACAAGATTACTAATTATTCCTTGACAAATCAAAGCCAGATTGTCAAAGGATATCTTAACGAAGACGTCTTCGTTACCGATATTAATGATGAAAGAGATATTGCACCACAAAGATGGTTGCTTTAATTACTTTTTTACTTAATTGAGTTTAATATTTTGTTAAATATTAAATTAGATATTAAATATATAGATTTGTCTTCTTATTCAATTTTACCCGTTTTTTAAACGTAGTCCTTATACTATGTAACGTCAACCTTCTGTCACGTCTATTATTTTCATTGTGACTCAGCCTAGCTTTAATTACTAAGAAACTTTAAGTAGGAATTGTTGCCTTATGCATCATGTAGTGATCACTTTTCATGTAAATAAGCTATCATGATTTTGTAGACTTTTAAGGCTTCATTTTCAAGTTTACAAGAGGTCGAGCTTTTCCAATCCTTATCGACCTGGACCGTGTGAATTTTCCTTGGCAAATACGTGGACAAAACACGATAAAACATAACAAAACATTTCAAAATCAGTGTGGGACACCATTAGGAAAGTAGTTGAACATCGCATACGTGTAGCTGGTGGAATTTCGGTCATGACCAGCTGACTGATTATCGTACGACGAATACTTACATACGAATTTAACCTAAGTATAACATACTATTGTAATTACCATCGTTAATTGGTAGCCTACAAAAAGGCATACACCTCCGTTATCGTCCATACTTGGGATCAAACAAGACGCTTTCATATTAAATGACGTGAATTAACCAGCTATCCATATTTTACCTACAGTTACAAGTTTTTATATTTTTCAGCAGTAATTCAATATTTCAATGACATTCGTGCATTTTATCTCATTTTGTGCCTAGTGATAAAATCAAATCATTTTAATTTACATAAAGCTGTTTAATTTTAATTTAATGTTTTTATGGCATCCATGTAATTAATATTTTTCATCAATTTTTAAAAGGTTCACAAAAGTGGTTTCTTATACCCTTATCTTTTTATCTGGTCACTCTGGCCATTGTCAGACACTATTAGGCCAAGTAATGAACTACAAGACAGAGACTAATGGTTTAAAGACAAGGTAACAGAAGGTTAATACCCTATTATTCCGCCATGAATGAAACAGCTAGATGTTTGGATTTAAGTGTTAAACTGTATTATTCATTTAATTGAATTACACGTTTTAACTTTTAGTTATCTTATATGTACGTAAAGGTAAACGTTCTCAATGCGTCATTTGCAGATCAAATAAGTTCTAATGATTGTAAATACAGTATGTGTTTAGTGTAAAAACTAATATAGTATGAATAAATATCACCATGCTTGTTCTGATTTTACGGATACCTTTCTAATAATTTCAAGAAAACGATTTTAAGATTCATTATTATCAAAAAAATAGACCAATTATGTACTATAAATGTAACCAAACTTTATCGTCCGTGTGTCACAACTTCCCATAAAAGATCCGGGTCAAATCCCAAGCGTATAACATTGTCCAGGTAACATATGGTTCCCCAAGATGTTGTTCAAGGTCAAAGACATTGTCTGTTGGAAAACACAACAGGTAGTAAAAATGAAATATATATATTTTTGTATATCCACTACAGAAACAGAAATACAATGTGATGACTTATTATAAAATAATTAAACACTTGTTTCATGCCAAAACAAGCTACTAGTATATACTGATTTTATAAAGAAAACTCCGGGCGATTATCTGTCAGAAAACTATATTGAAAGTACAATAATTATGTTGATAAATAGTTTTTTATAAATAGTTTGTAACACAATTTGTATTTGTTTAAGCTAAAGAGCAATAAACCAATGGCTCTAAAGCATCATTCGCTATTTTGCTTGCTATATACGCAACGCAAACCTATAAAATAACAAAATATAAATATAAAAAGTATTAGATAGTAAACCTTTTAATCGACTGTAACGATGATTTCTCACTCTATCACTTCAGTCAATTTAAAATTGCTATATAATTTCTACGAGATAAAGTTTTAAGAAAGTGCTTATTGTTATAATACTTGTACAACTTTTAAAAAGGTTATTATTATACATAATATTAGTATTCGTTCTGCCGGATAAAATCGGACTAGTTTTATAGAACACTATTCAACGAACCATTACATATGCAATATAAATGTTTTATTAAAAAAGAACAAAGATTCTAATGAACAAGCTATTCTATACATATTTGGTAAAATAGCAAAAACTAGATTTAAATACAACACACAGCCTACTCTAAATAGTTTTTTTTTCAAAATCTACATCGTTATAGTAATGGGCTGCAGTACCGAGTAATGTTGGCTAGTTTGTTACAGTGCATTTGAAAAAAAATGCTTTCGGTAGATATATATTGTACACTAATTGTAAGACCTTTTCTTATATTATAAAATATATTAAGTTTTTCCTGCGTTTGATAGATGACAAGTACAAAGCACAATTTTAAAGACTTAACAACTAAACGGGTTCTGAAAAAGATTTATGAAATTTTTATGCGTATAATTGGATGAAATAAGTGAATTTAATGTATTTATAGGTATTTGTGACACTAAAACTAGTTTATGATACTAATAAGTTAATTATGTAACTATACATGTCCCATAAAGACGATGTTACAGCAAGAATGGAAAAATATTATACTGTAAAACCAATTGGCCTACATAACTATACTACGACAAATATATTAAGCTAACTAACTAACGGTTTTATAGAATGTTTTAATACTGTAATAGATTAGGCTATAATAAAAATCATAGAAAATAGGAAATATCTATATCCCTTTTAGGACTGAGAACGATTTTTAAATTATATTTCTTGCAATATACCACATATTTATAGTGTTTTATAGCATTTCACTATTAAATTATGAGGAATTTTACGAAAACAAAATAATATCGTTTTATCATATTCAAATTACAGTAAAATGTGTAATCGTCAAATACGGCATACCTAGTCATATGTTATAACCATAGAGTAACTTTCCTGAATGTAGTTAAATTTAGATTAGTATGGACTTTAAATCCTTTTAGCTATTAAAACACGTAAACAATGTTAATTCATTAAACTTAATTAAGCCAAGAACTACGAGAACAACAACACAATACAAGAACACTATAAACCATCGATATATAAACATAAAGTGGAATGACTTTATAATAAATGAGAAACAAACGTTATTAGCTTTGAAAGACCTGATATACGTTTTATCACAGACGATAGACCATTTAATTGGTTCCTTAGTCCATGGCTTTATCAAGGACCCATGAGTTAACCAACAAAGCTCTTTCTCGTTTGTAAAAGCTTGGTTCTCCGGAAATCTGCCAAGTTGTTTGCTTCAAAAGTATTTGCTAAGATTTGCAGCCATATCCTGTTATCCAAAGTTTGATCCCTATTGATAACTAATTCTTTCTTTTATATATGTATTTTACCCACAAATTATTTCCTAATATTTATTTACATTTCTCTTTTCCGACATAAAATCCGTATGTTTTTACATCTTGGGACTACCATATATCAAAGACAAAAGCAAAGTCTTTCCTAATTTCAAGTTTCCCTTTAAAATATAACAATTCACAAACATTACGAAATAAATTGCTATGCATGTGTATTAAACATATTCTTGAAAAAGCTCATACAACTGTAGATAACATATTGGCAAGTTATTTTTAGTCAGCCTAAAAGGACGTTGTTTTAAACTAAGTTAGGAGTTTTCAACGATGGTAAATCTATGCCCTAAATAAATTCAAAATTTATTCCCTATATATAAACAACTTGTCAACAAACTGTCCACCGTTTATTTTAAAACTGTAATACAATCACACTACAAAATATAAAAGAGAAGCAACTAATATTATATCATGCAAATAGAACAGTATACGTTAATATTCAAAAAAATAAATAAAGAATACTGATGAACTCAACCTATGAGGTGACATTTTTATAAGTTTTGTTCACACGTTTGGTACCATACATAAATCTAAACCATTTCCAGGGATATGTACACCGCAATCAATTGAAACTCGACGTACATATCTCCTGAATAAACAAGGCTCAACATTGTCTGTTCAGTTCGAATAAGGCCTTATTGCTTTAGGTCCGTTAGCCGTTGTTGTTTGGGAACATGGCTACAATTTCAATTTGGTTTCACGAGATTTCAAAGAAGTATCAAAGAGGTTTCTATAAATATAGGAACCGTATCTCGTTGTGATAAAGAATGCTAGGGGAAAAGTAAATTAATGTCTTGACGTAGTTTCAATATATTGAATCACTAATAACTCTCGACAATTTCCATTGTTACTCAACGATTAATCTTGACTGCTTTTCAATATAACAACAATTGCTATATTCATTTTTCCTATTCGTGTGGACGTTTTTCCATTACAATTTAATATTTATTAGAAAAAAATACATTTGCGTACATTTGTATTAGATTGTATAAGTGTGTGATATATTTGAGTTTGTTTTATAGTAACCGCGGCAAGTGGCGAACATTTAATTTTGAAGTTACAACTAAAGAATACCTGTCTCTATATTTATTTAACCTTTTCGTGATAAAATAGCATAATGATTTATTAATTGGACCTATTAAATTAAATACACCTAGGCTACTAATAATTATTTACTTACATATAATCTTAAAAGGGAACTGGATTAAAAGCATGAACAGGATTATTCACTGTTAACTGACAAATCAAATCCAGATTGTCAAAGTAAGTCTTAACGAAGACGTCTTCATTACCGCTATTAATTACGAGAGTTATATTCTACTACAAGTATAGTTAGTTGAATAAGTTTAAACTTATTTCATGATGCACATGTATACAGGGTGTCCCGGAACTCTCTACAAATATTTTAGGGCATTGCTCCTGGGTAAGAAACATACCTAAATATCATACTTAAATTGTCCGGAAGTCCTTAGTTACTCACACACCCGCCATTTTGTTTTTTCAGTTATTAGTTTTTTTTTCTAAAGAATGGTTAAACATACGAAATGGAAACCTTGCACAAACATTTATGACAACTAGACAAAGCTACCAAAAATTTTGAAGAGTTTCCAAATTCTCCTCAAGAATTTTCAAATTCTCCGCTTTCAGCATGCGCTGCACCTAACCTCCAGCGGTCACGTATCACTAAAATGGCCATATCTCGGTTAATACTCGTTCAATCTTAATAAATAACGTGCCAATCGATTTGTATTAAAATTACCTTAAAAAGTTATTCCTGTAAAATATGTGTAGAATCAACGGTTTTCGAGTTATTCAAGAAACAAAATTTTAAATGGCCGCCGTTTTGTTCAATGAATTTGAAAACTCTTCAAAATTTTTTGGTAGCTTTGTCTAGTTGTCATAAATGTTTGTGCAACGTTTCCATTTCGTATGTTTAACCACTCTTTAGAAAAAAAACTAATAACTGAATAAAAAATGTCGGCTGTGTGAGTAACTAAGGACTTCTGGACAATTTAAATATGATATTTAGGTATGTTTCTTACCCAGGAGCAATGCCCTAAAATATTGGTAAAGAGTTCCGGGACAACCTGTATAATAGTGATTAGTTAACTTGTTCTTAAATTGTGTTTAGCTTTGCGTATGTAAACGTCTTTGGCGTCTTTATATCTTTGTAAATCAATGTACTTAACCCTCTTCTTGTTACAATATAACCCGAACCTAATATTAGATAAAACATTAATTGCTGGCCCAGTGACAAAAGGCTTATTACCTTATTGCCGGTTTTTCATCTTTTACGCCAAGGGGGTTTAATGGTGTTATTAAAAAAATAAAATCACTTATTTACACATACAACATACAATTAACATACAATATGGACAGGCATAGTTCAGCCTAGGCCTAATAGAGGGTCATTAAGAACTCCTTCAGCGAGTAGTAGGCTTTGTCTTTTAGATACGCTGTAAGCATCTTAAGGAGTTTTCTTTTGTCACGGTACAGGGTAGAGTTTGGCAACTTATTGTATATTTTTATGGTTACATTACTGAAGACCTTTTGATACCTTGACAGCTTTACTCTGGGGACATATAGTCGGGTACGATGCCTAGTAAGATGTTGATGTGTTGCTGCTCTGGTAGGAAACTCCTTAATATTGTCTAACACGTATTTTATGCAGGGAAATATATAGTGACTAAACACTGTAAGTATACCTAGCCTGGCAAATATAGGCTTGCAGTGAGCCAAACCATCGCTGAAGGTGATTATTCTCAGAGCTCTCTTTTGTAGGATGAACATTTCTTCGGTCATGGGTGCGTGTCCCCACAGCAAAATACCATAGCTCTCATGTCAATGAAACATTGCGTGATACACACTCAGCAGGTATTTCTCTGTGACCAGATATCTTAGTTTCAGAAGCAGGAAGCATGCCCTTGATAGTTTACTTGGTCTATATGGTCACTCCAGGTTAGTTTTTGGTTGAGTTTGAATCCCAACAACTTCATCGGATCAGACACATGGTTCAAATCGGATTTATGCCACGCTTAGGATCACACTACCATATTTCAGATTAAAATAACAATGCTATAAGCACTCCATCTGCTCTGGCCACTTCACCGCATGGAATCACTTAAGTAAAGTGAAGATCTACAAGACTGAGAATAATGTTTCTAAGTTAACTAAAATAACTATAGTAATTTCATCACCATAAAGCTGGATGCTTGTTCTTGAAAGGTTAAATTCAATTAAATTTCTCCCTATGTTGTTTCAATCTCATTTTCTTTTAAGCACTTTGCACGTAAAAGTATATGTTCTAGTTGATCATTTGCACACAGAAAATAATTCTAAATTGGTTACTTAACGTTTTTGGTGCACAAAATAAAAATGTCTTAACATTTTTATTATCAGATTTATATCTTCAACAGTTTCTTTGAATGTATCAGCCAGTTACTTAGTTACACCAAAGCTGTATTTGTTGGTGTATAGTCCATAAACAGAAGGATTATAAGGGTTAAATAGTGCTATTAAATGTCAAGCAGTTTATTTTCAACATGATCCTGGGCAGTAAATAGTTACAGAAATGTACTATGTAACCAATTGTGCAAAATACACATTATTTTGGAAATAAAGAAGTAAATTAAAAATTCATTTTATAGATTAATATATCAAAAAAGTAATAGATTAATCCTGAGAATTTATTAAATTATCAAAATAAGGGAGTATAAAATTGATGAAACATGACCAAAAATATGTTTCAACGGATAGTTATTAATTTTAGCTATTGTATGATAATATGCATTTTGAATGGTATTAAATTTTTTTTACATATTAGTTAACCTGTTAACCTATTAGTTTCCTAAACATAGTTTTCCACATTTCCTACACATTTAAAACATTGTGGTTATTTAAATTTAACTTGGTTTCCACGATGACCGTTAATTTAAAAAAAGACTGCTGAATACAAAAAAATTAGTAAACTTTATGCAGATTTCATTATGCGATAAACTGAGTTTAGATAAAGAATAAAAAATTATATTTTCTTGTAATACCTAATTTTTCTTCCATATAAAAAACGTTAAAATTAGTTTTAATGTTGCTTTATTGAAGGAAACATTAGGCATAGCAAGCAAGAAATAAATATACTTATCAGTTATTCTTTGTCCAAACTAAGCTTGTAAAATGTCGTTGAAGATAAGATTTTATCTAACAAATATGACCAAAAATCATTTGAACGTTAAATGGTTAAACGTTTCACGTAGTAGAATCTTTACAATGATAATTTATATTACAGACACATGGTTAGGGTTATGGATTTACTCCTTAACTTAACATATCAAACTCCTCTCTCCTCAAACACATCACTTACCAAACTTCTCTAACATTCTACTTCGATTCGTCTTCAGCTTTCCATTTACAGAACAATATCAGACGGAAGTCAGTTGCAACTCCTTAGCCAATCACAGACGTTTGGTGGGTCAAATATTAGAAAAATGTTTCTATAAGGGATTCCAATACAAAGCCATCGTTGAATTTGGGTTCTTGACCTGTATATTTTCTCGGAACAAGGATATATTTTATAACACAGTGTTACTGATGCAATTATTATAAAAATGTAATATTTCTTAGCAACTACTGGGTCATACAGTAAAATACGGCTTACATTTAAAATGTGCCATACGTTTCATTCCTGCATGTGCAATAGTCATCTTAGTCAACATAGTTAACAATATCTTTTACGCTGTTCAGCTAAGCTTATAGTTGAATGATAAAAGTTATAAATTAATTTAAACCACCGGTACCATATTTTGGTTCAATACTTTGGTTTATTTATTTTTTGATGCTAAATATGGTCTTCTCTAATCCATACGTAATTAAATGTAAATAAATCCTATGTTCTCACTTATAGAAAGTATTTGAGCATATTTGCTCAAATACTGATATTAATAAGTGATATTTTAAACATAAATATTTTTGTTTCCTGAAAAACGTGATAATACAGTGAAGCTAAATTAAATGTTTGTAGTACTTCATTTTAAAATGGCTAGTTTTGTGAGACATAAGGAAGACATGTAGACATAGAGAAGTTAAATTAATAGTTATCTCACGCTCACCAATTAAAATCGAAACAAGCTTACTCACCAATAATTATATATTTTGGGCTTAGCTTCGTTAGTTACCTGAAACAAACAAATAACTTGAGTCATTGGGAGGATTTTAAGTTAATTACCAAACACGAAAATAGTATAAACATCAAACATACGCTATACCCACTCTAATAACATAATAAAATAACTATTCATCAAGTTGTTTTGAACACTGTAATTTTCGAAATTGTAATACTTAATACATTTTAATGTTAAAACAAATGGTCACAAATAATGAGTAATTGCCATTAAAATTATATAACAAAATTGACGAAACATTTTTAAATAGAGTTTTAGTTTCATGATTACTTTTTTGCTGCACAATGTTGACGTTATTTATAATCTATCTACAGGTTTACTAGGTTTACGTGCTAGACTATAGATATACCTAGTTTGATAACGCAGCGCATACATAACATACATAGTTATACATCATATATAACTAATTGAAATATTCCACGTCGTGGTTGGTGTAACTAACCAATGTAAACTACATGGATTATTCACTGACGTGTTTAACCCTTACCTGAAAATCCTTATAATCGCCCTTTTTGAAAAAAAAAAGAAAAACTGTTGGTAACACACGAACAGCAAGGAAAGACATTCACAATGATTCCGTCATCTATCAACCAAAACATCTTTGGATGGGCATATGTTACTAAGTTCTGCATCAGATAAGTGATGTCGTCATGAGTTGGACACTTGACGGGATTTGAACCTTCAATCCTCGGTACTATCTCCTGTTCTACTTTTAGTTCCTGTGATTTAAAAACTATAAAAGTCAAAAATCAATTATACAGGGTGTCTATGACAAATGTTTCAGGACAATGGGATATGAATCCGCATACTAAAAGAAAGAAAATTGTATATGAAGGTATAACCAAAAATGTATATTTACCCAGATATCTGCCATTTAGTTTTTATTCATCAATATTTATCTTTGACGTTTTTCAACCAAAGATTATGATACTTGGTATTCATGAAGAGTAAAAGACACGTACTACAGTGAAAAAGTTTGTCCTATTCACAATTTCAAAATAGCAGTCGTTTTAATTTTTATAACTTCAATATTTTCATTTTTTCGAATGGGTAGCCTCCGGATTGTAACTTAATTATAAGTTGAATAACTCAAAAAACGGCTAATTCTATGAAAGAATGTCAAGAACACTTTTTGCTATTACAATTCCCTATCAAAATACATCAAGATTAAAAAGATTGGATGACGAATAACTGAAATAGATAGTTTCTAATCTAAAAATAAGTCAAAGTTACTCAAGGTGCACTTTATTTTGCCATTTTTTACAACTGTGTAAGGTTGTACATGAAAATATTTCTTAATAAAAAACAACAAAATGGCGGATATCTAGGTAAATGAGCATTTTCGGAAATACCTTCTCATAAACATTTTTCTTTATTTAAATATAAAGTTTCTTATCCCAAAGTCCTGAAATATTTTTCATGGACACCATGTATATTTTTTCCTTCTAATGTTAATGTGTACAGATAGTCTGGATGATTTCAATTTGTTTGTGTATATTTAAATACTGTTATTGCAATTTTCTTAAATCATTTTAATTTAGAACTTTAAAAAGAGGATTTAATTTTGAACGCTCTGAAACCAAATTGCTGATTCACTCACTGGATCGTCAATCACTTTGTTGCTGACGACAATGACATCTTACCCGGTGCTGATGTCAGCTGCAGCAGCTCGATTAGTTCTGTCAATATAATGGAATCAGCAAATCTCTAGACTGGAAGGAGTTTGTAATTCACCCTATAGGTTATATTTAACGATTTAGGTGTATTGTAAATAAAGTAAATGGTCCCTTTTGTGTATATCTTAACTCTTTAAGAATAAATATTTCTGGCACATATAAAAAAATAATAATATCCATTAACATTAATATAATGAAATTAAACTATTTTTTCTATCTTACTTGACTCGTTTCAAAGATTTTCTATAGTCCTGAAAAATCTGTTTACATAGTGGCAAACACTTGGAAATTACATCTATATTGACAGTGTGAGTAAATTTGTACGATACATACAAGTTTTTAATACGCTCAAAGTAAATATAGTTCTGTGTCTGCCACTTAATACAATAATGTTGCCCCATCAACATCGGGTACATTATAAAATATTAAAAAGTTATAATTGTTTTACTAACACGTAAGTGGTTTCTAAAACGCATGGTCCCACTTCTCATATATTATGCTACATGAGCAATCAACATTCCAGCATACGAGGATCCCGTGAGACCTGTAAGTTAAACAGGTAACGACTTTGAACGCCTTGGGAACCATCCACCTATATTTCTGGTGTTTTATCTTACAAACTATAATAATCTTACATCACTACAATAACTTTTAGTCTTAAAAATGTAAAAAAAAAACACAAAAAACTAGTGACTTTTGCTTCCAGAGGCCACAAAAAAGTGTAGTGGCTCCCGAATTTAGGTCTTAACTGTCAAGAAGATTGTCCGTCAAAGTAGTATTCCAAGAAAAAACCATTTTATAACTTAAAAATTCAAACTGTCAAACTAATTTGTTCGAAATAATAGAGAACCAGATAATAACAGTGATATGAAGTGAGAGAAAACAATGAGTTCCAAAACAAAATATGACCGAAGACAATATTGTGTCGGGCTTATTGGAATGGCTATCGAGTTTCTTATTTCATATAGAAATAATATCCTATATTAAAGGACCATCTCAAATGGACAAAAACAATACAATCTCTTATTTTAATGTATGTCACCATCAGTCAAATTAGCCAATGTTTTATAAAATAATATATAAAGCATAAGGAAACTGTTTTAAAAATTTTCAAAGTGACTTCAAAGAATAATAAATCTACATAAACTTTTCCTGTTATCTATTTTGCAGCTTAAACGGTTTTTTATCTATGATTAGTGAACGTAAATTAGATTTTTATTGACAATCTTTTTAGGAAGACAAGTTTATAATCTTAATTTGCGATGAAATAAAAATTTTGTAGCTCTTAAGATCACAGAGTTTAAATGTATAAGCCTTGCTGTTGTATGTGAATATATTTATATATATTATATATGTTATTAACTACAGCTAGTTTTTCTGGTGTAACCAATATGTACACCAATATGTATACTTCCTATAAAATATACAATAAATTTAGTTAAACTACATACTCAGTCACCTAATATATATACTAATATAGTAACTATACATAATATAAAATAATACATACCTATATATACATACGCTTTATATTATTAGACCTTTTCTGGTTCATTTTATGTACAACGTATACCTAAATTATATCTCTTTACAAAGTATTTGAAGATATATACTGGACAGTGGAAATTATATTTTTTGATTTAGCGACACACAAAGTAACATAATTATTTAAACCCATGAATTTTGGATTAAAATAACATGAATATCCTATCAGAAATTCATCATATATATTTTAGTTAAACTTACTTAATCATGACCAATTTTTCCATTTGCTTTTTGCGTTCTAAATTAAAATAAAACACAAATAACAAATAAATAAAACCACTACCATATAGGGAAAACTTAACGACTTTAAAAACAATTCTATGCCGTTATGCTGCTAGACAATATATTTTAGATATATTAACTTTACATTGGACGTAATTTGTTTAGGGCATGTCATTTATAGAAGGTAAAGCAATTATATTTTATTATGAATTGGCCAATTAAGGTATTGATATATTCATCGTACTACTTAACAACATATTCACATATTTCACATATTCACTTGGTTTTTAAAACAATGTGTATTTCATTGGTTACTTAGTATCTTAATACAACTATCCACTGCCCGGGGTTGGTTGAAGATAAAGTGCTTAACGCTCAATAACATGGTTAAACCATTGTAATCCACAGTTTAGAGAAGTGCTTTACCACGTACAGTACCAAGATACACGACTTTGGTAAAACCAATAATCTCAATGATACACCCAACGAAGTATTATGTTCATAAATCTTTGACAAATCCACTTAAAGATATAAAAAACAATGTTCGCAAAAAATATAGTTTTCATTATAATGTATTTTTTATTTGCAATTTACGTATTATAACGCTTACTCGAAATGAAAGCGTAAAACAATACAAAAAAGGTTTATTAAATTCACTCTTAAAAATTTTGATGAAGACGTAAAAAAAATTTGTTTCGTCGTGTTAAAACTATTCGTCTCCCTCGGTAGAACTTCAATTGGTTTAACAATATCTGACTAGAGAAAAATATAACAAGATAACCTAAGATGTGATAACTAATGCTTACCAATCAATTACTACGTTTTTGTAAAAAAGCTAATACGTTTTTCACCACCATTAATTTGTAAACGTATTTTAAATTGCTAGACTCGATCAGCACTTGTTTGTTTATTTATTTAGCTTTAAAACTAATTTAGGTTGCAATAAGTTAATTACTGTAATGCATGGACTAATATAAAGGCAAAATGCATTATTATTAGTGATTTATTAATTACTAAAGGTGTAACAAAAGCAACATAAACTTTAAACCTACTTAGTAAATGTACCAATAAATGTAAATAAATTATTTTTAGTGAAAATACCATAGTCTGAAAGTTGTTTCCTAAATAATCGTGAAAAATGCCAACGGTTTTTAAAGCACACAAAAGTAAAACAATGTAAGGTAAATATGGATTTAATAATTTACAAATGCCGAACTCGATATAGGCCTACTATAAAGTAATTAAACCCGCTATCTTTGTGGTGGAATATCTCTTTTAACAGTAATGACAGTAACGAAGATGCCTTCGTTAAAACTTTCTTTGACGATTTTGCCTTTGATTTGTCAAGGTATAATTATTAATCTTGTTTAAGCTTCTAATTCAGTTTCCTTGTAGGTTCCTTGTCAGCTCCCATGTATGCAAGTCTTTGCTTAGTTAACGTATATAACTGTATCCCTCTCTCTTAACAAATTTGTCAGATATATACAGCATATGAATATCATTACTTTTTTCATGTTTCAAGTTTATTAGTAAAAATATATGTATTAATTCCATGTACGAGTAAAAAAATAAAGTCTACGTCATACGCTTCGATTTTATGTCGCAGGCTTATTTCATGGAACTCAGTAGTTTAATTACAGAATATCAATAGTATAAATTGTTCTATGTACTAAACTACACAAAAAAGTGAATTGGTTTGCAATTTATCAAATTGTGTATCGCTAGTCATACTAAATTGCTTGTTCATAAGTTATTTGTAACTTGATTACAGTAAAATGATAACATTTAAGATTAATCTCAAGAAGATGTCAGATATATGTTCTCCATTATGTGTCCTAGATATTGAAAAGTCTCTTGAGGAAACCCGAGAGTTTATTTGGACAATGTCGTACGCTGGAGATTTGGCCTGAACCTTGTATACCTTTATGTTGTGACGTGTACAATAGAGCTCAGTTAGGGTATTTAAGCAAATATAAACAAATTATATTTATTTTAGGTTTTATAACAGTTTTATGAAAAATAATAAAACTTATCCATAACGCTTAAATATTTGGAAAACTGTGTAATTTGGAATTAAGATTTTTACTGGTATTAAATAAATCCTCATAAAGTCATAAGTATAACAATGGATTGCGCCAAAAAGTATTGTTATTTTGCATAACATTTACACAAATATTGTACATGAAGTATTATTCACGGTAATTTTAAATTGAAATGATTTGTATTTTTACGTAACCTTAAGCCATAATTATAACTATATAAACATACATAAAAAAAAATACCTTCGGTAAAAGCCAATAGCAGCAAAAGAGCCTTTTTGTTGTATAAACGAATCAGCCAACTCGATATAAGTCAACCATAATATTGGCAGAGCAGATATTTTGTTTGGAAAGACGTCATTGTTTTCTTTCGGTTCATTCCAGTCTCGGATTTTTCATCACATACATCGTATTTTAACGAGACGACTATCGCCAAAAAACTAATGGTATCGTCTATTTAATATAAAAGAACCTTATAAAAATTGTAATTAATTTAGTATTTAAGATTTTACTTAAAATTAATTTCAGCTTCTAGACCATAAATAAAAACAAAGGATTAAAAATTACGTTTAGGCCAAAACGTGATATTTGTAAAACCATAATGTTGGATGCTTATGATTTTGCTGGTTAAAACAATTTACAGGAAAAAAGGATTGGCTGAATCGTATGGTGAAACATATTAACCTAACCCATTACAATGAACTTGAACACAGTATTTATTTGAGTAAATAAAAAAAACTGTTGAACATATGCAATCTATGGAACTAAAAATAAGACATGGGTGACAAAGAAATGCATAAACAAAATGAAATTTCCCATACCAAACAAATATTAAAACCTTGTTAATCAGATTTTAGCTGATAGACAAATTTTATTATCACTGTCAAATGGGCTTTTGATTAACCAACACATTACTTCATGATTAAATACTATCATCACACTTATGTCGACTGACCTAACGACGACACCTTAACATTATGACCAGATAACGGTAATAATAACTGTTACTAGGACAAATTCACCAATCACGTGTGTGTCTTGAACGTCTTTCAACTTTAATGGGTACATAGTATAGTCAACGTAAAAAAAACGTTTTATTATCTTCAATTTATTGGTTTATTATCTTATCGAATTCTTTTGTTGCAGTTTAGTTGTTGAAATCTGTCAGACATTTTAGTGTTATGGATTTAAAAGTACCAACTGCAATAGTTATTTTACACACAGTTGTTTTACATAATGTACGAAAATCAAAAGATAAAAAATAGCATAAATAAAGACTGTAAATATAAGAGCTGAGTTCATTAAAAAGGTAAAATAATTGTTGATTTACACTATGATTAAACATAGATTTTCCATAAATTATTGGCATTCTGAGTTATCATAAGATTTAGAAATTATTTTGAAATTATGTTTGACAAACTCTCTCGTGATTTTTTAAAAATTTTATGTACAATAAACAGGTGTTATGTAAAAAAATTAATCATCTGTGGTCTTTTCCTTAATTCAGTTTTTTAATTATTTTGTATTGCTCACCCTATGATGTGAACAGCAGAAAAAAAGTAATATACAATTATTACAAAATATATATTAAAGTTCGAAGCTTTTCTGTCCACCAAGAAGATTCAAACGCCTATATTCAGGACTTTGCTGATTGCTGATTCACTCACTGGATCGTCAATCACTTTGTTGCTGACGACAATGACATCTTACCCGGTGCTGATGTCAGCTGCAGCTGCGATTAGTGCAGTCAATACAATGGAATCAGAAAATCTCTAGACTGGAATTAATTTGTAATTCACTTGTTGTTCACTTAGATTATCTTTAATGGCATAGGTGCAATAAAAATATGGTGAAAGGTTCCGTTCGTGTCTATCAAATGACATACAAGGTAATATTTGCAAACATATGAATTAAGAATCCGCTAAACGTATCAACATGGTTTGGTTGTTTTCGTGCTTAACTATTTTCCGTGGCTTGTGTATACAAAGTGTTTTTTTATGGTAAATAATTACACTTTTGTAAGTTTGGTCAATAATGTATGAATCATAATATATTTTCTTCCAAACTCAAAGTAGACAATGTAAAGTGTGTGTTAGACATTTCTAAATTTCTGTAAATATGTTCGAACAAATTTATGAATTTTCTAAAACAAATGACAGTTTATAAAAAAAATCCCAGGAAGAATATTAGTAAGATCTTTTATCAACTACGACGGCACAATATGGTTGCATACATTAATTTATTAAATTTATGATAACTCGGCATAAATAATTATAAGCCTCAACCACAACAACATTCCAAAGTAATTATACTCAATTTTGAAAACCGAATTTTACGTCACCAAACATGTAATACATTGTGATCATAAGATAACAGATATTCCATATTTTAATCTACACATATGCTGAATTATTTTAAATATTGTAAATCCATATCAGAACAATCGTTTTATTGTATAATTAATACAAGAAGATACCATTGACATATTATGAAGTACGGTCAAGTCACGAGTTGGCTAGTGGTAGCTTCTAATAAATATATAAACTAGTGACTCTCGTTTGGAAAATACTGAGACGATACGATGGAAGAGGCCTAGAGTGGCATGAACTGAAAGAAAACAATGAAGCATTTCCAAACAAAATATCAGCTCAGCCAATATTATGGTTGGCTTATATTGAGTTGGCTGATTCGTTTTCACAACAAAAAGGATTGCTCTTGTGCTTTTATCGGCTTTTTTATTGCGTCAAATGAACCAATGCTGCTTATACTTTATACAAATAACTGTTAAGAGCTTTTAGGTTTATATATTAACCAGGTAATGTATAGATAGTATATTAATGTCATTGTTATATTATGGATTCAATAGATTATTTTCTGGTACCATAAAAAAACTAGTTATGCTACTATTTTTTTTTTTTTTTTTTTTTTTTTTTTTTTTTTTTTTTTTAGGGTGAGGAGGGAAAATGCTTTTACGCACACAGGTAGCCAGCCTGTAGTGTGAGACTCCTGAGTTTATCACAGACTACTCACTAAAAAACCCCCTCTACTCTGTTGGACACAGACCTGGAATTGTTTGTCACATTACTTCAAGTCAGGCCAACATGTGACCTAAGCCCACAGGGCTCGCACCGTTTCTGGCATTATTTATTTTTTGACCTACACCGCATCCCGGTCGAGGTCAAGCTTATTGGCGCGGAGAACACCCTGGATGTAAAGTGACACACAGGTCCAATTGTCCTCACCCTCCATCATCATCGGTATGACCGTGTCCACCGACAGCAGTCCTACGAACTGTTGAGCCTCTAGGCGGGGCCTTTCCCAATGCTGGCAGTGGAAGAAAGTGTGTTCCACGTCATCGGGAATGCCTGGGCAGTATATGCAATCGGGTGACACGGCTTTGCCCATCCTGAACAAGTACGACCGGAAAAAGCCGTGACCCGTCAGAAATTGGGTGAGGTAGAAGTTCACCTCTCCGCACCGCCGATTAACCCAAGGTTGGACCTGTTGTATCAGTCGCCTGGTCCAGAGCCCCCTTGTCTCCTGTTCCCAGCTCTCCTGCCACAGCTGGAAGGTCCGGGTGCGTTCCTCAATACTTGCCTGGTCCTCCCCACGGCGCTGATAAATTGCCTTCCTCTCCGCCGCCAAAAGTTTGACGGGGATGACTCCAGCAACCACCAGGACGGCGGGTTCGGACACTGTTCGATAGGCAGATGCTACCCTTAGTGCTGCCTGACGCTGCACTCGGGCGAGCCGCATCCTATATACCTCCTTATTGAGAGCGTCTGCCCAGACCTCCGCACCGTACAGGAGCACTGACTGGACCGCAGACATCAACAGCCTTCTGCGGCTGGACCGTGGACCTCCGACATTGGCCATTAACCGACTAAGGGAAGAAACCATTTTAGCGGCCTTGTCCGCCGTACGGGTGATCTGGTCTCGCCAGCTGAGCTTGCTGTCCACCATGACCCCAAGGTACTTTGCGGCACGAGTGGTTTGGACTTCAACGTTCCCCACCATCAAAGGCACGATGGTGTCAATCCTCTTTTTAGTCAGAATGACAATCTCAGTTTTGCTCAGAGCGAGCGAGAGACCATGTTCTGCCATCCATGCGTTAATGGTTCGCATGACTCGATTTAGTTTCAGCTGGGCAAGCTCAATGCTACGTGCAGCTATTAAAGCCGCAACGTCATCTGCATACCCAACTAGGACGGTTTCCTCAGGCATCTCGGATCTCAAGAGGCTGTCGTAGGCGACGTTCCAGAGGTCCGGGCCCAGTATGGATCCTTGAGCAGCACCAGAAGTTACATCCATCGTCCTGGAGCCTTCTGTAGTGTCGTAAATGATGAGGCGGTACAGGAGGTAGTCCTCTATCATGCGCATGAGGTATGCCGGGACGTGGAAAGTGTTCTCCAGTGCGTCGAGCATATCGCACCACCTCGCGGAATTAAATGCGTTTCGCACATCAAGTGTTACAAGCAGCACAACCCGACGAGAATAGTTGTTAAACTCCTCAGCTCTCATTACGGCTCGCTTTACCTCCTCAATAGCGTCAACCGTTGACCGTCCCTTCCTGAAACCGTACTGACGAGGGGATAGATTCCCTGCAGCAACCACGGCTGAATTCAGTCGGGAACGGATCAACTTTTCCAAGACTTTCCCAGCAGTGTCCAACATACAGAGAGGTCTGTAAGAGGAGGGTAGGTCTGGGTTTCCTTTTCCCTTCCCCACGAGCACAAGCCTAGCTGTTTTCCAGCAGAAGGGAAACTTCCCCTCGGCCAGACAGGCATTGTACGTGCTCAAAAGGATTTGTGGGTTTATTGAAAAGACTTTCTTCAGGGCCTCACCAGGTACCCCATCCGGTCCAGGAGCCTTGTTGTTCTTCAGGGACAGAACGGCCGCCTCCAACTCCTCGAGACTGAAAAGCGGTACGTCGTCCACCCTTCCGAACTCCCGCAATGGACGCAGTGTGTGAGTCGGGAAAAGGGACTTTACGATCCTCTCCATAGAGGCCCCGTCCATAACGGAAGGTGGAGAGCGGGTGCCAAGCTTCTTGGTTACTATCTTGTAACCAAGGCCCCACGGATCGGAATCGACATCGTCCCTTAATTTCTCCCAGCAACTGCGTTTGCTCCGGTTAATGGCCCGGCGAAGAGACTTCCTTGCCACCTTGTAAGCGTCAGACTTAAGACGTCTATCTTCAGGTTCTCTAGCCCTGGTAGCAAGACGTCTGGCTCTCAATGCTGCCCGTCGTAGTTCTGCGATCTCGGTTGTCCACCAGTACACAGGTCGCTTATCGCACCGGGATATCCTGCGAGGCATTGACTCTTCGCAGGCCGAGACTATCAGCCTCATCAATGATGTAACTGATGTCTCTGCGTGAGCCACGCCGGATGCAGCAGGTACCACTGGCTCTCCCCGTAGTATGACTTCGGTGAATTTGGCCACGTCCAGCTTTTTGGTGTTCCACCGAACGGGCACCTGCCGAGACACGGTAGCTTGTCTCTGATGACTATCCATGACATCAAAAATGATGTACTGGTGGTCACTGGCCGTATAATCCTCTAGGACTCTCCAGGCTCGTATCCTCGGCAAGAGGGACTCAGATGCAAGCGTGATGTCTGGGATCGTTCCCCTCATTCCGGGACGCTGGAAAGTTGGCGTGTTGCCCTCGTTTATGACAACAAGTCCAGCCCTGGCAGCAAAGTCCAGGATGTACTTCCCCCGGGAATTAGTGAGAGTCATTCCCCACTCGACAGCCCTAGCATTGAAATCCCCCGCCACGACAACGTGCCCGGCGGTATCGCGCACGCTCTCTTCCAGGCGGTCTATCTTTCCACGAAAGTCACGGATAGCCTCGTTGGGGGTGAGGTATACACTAAAGTAAGTGACATCCCCGCACCGGACCCAAACGAATCCTCGGCCCTTCGCGTGACTCCTTACCTGCACTTTAGCTGTATTACGAACCCAGAACGCAGCAGTACCAAGTGTATCGGGAAACCAAAGAGATGGGTCCCTGTCCCGGTACTGATACTGTTCGCTGACCAAGAGCGCGTCAACACCGTGTTCGAGGGCAAGCTGACTGAGAAGCGCGTCAGCCGTCCTGGATCGATCTACATTGCACTGGAGGATCCTTATCTTCGTGGTTGGGCTTTCGCTTGTTGTAGTGCGCCTTTAAATGCACTGCACTGCCCAGACCCAGCTATATGTTTAGCGTTTTTATCATTGAGGCCTTTCTCCTTACAGAGGAAACAGGTCTCAACTTTACAGTCCCTACGAGTGTGACCCACCTCCCCGCATCGAAGGCAGTTCTTGCCTCGGTCGGGCCCTTCGCAGTTTCGGGAGGAATGGCCGAAATCAAGGCATTTAAAACACCTCGTTACTTCCACCCTCCGTCTCAACCTGCAATTAACCCATCCAACCCTCAAATGCTGGAGTGCCAAAACCTTACTGGCGTTTGCGTCTGCCATTTCGGCGACCGCCATCCGCTGTTGACTCCGGTTTGGTTTCGTGAGCCACACCCTCAGACTAGCCGTTTGTCCGGCAAGCTCGGGGACAGCTTTTTTTAGGGCATCAATGACGTCATCCTCCGTTGACACGCAATCCATATCCCGAACCTCGACGGACGTCTTGGGTTCGAGAGCACGAACGGTGCCCTGACCTTCCACAGCTGCCTTTAGTTCGGCAGCAAAGGCGGCTTTATCTTTAGACTTACCCAGTTCGAGGAGGACGTCCCCGTCCCGGGTTTGTCTAATCGACCGTACAACCGTGTCGGTTTGCTCTGGCTTAGCCTTGGCCTTGATAACACCCAAGACTTCGGCGAATGATCTTCCCTCCAAAGGCTTGACCAAAATTGCCTCAGTCCTGGGCTTTTTGGGCCGCGACTTTTTAGCGAGTGCCGAGCCAGGCACAGCTTGGGCCACGCCGGTCGATTGCGCCCTCACTGCCACATATGTCTTGGAGCCGACTTCCGCGTGCCTCAATTTCCTCTTCTCCTTTTTCGTAAGGCGCTTTTCCCACACAGTCCCAGATGGTGTTTCTACGACTGACCCCTTTCGGGAGCTACCCTCAATGGGTGTCGCAGGTTGCTGTGGCTGTTGAGGTTTCGCTGGAGCGGCAACTACGTCAGAGAAGGACCTAGAAGTCTGGGTCGCCTTGACCTTAACTTTAGGCTTTGCTGTCTGAACAACCTCTTCTCTTTTTGGAGGGCTTTCTGATGTAGGCCTCCTGCGTTTCTTGGAAGGTCGCGCATTGTCGTCAGGTAGGGACACCACCTTCTCGGCGATCCTTTCCATGGCCGCCTTGCTCACCAGCCGGCAGGCGAAGACAAAACCAAGGTCGTCCTCGAGCTTAGCCATGCCATTTTTAACCACTTGGTTAACTCCTCTCTGCGTCTTAAAGGTTTCAAGCATTGCCTTTATGGTCTGCTCCATGTTTCGAAGCCGGTTTTCAATGTCATTTTCTGCGTCGAGATATTGCTGACGCAGAAGTACCATTCCCGACACTTCCAAATCTAACGCTGTTGTTAGGGATTCCTCCGGCATCCCTTCACCAGACTTAGAGGGTGGTCCACCGTTTCCTTCTCCACTTGTCAAGGGAGATCCCAAAGTCAAGTCTTTTGTACACCTGAAAGATGCAGGTGGAGGGGACGTCTTCACGCCTTTCAATGTTGGCGATCTCTGGACCTTGGAGCGATTTAAGTTATGCTACTATAAATTATTATAGTAATTGTGTAATGTGGAAATTATGTTTTAGTTCCAAACACTTCAATTATGTTGGCCAATCTAAATATATTAAACAATACATATTACCATATAATAAATAATAGTATACTTTAAGCAATTTGAACGCACATTTATTATTATTTAGCAAATTAAAAAAAATTCTTTGGAATGTAAAATATAAAAAGGAAACCAATTTATACAAAAGGAGTAACATATATATGGTTGAAGACAGCAGTATAACTTTACATGTCCATGCAAGAATGTTAAAGTTGATGATGACACTACTGCAATTTTCCTATAACAAAAACGTTATCTTAGTTCTAAAAAGCTGCCGTGGAATATGGAACTCTTACTGACAACTTAATGCTTAAGCTGTTTAAGTCTTTCTTACCTATAACATTTTCACAAATTTAATCCAATTAATTAGTTACATCCTATTAATTAGTGTCTTGAAACGTTCCTTGTACACATAAAGATTAACAACAAAAGGCAAGGTACAAAATATTTCAGAACAATGTCTTGGCAAAATAAATAAACATTATTTGTTCATCTATCACATTAAGCACATAGTGATTAGTCATTAGTATTCATTATAGTGATACCTTGATATATGCGAGGTGCGAGCTGGTCTTTTATATGCGAGCTGGAGAAGAATTTTATAACCATCCCTTGAGTTAATTTTTTGTTTTTAATTTGCTTAACTACTGTACTGTATTAACATTATTTGGCTAGGTATTTTTTCCTGTTACTTTGTACTTTGTATTTTTCTAGTCTAGGCTCAATTTTGACAATGCACCTGTTCTATATGTTATCACATCTAAAAGAATGTTATGTGCAAATAAATAATGTCTAATGTCTAATGTCTAATGTCTAGTGGTTAGAGCGCGGGACTTAGGGCCCTGAGGCCCGGGTTCATATCCCGCCAAATCACCAATGGATTTTATCTAAGGGCCTGAAGTAATTTGACAAACAATCCCGGGCTCTTGCCTAGCGTCTTAGGAAAACCACCTTAATATATCACGAATATGAACACCTTGTGCATGACTATGTAGGGTAAGGAATGTGTTTCATCTTTTTTAGTATCCGATTATTGGATTCCATTGTCCAGCATGAACGCATTCCAATAACTTAAGGGACATTGTGTCACAGACTGGGTATTACATTAGTATATTTCAAGAGACTAATATACGTGGACTTAATTCGTAAAATAATACTGTTATATGATAGAAAATTTTTTTTACCTAATTAATTTGTGCTTCAAATATATATTTTTTTTAAACATACCTGATCAAAATATGTCTAAAACACTTTTTTAGTATATAAAATGTACTATTTTTCGGAGTTTCGCTGTT